>NC_135820.1:82459540-82759540 GCF_964213995.1 Mustelus asterias | reverse complement strand
CAGTGCAGAAAGAGGCCATTTGGCCCATCGAGTCTGCACCGAACACATATGAAAGGATTTGAAGCTGGAATTACTCCTTCTCCACTGCCTTCTCTTAGAATCTGCACTGATTGTGGAAAACCCTCCTTACTGTTGCAATCAACTGCATTTCAAGGCAAGGTCATTACAGGCATACCTGAAACCTGGGCTTGCTAAGGCCGATTGTCTATCTAAATAAGATTTCTATTTCGTCCTGTCCCATGCCATTTTCCAAAATCTTTGAATTTTCCTCCTCCAAATATTACCAACTTCTCCTTTGAAAGTAATTAGGGATTCTGTCATTTTTTGTGATGTGGAGATGCCGGCATTGGACTGGGGTAGGCACATCTCAGCTGAAGGAGCGGTGCTCCGAAAGCTCGTGCTACCAAATAAACCTGTTGGACTTTAACCTGGTGTTTTGAGACTTCTTACTGTGCCATTCCCATTTTCAAACATCTTGGAAGGAAAATATAACCTTTCTTTTGATAGTCAGATCTCTGATATCATTTTCTCAAATCACTTTTTGCCCACACTCAGTGGTTTTGATATCTTTCAGAAGAGGAGCAAAAGCGAGGAGATAGAAGAAACCCTACAGTGCAGAAAGAGGCCATTCGGCCCATCGAGCCTGCACCAACCACAATCCCACCCAGGCCCTATTCCCTAAAACCCCACATATTTACCCTGCTAATCCCCCTGACACCAATGGGCAATTTAGCACGGCCAGTCAATCTAACCTGCGCATCTTTGGAGATAATTAACAAGTTTGGAGCCAAACAGATTTCAAATTCTTACCGAGAAAGTCATTTGCCGAAATCAAATCGTAATCCCAGAGTTGGAGCAGGAGAACAGCAGGCTGTCGAAACTCCGATTCCTCCAAGGAGAAAATAGACTCTTTCTTTTTATAAACAATCTCTTTCTCTGTTGGCAAGTAGTCAAAGCGAAAGACAAACCGCCAGTTGAAATTCCCCTCTCCAGTCAGAGAGTTAAAGTGAACGTCCGTCTCTTGCTTCTCATTTTCCAAACCCTTTAACCAGCTGTGAAATTAAACCAAAGCACTTTATTTGGCAAATTCAACATCTCTGTTGATAGTATGCTCTGTATGGGAGGGGGAAGGTTTCAGTGGGGTTTGGAAGCCAGGCAGAGAGGCACAAAGTGGGGTAACACCTTGGGGGAGGGGGATGGAGGTGGGAGGGGGGGGGAGGAAAGTTGTACTTTCCCATACTACTGGCTTGCCGCTGCCCATTATGGCAGGACAGACAGATTGAGGGCCAAAAGTGTTGAATAATTGGCCACCAAAGGCCTTCAAAAGACCAAAAGCTGGGAAGGCTAGTGGGTGTCTTACCCACCGACTGTATTTGGATTTGGGGGTGGAGAGGAAGGTGATGGGCTAGCCACCCAACATGTGAAGCTTTCAAAATAGCATTCTCCGTTGCCTTTGGGTGGGATCTTACGAGCCTCGGGCAGGTGAGACGGTAAAATTCCGGCATATGTCTCTAAACCATGGCTTACAAGGGAGATTCAAGATAGTATTAGATCCAAGGAAGAGGTATAGAAATTGGCCAGAAAAACAGACCTGAGGATTGGGAGCAGTTTGGAATTCAGCAAAGAAGGACCAAGGGATTTTTCAATAAGGAGCAGATAGAGTACGAGAGTAAGCTTGAGAGGAACATAAAAACTGACAGTAAAAGATTCCATAGGTACCACAACCCTCCTATAATGTGGATTCCAGAACCTCACACAATATTTTAACTGTGGCCTAACCAATGTTATATACAATTCCAGCATAACTTTTCTGCTCTTAAATTATAATGTGTACTGTTCTGGTTCTAAGTCACAATGCTCATTTTGAGAGCAGGTGCAGACATGATGGGCCAAATGGCCTCTTTCTGCACCGCAACAATTCTGTGATGTGATAAACTAAGGAGAGAGGACGTGGCAAGGGAGCAAAAAGGAAATGATAATCAGAATGCGGCAGAAAAGGAGAAGAGCAGACAAACAGAGTGACTGGGTAGCAGATAAAGCTAGAGATTGTGAAAATAATAAGACAGGATCAAAGGCACGCTATCTGAACACATGCAGCAGATGAACAGACGATACAAATAGAAGTAAATAAGTCTGATCTAATTGCCATTATAAAGTAGTGGCTATAGGGTGTCCAAGGCTGGGAACTGAATATTCAAGGTTATTTGAAATTTAGGGAGGATAGACAAAAAGGAAATGGAGGTGGGGTAGCATTGTTAATAAAAGGATGGGATCAGTACATTAGTGAGAGGGGGATCTAAGATCAAGATGTGGAACCAGTGTAGGTGAAGGAAAGTAACAGCAAGAAGCCTCAAACATTGGTCGGAATTGTTTATAGGGCACCAAACAATAATGCTAAAATAGTACACTATGAATCGGGAAATTATAGGTGCGTGTAACAGGGGAAATGTGGGTGATTACCCTTTGACGTAAATGTCACTGGATCGGTCTCCTGTCAGTGGATTCACATCATCAAGTGCCACATCATCCGTGTTCCAGATAATCACTCGGAGTTCATAACTAATAAACATATAAGGGTAAATATTGTCAGTCAGTAATAATAAAAGACTGCTGTAACTTATCAAAACTTGACATCAATTGAAAACACTCATTTATAAAGCTTCATTAAAATATACTAGGAATTCCAATAAATGCATTTCCAGGTCCCAATGCAAACTGGTGCATACGAGGTTGGAGAATGATAGCTTTCCCCAGGAAGAGATGATACAATAAGGGAGCCAGCTTAGATAACGGAAGATCTGACTGCTTCAATGGAACAAATTTAAACTTCCCTATTCACACAGTGCAGCAAACATGATACTGAATGTTTTTTATAAGGTGGTGGTGTTCCCAGGTCCTTGTCCTTCTAGATGGTAGTGATTGTAGGTTTGGAAATGATGCCTAAGGCACCTTGGTGAGCTCCTGCAGTGCAATGTTTAGATGGTGTACACAGCTGCCGCCGTGCATCAGTGATGGAGAGAGTGAATGTTTGTAGAAGGAGTGCCAATCAAGCGGGCTGCTTTGTCCTGGATGGTTTTGAGCTTCTTCAGTTGGAGCTGCACCCATCCAGGCAAGTGGAGAGTATTCCATCACACTCCTGACTTGTGCCTTGTAAATGGTGGACAGGCTTTGGGGAGTCAGGAGGTGAGTTACTCACTGCAGAATTCCCTGTCTTTGAGCTTCTCTGGCAGCCACAGTATTTATACGGCTGGTCCAGTTCAGTTTCTGGTCAACGGTAATTCTCAGGATGTTGACAGTGGGGGATTCAGTGATGGTAACACATTGAATGTCAAGGGGCGGTGGTTAGAGTGTCTCTTATTGATGATGGTCATTGCCTGGCATTTGTGTGGCACAATTGTTACTTGCCACTTGTCAGCCCAAGCTGCATTTAGACTGCTAGAGTTAATACATGGGAGGTAGAAAAGGTAATTTTTAAATTGTATTTGGCCCTTCTGAGATCACAGTGGGAAAATACATTTTGTTATTTAACAGGGTACAGAGGAGGGGACACAGTTATTTGAGGAGGTGCAGAGATGGATATTCAGTTACTGGGATATATCAAATGGTGACACAATTAATTCCAGTAGCTGAGAGGATGACATTAGGGTTAAAATTCCTCAAATGACTTTGCCACCAGCCTCCCAGCCACACCGACCCCTCCACAATTTCAGTGGAACTGGCGAGGCCTAGGCCGGGCCTCCTATTTTCCCTAACTGAGGTCCTTAAATGGCCAATTAATGATGACAGTGGCAGAGGGAGGGAGGACAGCGATCGGGGCTGGCCATCGGGGTGGGGGTTGGGGGGGGAGAAAGAATCGGGAGATTGGAACTTCTGGGGGGGGTGGGGAAGGAAGTGGGGGTGACAGTGGCGGTCAGCATGGAACAAGAAACATTAATAGAATTAAAGGAGGAACTGGATTTTTCCTAACTGATCCACCATGCCGCCCATTGTGAAGGGCCAATCACTTCCTGATTATACAAATGTATTTGACATGTATTTGGTACATACCAAGAACATGGGAGATCACAGAGGAAATGCCAGTGCATTCATGATTACAATATCAGGTTAATTTCTGAAATAATTAATCTTATTTCCGTTTACATGTTAGTAATCTCTTACCTGATTGGCTGGCGGGGTTTAATATTGACTGGTGGAGGTGCAGGGAGGTCAACAGGGAACATGTCCACCCACATGAAAACCTGGCCCTTGGTAAATAAAGATAATGATGATTGTTAATCTGGGTGTGTTTCTTTCAACCTGCTTTGCTTGTTGCTCCTAAACTTAAATGTTTCTTCAAAATATTCCTCGCTGCATCTCCACTATTCAAAGCAGAAAAATAATCTTTCAATTCTGTGACACTTATCTTTTATTCTTTCTTTCTCCTGATAATCAACTGCTTTTCAATAACCAAGTTTGGTATCACATCAAACAAATTCTTAATTTCCTTTTTGTTACCCTGTCATCACTCAGTGAGTTGTTGTGATCTGGAACTTGCTATCTGAAAGGGCAGTGAAAGCAAATTCAATAATAACTTTTGAAATGTAACCGGGCAAGTACTTACAATGAGAAATTTTCAGGGTTAAGAAAGAGAGGGGAGTGGGACTAATTGGACGTATTCTGTTTTGGCAGCAAATCTCATGTGATGCAATCTAAACCTGTGAATGCAGGATGGCAACTTCACCAATTGTTTGATGTTTGGCTCATGACCAGCCTGGATAGTGAACTGAAGACCCAGGACATAATCTACAAACCCATGTACCACCCAAGGCTTCATTTTCCAATGACAGCATGCCACTGTTCAGTTTCTGTCAGTGCCCCGGAGGCATAATATAGTGATCTCACTGATTCTGGAACAACACTGCTTGGTCCTCTGCTCTTTGTGATTTTTATTAATGACTTAGAGGAGGGGATGAAGGGTGGATCAGTAAATTTGCTGATGACACCAAGATTGGTGGAGTAGTGGATGAGGTGGAGGGCTGTTGTAGGCTGCAAAGAGACATAGATAGGATGCAAAGCTGGGCTGAAAAATGGCAAATGGAGTTTAACCCTGATAAATGTGAGGTGATTCATTTTGGTAGGACAAATTTAAATGTGGATTACAGGGTCAAAGGTAGGGTTCTGAAGACTGTGGAGGAACAGAGAGATCTTGGGGTCCATATCCACAGATCTCTAAAGGTTGCCACTCAAGTGGATAGAGCTGTGAAGAAGGCCTATAGTGTGTTAGCTTTTATTAACAGGGGGTTGGAGTTTAAGAGCCGTGGGGTTATGCTGCAACTGTACAGGACCTTGGTGAGACCACATTTGGAATATTGTGTGCAGTTCTGGTCACCTCACTATAGGAAGGATGTGGAAGCGCTGGAAGGAGTGCAGAGGAGATTTACCAGGATGCTGCCTGGTTTGGAGGGTAGGTCATATGAGGAAAGGTTGAGGGAGCTAGGGCTGTTCTCTCTGGAGCGGAGGAGGCTGAGGGGAGACTTAATAGAGGTGTATAAAATGATGAAGGGGATAGATAGAGTGAACGTTCAAAGACTATTTCCTCGGGTGGATGGAGCTATTACAAGGGGGCATAACTATAGGGTTCGTGGTGGGAGATACAAGACGGATATCAGAGGTAGGTTCTTTACGCAGAGAGTGGTTGGGGTGTGGAATGGACTGCCTGCAGTGATAGTGGAGTCAGACACTTTAGAAACATT
Source organism: Mustelus asterias (assembly GCF_964213995.1). Taxonomy (NCBI): domain Eukaryota; kingdom Metazoa; phylum Chordata; class Chondrichthyes; order Carcharhiniformes; family Triakidae; genus Mustelus; species Mustelus asterias. The sequence continues at coordinate 82,753,808 of NC_135820.1, read as the reverse complement.
TAAGCGGTTATTGGATAGGCACATGGAGCACACCAGGATGATAGGGAGTGGGATAGCTTGATCTTGGTTTCAGATAAAGCTCGGCACAACATCGTGGGCCGAAGGGCCTGTTCTGTGCTGTACTGTTCTATGTTCTATGTTAACACTGTTATGATCCCAACTGATGTTACTACTGGACAGTCAGGTCCCAGAGTGGGAATGTAACCCAGAGTGTAACTTTTATTTTTTGTTCAGAAATATGGATGAACTGAGTCACAGGACTTCCAATTAACTTGTAACAAAAGAATAAAATATTTATTAAGCAAGAAAAGATTGACTATAACACACTCCCACTATTTTACAGGTATACAAAGATTTATAAGGATTGCACAAATTACAAAATATTTTGAATTCTAATGTTCTCAGTAAGTACAACATTCATGTAATCCAACAGGTCAACTTTGGTCAGACACACTCCACTCTGAAACCAAGTGGCAGATGCCACCCAGTACAACTTCTGTGGATTCCTCATCAAATCCCCCCGATGCTTACCACACTGTGAGCCAACCGGTCTCACTGGAATCTGATCTCTACACCAGTGTTTCCAAACTCCACTCTTGAAAACTTTAGAATCTTCTCCCAAACAACACTTTCTCTCAGGTGCCTTCACCAAGGATCCACTTCCAGGATTTCAATCTCTCCTTTCAGTATTCTTCTGCTTCAGATTGCCATATGCATTCAAGCTTCCACATAATCTCTCAGGTATCCAGCCACGGCAACACAACACCATTGCTTCACAGGCTGCTTCTAAAGATGTCACCAAATGTTTGATTTACCTTGAATATCTGGCTTTTCACTTTAAATCTGGTTCCTGCAGCTGTCTCTGTAACTCAGAGCACTTTCTTTGTTTTTCGCTCAATAGGATCTTGTTCAACATCTTGTTTTGGATCCTGTAACTTAACGGTCTTCCTGAGATATACTTTTGTCCCAACTCTCTGGTCTCCGGACTTTTGTTTGGGAAGTTGCTCCTCGGTCATGTCCAGTTCCTGCTGGGACTTGCGTAAAACTAAACTCAAAAATTATTTCTAACTTTGGGTGGCCCCTGGTTGTTAAACAACAATTTAGTCTTTTGTTAGACCCACAGAATTGTTATGCATAGGAGGAGGCCATTTGGCCCATCATGTCAGTATCAGCTCTCCAAACAAGTACCATTCCCCTGCCTTTTCCCTTGTATTAGAACATCGAATACCCTCTTGAATGCCTCGATTGAACCTGCCTCCTCCACACTTTCAGGCAGAACATTCCAGACCCAAGCTACTCACTGTGTGAAAAGGTTTTTCTCACATCACATTTACTTCTTTTGCAAATCACTAAGTCTTTGCCCTCTCAGCTAGAATTACCTCTCTAATCAAAATTGGCCCCCTCTCTTTTTACCCTCCTCTCTCTATCGCGTCTGCAAACCCCGTGACCAGGAATGTTGACCTGCTATTTATGTCCCTTTTTGAGCTTATCCTATGACGGCTAGGACATCAACGCTGCCACATTTCTATTGGTGTCCTCAGTGTGCTTTACTCTTTGCATTAAAACATTCACCTTGAGCTGCCAAACTCTATTTTTCACTTTCTATCTTTTCTTTCCTTTGCCTTACACACTCACTCAATGATTTTCTGCCTTCTGTTACCATTTGTAAGTTTGCCCTGAGTCGACCCTGATGTTCCCATTGCCCTGTCAAACTACTTTAAACCATTCCCAACAGCACTTGCAAGCCTCCCAGCGTGGATATTGGTCCAGTGCCATTGAGGTGCAAACTGTCCAGCTTGTACAGCTCCTACCTCCCCCCAGAGCCAATCCCAATACTCCAGGAATCTGAACTCCTCACTCCTATGCCATCTCTCCAGCCACACGTTCATCGACTCAAACTTCCTATTTCTATGCTCACCAGTAAACAGCACTGGTGGTAATCTGGAGATTAATATCTCCAAAGTCCAGCTTTTTAATGTCTTACTGAGCTCCCTAAAATCTGCTTTCAGGACCTCCCCCCTCTTTCTAGCTATGTTGTTGGTACCAATTTGATCCACAACCTCTGGCCGTTGACCATTCCTCAGAAGAATGAACCACAGCCGTTCAATGATGTCCTTGACCTGGCATCAAGATGGCAGCATAACATCCTGGAGTCACATCTACAGCTGCAAAAACACCTGTTTGTTTCCCTAACTATCATGTCCCCTATCATTATTCCTCTTCCACTCTCCTTCCTTCCCACCCATTCAGCTGAGTCACCCATAGTACCCCAAACTTGGCTCTTGCTGCATTCCCCTGAGAAACCATTGCTCCCAGTGGCAGCCGGTGATACTTCCAGCACATGTGCTTGAAAGTGTCCATGATTCCCCAAATACTACAGGATGGGCACTCCACATTCTGCCCTGCCATACCTTACGCTTACCTTCTGCCTATTAACTCTAAATTGGAGACTAGAAAGTAAAGTAGACTTACTCACCAATTAGCTCCTTCTCTTGTTCCAACTACTGGAGACAGTTAATGGTATCAGATGGAACATCTCTCTCATTCTCTGAACCACATTCCCACAGGAACCAAATTCCCAACTCCACACACCAAGTATGCCTCACGAAGGAGTAATCTCAGCAGGTCTGACAGCATCTGTGGTAGAGAATTGAGCCAATGCTTCGAGTCTGAATGACCCTTTATTAGATGAAGCATTGACTCTAGTCTCTCCCACAGATGCTGTAAGACCTGCTGAGATTTTCCAGCATTTTCTGTTTTGTTTCAGATTCCAGCATCTGCAGTATTTTTCTTTTATATAATGGGTAATCCCCTGTCTGCTGTGTGCCCCTGACTGTAATGCTAGCTTTACTCTGGACTGCATCAAGTCAGGTCAGCCTTCATCAATACGGTCACCACAATACAGTCTCCTCCGCCTTTTGAGCTCTTTACTCACAACCATCAGCTAAACACAGGTCATTAAAGAAAAAAATCATTATTCTTGTCAGATTCCCAAGAGCACCTATTAAACTGTGCCTACTCTATAATAATGTCCCTCTGAACACTTAAATACAGATTAAAAGCCTTAATAACCTCTTCAGTATCCTCATTAACAGCCTGTCTTACTAAAATGTCATCTGCACTCCCACCAATAGAATAGACAAGTGTGCTAACCTGCTCTTTATCAGGCTTCTGAGCTAACCCTGAAGTAGTACTGGGTACAATAGCATTTAAGGTGGAACTAGACAAATACATGAATAGGATGGGAATAGAAGGATACGAACTCTGGAAGCGTAGACGGTTTTAGTTTAGGCAGACATCATGATCGGCGCAGGCTTGGAGGGCTGAAGGGCCCGTTCCTGTGCTGTATTGTTCTTTGTTCTTTAGTCTTACATCTGTTGAATCTGCAATGCCAGTTTCTCCCCATGTGCTGAAAAAGTCAGTAAGAAGTTTAACACCACCAGGTTAAAGTCCAACAGGTTTATTTGATAGCAAAAGCCACACAAGCTTTCGGAGCCCCAAGCCCCTTCTTCAGGTGACTCACCTGAAGAAGGGGCTTGGGGCTCCGAAAGCTTGTGTGGCTTTTGCTACCAAATAAACCTGTTGGACTTTAACCTGGTGTTGTTAAACTTCTTACTGTGTTTACCCCAGTCCAACGCCGGCATCTCCACATCCTGAAAAAGTCAGGCAGAGATAGGAGTTTTTCAACGACTATCTCTTACTTTAATTGACTGTGTTGGAACCTTTCTTTCCAATTCATTGCTGTATTCTCATTCGCTGGTGTTAGAGTCTCAGACTCTAGGAAAAGGCCAGCTCCCCTGCTGTTCCTCAGGCAGCAAAGACCATTTCTCGGTTTGACTGACCTTACAAAGAATCCCACTGAGTTGTGGCCAATTTTTCAAAAGGCAGAGGCTGTTTTGACATTTGAATGATAAACAAGGAAGCTGGATTTTCACCTCTGAGGCAGGAGTTGGGCCATTCTCTGATGCCATGATTCCTCCTGGTTGGATAGTGGAGATGGGCTGGAGTCAGGTCACCATCTCCTGCAGCAAGCCCTAGATGGAGAAGGGTTCCAGGGCAGCCAGGTTACGGGGCCATTCACTGTGGCAGTGGCACTGTTCTGGAGCAGGTGACTCTCCCATATCCTCACACCCACTCCATAGCCCCTGTCCCCAATGCCCCTTCACCCTGATACCTCCCACTCCCCATACCCCCCTCTGTCTATACACCCTCACCCCCGCACTGCTATAATGTAACAAATGGTAACATGCTGTGAGGGTCAGCTGACCCGGTATAAATAAGCAGATGGTAATTGTGGGCAGCTTGTATGGCCCAAGGTGTGGCTTCAAGTGTTGGAGTAATGAAGTTTCTTTACTAAACCTTATTCTTTGCTCCCGAGGCCAAGGGGCAACATTTTCCTTCCTTACCTACCAAGAATATTATGGATCCAGCACCGCTCGAATATCCATCTGGTAGATTGGCATGTGAAGCATTACTAAACACAACTAACTTCATGTCTTCCGGTTTTCCCAGTGCTGAGAATTGAATTACACATATACCACTCTGGATATAAATTCTCCCATTGGTAAGACACAGCATCGATTCATGAAGGGAAGGTCATATTTGACTAATTTGGTGGAATTCTTTGAGAGCATTACATGTGCATGGACAATGGGGAACCTGTGGATGTGGTGTATCTGGATTTCCAGAAGACATTTGACAAGGTGCCGCACTAAAGACTGTTACATAAGATAAAGGTGCACTGTGTTATGGGTAATGTATTAGCATGGATAGAGGATTGGTTAACTAGCAGAAAGCAAAGAGTGGGGGTAAATGGGTGTTTTCTGGTTGGTGATCAGTGACTAGTGGTGCACCTCAGGGATCAGTGTTGGGACCGCAATTGTTTATGATTTACATAGATTTGGAGTTGGGGACCAAGTGTAGTGTGTCAAAATTCGCAGATGACACGAAGATGGGTGGCAGAGCAAAGTGTGCAGAGGACGCTGAAAGTCTACAAAGGGATGTAGATAGTCTAAGTGAGTGGGCGAGGGTCTGGCAGATGGAGTACAATGTTGGTAACTGTCAGGTCATCCATTTTGGTAGGAATAAGAGCAAAATGGACTATTATTTAAATGGTAAAAAATTGTAGCATGCTGCTGTGCAGAGGGACCTGGGTGTCCTTGTGCAGGAATCTCAAGGAGTTGGTTTGCAGGTGCAGCAGGTAATTAAGTAGGCAAATGGAATTTTGTCCTTTATTGCTAGAGGGACGGAGTTTAAAAACAGCGAGGTTATGTTGCAGCTGTATAAGGTGCTGGTGAGCACGGTAGCACAGTGGTTAGCACTGCTGCTTCACAGCTCCAGGATCCTGGGTTCAATTCCCGGCTCGGGTCACTGTCTGTGTGGAGTTTGCACATTCTCCTCGTGTCTGCGTGGGTTTCCTCCGGGTGCTCCGGTTTCCTCCCACAGTCCAAAGATGTGCGGGTTAGGTTGATTGGCCAGGTTAAAAATTGCCCCTTAGAGTCCTGAGATGTGTAGGTTAGAGGGATTAGCGGGTAAATATGTGGGGATAGGGCCTGGGTGGGATTGTGGTCGGTGCAGACTCGATGGGCCGAATGGCCTCCTTCTGCACTGTAGGGTTTCTATGATTCTATGTGAGGCCACATCTGGAGTACGGTGTACAATTTTGGTCTCCTTACTTGAGAAAGGATATACTGGCACTGGAGGGGGTGCAGAGGAGATTCATTAGGTTGATTCTGGAGTTGAGAGGGTTGGCTTATGAGGAGAGACTGAATAGATTGGGGCTATACTCATTGGAATTCAGAAGAATGAGGGGAGATCTTATAGAAACATATACGATTATGAAAGGATTAGATAAGAGAGAAGCAGGGAAGTTGTTTCCACTGACGGGTGAAACTAGCCTCAAAATAAGGGGAAGCGGATTTAGGACTGAGTTGAGGAGGAACTTCTTCACATAAAGGGTTATGAATCTGTGGAATTCCCTGCCCAGTGAAGCAGTTGAGGCTACCTCATTGAATGTTTTTAAGGCAAGGATAGATACATTTTTGAACAGTAAAGGAATTAAGGATTATGGTGAGCGGGCGGGTAAGTGGAGCTGAGTCCACAAAAAGATCAGCCATAAGCTTATTGAATGGCGGAGCAGGCTCGAGGGGCCAGATGGCCCACTCCTGCTCCTAATTCTTATGTTCACTCATCCAGTAGCAATTATACACAGAACTCATGAACCCTATAATAGCAGTGGAAGTTTTTGAAAAACCCTTTAAACTATCAAAATGAACAAACAGTAATTTAAAATCCACTTAGATAAATGATATTCCTTTTAAGCGTCCATAAAACTGTCACAATAACCGAACTAACAATACATTGACAGTGACGTCAACACACTAATCCCATTTTCCTGCACTTGTCACTCCATTCCCTACTGATTCAACAGGACGAAGATTACAAAGTAATTTCCAGTTTGAAAAAGCATCTGCTCTTCCCCCACTAACATTATTAAACAGCTGACTCCAAGAAAAGAACAACAACAAAGAACAAAGAACAGTACAGCACAGGAAACAGGCCCTTCGGCCCTCCAAGCCTGTGCCGCTCCATGGTCCAACTAGACCAATCGTTTGTATCCCTCCATTCCCAGGCTGCTCATGTGACTATCCAGGTAAGTCTTAAACGATGTCAGCGTGCCTGCCTCCACCACCCTACTTGGCAGCGCATTCCAGGCCCCCACCACCCTCTGTGTAAAAAACGTCCCTCTGATATCTGAGTTATACTTCGCCCCTCTCACCTTGAGCCCGTGACCCCTCGTGATCGTCACCTCCGACCTGGGAAAAAGCTTCCCACTGTTCACCCTATCTATACCCTTCATAATCTTGTACACCTCTATTAGATCTCCCCTCATTCTCCGTCTTTCCAGGGAGAACAACCCCAGTTTACCCAATCTCTCCTCATAGCTAAGACCCTCCATACCAGGCAACATCCTGGTAAACCTTCTCTGCATTCTCTCCAACGCCTCCACGTCCTTCTGGTAGTGCGGCGACCAGAACTGGACGCAGTACTCCAAATGTGGCCTAACCAGCGTTCTATACAGCTGCATCATCAGACTCCAGCTTTTATAGTCTGTACCCCGTCCTATAAAGGCAAGCATACCATATGCCTTCTTCACCACCTTCTCCACCTGTGTTGCCACCTTCAAGGATTTGTGGACTTGCACACCTAGGTCCCTCTGTCTTTCTATATTTCTGATGACTCTGCCATTTATTGTATAACTCCTCCCTACATTATTTCTTCCAAAATGCATCACTTCGCATTTATCCGGATTAAACTCCATCTGCCAACCTCTGCGCCCAATTTTCCAGCCTATCTATATCCTGCTGTATTGCCCGACAATGCTCTTCGCTATCCACAAGTCCAGCCATCTTCGTGTCATCCGCAAACTTGCTGATTACACCAGTTACACCTTCTTCCAAATTATTCATATATATCACAAATAGCAGAGGTCCCAGTACAGAGCCCTGCGGAACACCACTGGTCACAGACCTCCAGCCGGAAAAAGACCCTTCGACCACTACCCTCTGTCTCCTATGGCCAAGCCAGTTCTCCACCCATCTAGCCACTTCTCCTTGTATCCCATGAGCCTTAACCTTCTTAACCAACCTGCCATGTGGGACTTTGTCAAATGCCTTACTGAAATCCATATAGACGACATCCACGGCCCTTCCTTCATCAACCGTTTTTGTCACTTCCTCAAAAAACTCCACCAAATTTGTAAGGCACGACCTCCCTCTTACAAAACCATGCTGTCTGTCACTAACGAGATTGTTCCGTTCTAAATGCACATACATCCTGTCTCTAAGAATCCTCTCCAACAACTTCCCTACCACAGACGTCAAGCTCACCGACCTATAATTTCCTGGGTTATCCCTGCTACCCTTCTTAAACAACGGGACCACATTTGCTATCCTCCAATCCTCAGGGACCTCACCCGTGTCCAAAGAAGCGACAAAGATTTCCGTCAGAGGCCCAGCAATTTCATCTCTCGTCTCCCTGAGCAGTCGAGGATAGGCTTTACATAGGCTGCAGGCACTGCTTCCACCTCTGGGAATAGACTCAAATGCAGCTGTTGCTCTTGCTGCCTGTTGGAATCTCAACATAATTGAATCTGGAATAGTCCCAATCCAATTTACCTTTGACATCCCTGGAGTGTCAGGTTCTTGAAGAGTCCTGATTTCAATGTGTTCCGGTACCAATTTAACACCATATTCTGGCATTTCCTCCCAGTGCTTTAACACATACAGTGCCTTCTGTTCATCAGTCATCATGGGACTTGCTCCTTTCTTGTTATTTCCTAGAGTTCAAGCACAACTGTTAGAGGACACTCAATAATTCCCAACCCTCTGTAAGGCAAAAACTCCAAAAGATATGCAGTGCCCCAATTAGTCCATTAGTCCTCCTGATCTATGCGAGAGACAACAGGTTTGTCAAACATAACTTTGCCCAATCATATCATTATTTTCCAAGTGTTTAATTATCACATCCTTTAGAATAGATTCTAATAGCTGCCCTACGACAGACATCAAACTAACAGGTCTGTAGTTCTCCATTCTCCCTCTCCCTCCCTTATTAAACAGTGCGGTTACATTTGCTACTGTCCAGTCTGCAGGAACCTTTCCAGAATCTATAGAATTCGGAAAGATAATCATCAATACATCTACTATCTCTACAGCGACCTCCTTCTACACTCCAGGATGTAGCTCATCTGGTCCAGGGGATTTGTCAACCTTCACAGGTGGACACAGGTGAGGTCCCTGAGGATTGGAGGATAGCGAATGTGGTACCGTTATTTAAGAAGGGTAGCAGGGATAACCTGGGTAATTATAGGCCAGTGAGCTTGACATCCGTGGTAGGGAAGTTGTTGGAGAGGATTCTTAGAGACAGGATGTATGCGCATTTAGAACGGAACAATCTCATTAGTGACAGACAGCATGGTATTGTAAGAGGAAGGTCATGCCTTACAAATTTGGTGGAGTTTTCTGAGGAGGTGACAAAAACGGTTAGAACATAGAACATTACAGCACAGACCAGGCCCTTCGGCCCACGATGTTGTGCCGAGCTTTATCTGAAACCAAGATCAAGCTATCCCACTCCCTATCATCCTGGTGTGCTCCATGTGCCTATCCAATAACCGCTTAAATGTTCCCAAAGTGTCTGACTCCACTATCACTGCAGGCAGTCCATTCCACACCCCAACCACTCTCTGCGTAAAGAACCTACCTCTGATATCCTTCCTATATCTCCCACCACGAACCCTATAGTTATGCCCCCTTGTAATAGCTCTATCCACCCGAGGAAATAATCTTTGAACGTTCACTCTATCTATCCCCTTCATCATTTTATAAACCTCTATTAAGTCTCCCCTCAGCCTCCTCTGCTCCAGAGAGAACAGCCCTAGCTCCCTCAACCTTTCCTCATAAGACCTACCCTCCAAACCAGGCAGCATCCTGGTAAATCTCCTTTGCACTCTTTCCAGTGTCTCCACATCCTTCTTGTGGTGAGGTGACCAGAACTGCACACAATTTTCCAAATGTGGTCTCACCAAGGTCCTGTACAGTTGCAGCATAACCCCACGGCTCTTAAACTCCAACCCCCTGTTAATAAAAGTTAACACACTACAGGCCTTCTTCACAGCTCTATCCACTTGAGTGGCAACCTTTAGAGATCTCTCTGTTCCTGTTGACGAAGGAAGGGCCGTGGATGTCGTCTATATGGATTTCAGTAAGGCATTTGACAAAGTCCCTCATGACAGGTTGGTTAAGAAGGTTAAGGCTCATGGGATACAAGGAGAGGTGGCTAGATGGGTAGAGAACTGGCTTGGCCACAGGAGACAGAGGGTAGCAGTCAAAGGGTCTTTTTCCGGCTGGAGGTCTGTGACCAGTGGTGTTCCGCAGGGCTCTGTGCTGGGACCTCTGCTATTTGTGATATATATAAATTATTTGGAAGAAGGTGTAACTGGTGTTATCAGCAAGTTTGCAGATGACACGAAGTTGGCTGGACTTGCGGATATCGATGAACATTGTCAGACAATACAGCAGGATATAGATAGGCTGGAAAATTGGGCGGAGAAATGGGAGATGGAATTTAATCCGGATAAATGCAAAGTGGTGCATTTTGGAAGAACTAACGTAGGTGGGAGTTATACAATAAATGGCAGAGCCATCAAGAGTATAGAAACACAGAGGGACCTAGGTGTGCAAGTCCACAAATCCTTGAAGGTTGCAGCACAGGTGGAGAAGGTGGTGAAGAAGCCATATGGTATGCTTACCTTTATAGGACGGGGTATAGAGTATAAAAGCTGGAGTCTGATGATGCAGCTGTATAGAACGCTGGTTAGGCCACATTTGGAGTACTGCGTCCAGTTCTGGTCGCCGCAATACCAGAAGGACGTGGAGGCGTTAGAGAGAGTGCAGAGAAGGTTTACCAGGATGTTGCCTGGTATGGAGGGTCTTAGCTATGAGGAGAGATTGGGTAAACTGGGGTTGTTCTCGCTGGAAAGACGGAGAATGAGGGGAGACCTAATAGAGGTGTACAAGATTATGAAGGGTGTAGATAGGGTGAACAGTGGGAAGCTTTTTCCCAGGTCGGAGGTGACGATCACGAGGGGTCACGGGCTCAAGGTGAGAGGGACGAGGTATAACTCAGATATCAGAGGGGCGTTTTTTACACAGAGAGTGGTGGGGGCCGGAAATGCGCTGCCAAGTAGGGTGGTGGAGGCAGGCACGCTGACATCGTTTAAGACTCACCTGGATAGTCACAAGAGCAGTCTGGGAATGGAGGGATACAAACGAATGGTCTAGTTGGACCAGTGAGCGGCACAGGCTTGGAGGGCCGAAGGGCCTGTTTCCTGTGCTGTACTGTTCTTTATTCTTTGTTCAATCCAGTTACTTCTTCAATCATAACCTTTTCATTAATGCTAATTCCTATCAGTTCCTTGTTTTCACAAGCCTCTTGGCTCTCCAGTATTTCTCGGAGATTTTTCAGTATCTTCGTCCAAGAAGACAGGCACAAAGTAATTGTGTAGTTTCTCTGCCATTTTACTATTGTCTGATATAAAATCTCCTTTCTCTGCCTGTGATGGACCTTATAGAGTCATAGAGGTTTACAGCATGGAAACAGGCCCTTCGGCCCAACTTGTCCATCCCGCCCTTTCTTTTTTTAAAACCCCAAAGCTAATCCCAATTGCCCGCATTTGGCCCATATCCCTCTATACCCATCTTACCCATGTAACTGTCTAAATGCTTTTTAAAAGACAAAATTGTACCCGCCTCTACTTCTACCTCTGGCAGCTTGTTCCAGACACTCACCACCCTGTGTGAACAAATTGCCCCTCTGGACACTTTTGTATCTCTCCCCACTCACCTTAAACCTATGCCCTCTAGTTTTAGACTCCCCTACCTTTGGGAAAAGATAGAACATAGAACATAGAACAGTACAGCACAGAACAGGCCCTTCGGCCCACGATGTTGTGCCGAGCTTTATCTGAAACCAAGATCAAGCTATCCCACTCCCTATCATCCTGGTGTGCTCCATGTGCCTATCCAATAACCGCTTAAATGTTTCTAAAGTGTCTGACTCCACTATCACTGCAGGCAGTCCATTCCACACCCCAACCACTCTCTGCGTAAAGAACCTACCTCTGATATCCGTCCTGTATCTCCCACCACGAACCCTATAGTTATGCCCCCTTGTAATAGCTCCATCCACCCGAGGAAATAGTCTTTGAACGTTCACTCTATCTATCCCCTTCATCATTTTATAAACCTCTATTAAGTCTCCCCTCAGCCTCCTCCGCTCCAGAGAGAACAGCCCTAGCTCCCTCAACCTTTCCTCATATGACCTACCCTCCAAACCAGGCAGCATCCTGGTAAATCTCCTCTGCACTCTTTCCAGCGCTTCCACATCCTTCTTATAGTGAGGTGACCAGAACTGCACACAATATTCCAAATGTGGTCTCACCAAGGTCCTGTACAGTTGCAGCATAACCCCACGGCTCTTAAACTCCAACCCCCTGTTAATAAAAGCTAACACACTATAGGCCTTCTTCACAGCTCTATCCACTTGAGTGGCAACCTTTAGAGATCTGTGGATATGGACCCCAAGATCTCTCTGTTCCTCCACAGTCTTCAGAACCCTACCTTTGACCCTGTAATCCACATTTAAATTTGTCCTACCAAAATGAATCACCTCACATTTATCAGGGTTAAACTCCATTTGCCATTTTTCAGCCCAGCTTTGCATCCTATCTATGTCTTTTGGCAGCCTACAACAGCCCTCCACCTCATCCACTACTCCACCAATCTTGGTGTCATCAGCAAATTTACTGATCCACCCTTCAGCCCCCTCCTCTAAGTCATTAATAAAAATCACAAAGAGCAGAGGACCAAGCACTGATCCCTGCGGCACACCACTAGCAACCTGCCTCCAATCCGAAAATTTTCCATCGACCACCACCCTCTGTCTTCGGTCAGACAGCCAGTTACCTATCCAATCGGCCAACTTTCCCTCTATCCCACACCTCCTCACTTTCATCATAAGCCGACCATGGGGGACCTTATCAAACGCCTTACTAAAATCCATGTATATGACATCAACTGCCCTACCTTCATCAACACACTTAGTTACCTCCTCAAAAAATTCTATCAAATTTGTGAGGCACGACTTGCCCTTCACGAATCCATGCTGACTATCTCGGATTAATCCGCATCTTTCTAAATGGTCGTAAATCCCATCCCTAAGGACCCTTTCCATCAATTTACCAACCACCGAAGTAAGACTAACCGGTCTATAATTACCAGGGTCATTTCTATTCCCTTTCTTAAACAGAGGAACAACATTCGCCATTCTCCAGTCCTCTGGCACCATCCCCGTGGACAGCGAGGACCCAAAGATCAAAGCCAAAGGCTCTGCAATCTCATCCCTTGCCTCCCACAGAATCCTAGGATACATTTCATCAGGCCCAGGGGACTTATCGACCTTCAGTTTATTCAAAACTGCCAAGACATCCTCCCTCGGAACATCTATTTCCTCCAGCCTATTAGCCTGTAACACCTTCTCTTCCTCAAAAACATGGCCCCTCTCCTTGGTGAACACTGAAGAAAAGTATTCATTCATCACCTCGCCTATCTCTACTGACTCCATACACAAGTTCCCACTACTGTCCTTGACCGGCCCTAACCTCACCCTGGTCATTCTTTTATTCCTCACATAAGAGTAAAAAGCCTTGGGGTTTTCCTTGATCCGACCCGCCAAGGACTTCTCCTGTCCCCTCCTAGCTCTCCTAAGCCCCTTTTTCAGCTCATTCCTTGCTAACTTGTAACCCTCAATCGAGCCATCTGAACCTTGTTTCCTCATCCCTACATAAGCTTCCCTCTTCCTTTTCACAAGACATTCCACCTCTTTTGTGAACCATGGTTCCCTCACTCGGCCATTTCCTCCCTGCCTGACAGGAACATACCTATCAAGGACATCCAGTATTTGTTCCTTGAAAAAGTTCCACTTTTCATTAGTTCCTTTCTCTGACAGTTTCTGTTCCCAACTTATGCCCCCTAATTCTTGCCTAATCGCATCATAATTACCCCTCCCCCAATTGTAAACCTTGCCCTGCCGTACGGCCCTATCCCTCTCCATTGCAATAACAAAAGACACCGAATTGTGGTCACTATCTCCAAATTGCTCTCCCACAACCAAATCTAACACTTGGCCCGGTTCATTTCCCAGTACCAAATCCAATGTGGCCTCACCTCTCGTCGGCCCACCCACATATTGTGTCAGGAAACCCTCCCGCACACACTGCACAAAAACTGCCCCATCCAAACTATTTGACCTACAAAGGTTCCAATCAATATTTGGAAAGTTAAAGTCCCCCATGACAACTACCCTGTGACCCCCACACATATCCATAATCTGCTTAGCAATTTCTTCCTCCACATCTCTATTACTATTTGGGGGCCTATAGTAAACTCCTAGCAACGTGACCGCTCCTTTCCTATTTCTAACTTCAGCCCATATTACCTCAGTGTGCAGATCCCCCACGAAGTGCCTTTCCGCAGCCGTTAAACTATCCTTGATTAACAATGCCACTCCTCCACCTCTTTTACCAGCTTCCCTACACTTAGTGAAACATCTATACCCCGGAACGTCCAACAACCATTCCTGTCCTTGTTCTACCCACGTCTCCGTAATGGCCACAACATCGTAGTCCCAAGTACCAATCCACGCCCCAAGTTCATCTACCTTGTTCCGGATGCTCCTTGCATTGAAGTAGACACACTTCAACCCACCTTCCTGTCTACCAGTACCCACCCTTGACCCTGATACCTTCCCCAATACCTCACCACCCTCACTGACTTCTGGACTACAACTCCCTTTCCCACTCCCCTGACAAATTAGTTTAAACCCCCCTGAAGAGCCGTAACAAATTTCCCTCCCAGGATATTGGTGCCCCTCTGGTTCAGGTGCACCCCGTCCTGTTTGTACAGGTCCCACCTTCCCCAGAACGTGTTCCAATTATCCACGTATCTGAAACCCTCCCTCCTACACCATCCCTGCAACCACATATTTAACTGCACTCTCTCCCTGTTCCTCAACTCGCTATCACGTGGTACCGGCAACGTACCAGAGATGACCACATGTTTCGTCTTGGCTCTCAGCTTCCAGCCCAGCTCCAGAAATTCCTGCTTTAAATCCCTGTCCCTTCTCTTACCTATGTCATTGGTACCAATGTGCACCACGACTTGTGACTGTTTCCCCTCCCCCTTCAGAATCTGGAAAACACGGTCTGAGACATCACGGACCTTGGCATCCGGTAGGCAACATACCATCCGTGAGTCTCTTTTGCTGCCACAGAACCTCCTATCTATCCCTCTAACTAACGAGTCCCCAATAACTATCGCCCTCCCGCTCTCCCCCTTTCCCTCCCGAGCCACAGAAACGGACACAGTGCTGGAGATCCTCTCACTGCGGCTCCCCACTGGTATGTCATCCCCCTCAACCGTATCCAAAGCGGAATACTTGTTGCTAAGGGGAACGACCACCGGGGATCCCTGCACGGACTGCTTCCTCCCAGCCCCTCTCACCGTCACCCATCTGTTTTCAATCCTCGGAGTAACTGTATTCCTAAAGCTTGTGTCTATGGCCATCTCTGCGTCCCTGATGATCCTAAGTTCATCCAACTCCAGCTCCAGTTCCCTAACACGGTTTTGGAGGAGCTGCAGATGGGTGCACTTCCCACAGGTGTAATCAGTAGGGACACTGTCATCGTCCCTCACCTCAAACATAGTGCAAGAGGAACATTGCACTGCCTGCACACCCATCCCCTCTAGATACCTTGCCAGTACCAGGTAGAAAGTGCAAAAATGAATTCAACTCACCCCTACTCGCCCTTTCAGCCTAAGCCCTGTGAGCCAAAGTCTTATAGCTCACACTCTGCTTCCCACACACTACACTGCCCGCTCCCGACTGTATACTGCAGCCTACCTTTTATACTTCACGCGCTTAAAAAACCCTTCCCAGACTCCTTTGCTGCCCACTTCTAGTTTTCACTTTAAACTTGAAAAACTGCTGTTAAAGTAAAGGCCAAAAAAATACACACACTAGCTGACTAATTAAATAAATAAACAATTCAATTAATCTCTCACCAGCACTGCTGCCTTCAATCACCCCTCTCAGCTTGCTCCAGTGGATCAATGAGGGGGAACCTCCCAGGTAACTGACTTTTAAAGTTAAAATAAAAACCCTTCCCAGACTCCTTTGCTGCCCACTTCTAGTTTTCACTTTAAACTTGAAAAACTGCTGTTAAAGTAAAGGCCAAAGAAATACACACACTAGCTGACTAATTAAATAAATAAACAATTCAATTAATCTCTCACCAGCACTGCTGCCTTCAATCACCCCTCTCAGCTTGCTCCAGTGGATCAATGAGCAGATATTGACTATCTGGCTGATCTGTGCCCTTCATTGTTTTATAGACCTCTATAAGATCACCCCTCAGCCTCCTACGTCCAGAGAAAAAAGTCCCAGTCTATCCAGCCTCTCCTCATAACTCAATCCATCAAGTCCCAATAGCATCCTGGTAAATCTTTTCTGCACTCTTTCTAGTTTAATAATATCCTTTCTATAACAGGATGACCAGAATTGCACACAGTATTCCAAGTGTGGCCTTACCAATGTCTTGTACAACTTCAACAAGACGTCCCAACTCCTGTATTCAATGTTCTGACCGATGAAACCAATCTTGCCGAATGTCCTCTTCATCACTCTGTCCACCTGTGACTCCACTTTCAAGGAGCAATGAACAAGTACTCCTCGATCTCTTTGTTCTGTAACTCTCCCCAACGCCCTACCATTAACTGAGTAAGTCCTGCTCTGGTTCAATCTACCAAAATGCATCACCTCGCATTTGTCTCAATTAAACTCCATCTGCCATTCATCAGCCCATTGGCCCAATTGATCAAGATCCCATTGCAATTGGAGATAACTTTCTTCACTGTCCACTATGCCACCAATCTTGGTGTCACCTGCAAACTTACTAACCATGCCCCCTATATTCTCATCCAAATCATTAATATAAATGACAAATAACAGTGGACCCAGCACTGATCCCTGAGGCACACCGCTGGTCACAGGCATCCAGTTTGACCTTGCTAATCTTTTCCTTTTACATAACTAAAGAAGGTTCTACAGTCGGTTATATGTCTCTCACTTGTTTGTATTCAGATTCTCGTTCCCCTTTCTTTATCACTTTCTTGGTTCCCCTTTGCTGGATTCTAAATTGCAAGTGCAGTTGTTGCTTGAAGGTGCAAACTATGTAGAGTGTCTCTAAGTTTAAGCTTGTCAGTATATAAAGAATAAGTTGCAGCTTTATCCTTCACCCCCTAGCAATTTATAGCATGGTCTTTTTGCATGGAGTCATACAATCATTATGTAACATTCAGCCTATCGAACCCATGCAAGTTCTGTGGAGAGCAATCAAGTCAGTCCCAATTGCGTGTTCTGTCCTTGACGTGTTATAAATATTTCCTCAAGTGCCTCATCCAATTTCCGTTTGAAATGATTGATTCTCTGCTTCCACTACCCTCATGAACAGTGAGTCCCAGGTCATTACCACGCGCTGTGTAGAAATGCCCTTCGTCAAATCCCCGCTTGCATCTTTTCCCCTCGAACCTGAAATCTGTACCGCTTGTCCCCAACTCATCTAAAACAACTTTTCTTTGTCTACATTATCGAAACTTGTCATTATCCTGTACACCTCTAACAAATCTCTTCTCAATCTCCTTTATTCCAAAGAGAACAACCCCAGCTTCTCCAACCTCACCTTGCAGCTAAAATCCCCTAATCCCTGGAACCATTCTGGTAAATCGCCTCTACATTTGTTGGTTCTAAATCATAATGTTCCAGAAAATTCCCCAAAAGCCATTCTGGAAATTCACTGTTTTCCAGTAGATTTTTTCTGCTTCTTCCATTCTATTTTAAAAATAAATGCCTGACCCACAATGTTTGTGTTGCATGTTCCCCAGATCTCTGTATAGACAACTCCTATCGAAGGTCCCACATCGCAACTTCATTCAACGCATTTGTGTGGAATTAGCTTAAAATCAATGGAAGTGGAAAAAAAATCAAAACAGGAACAAATCTTACCCGTTGTTTGTGGCTCACTGGGCATCTTGAATATTTTGTTGTCGACTTTCACTTCCTCAATCCTGTATTCGGGATCTGATAGCTGTAAATCTTTACAGAGTTTTGTTAAGATCTGGGTGGGCTTCAGGCAGTCTCGCCAGGCATTGTAACCTTCACTGTGAATCAGACAGCAAAGAACACAATCAAAGCATTTGGTTGAGAAACCCAGTTCACATTTGCTGCTTGGCCTGAAACCAGTTCAACGTGACAGGGTGGAGGTCCTTGTTAATCGTATAAATTAAATACTATAGGCAGACCCTGGGCAGTCAAATTTAGTTTTTAAAAGTCAATCACTTTCAAACTGTCAAGGAAGCCATTTTAACTAGATTATTATTGAAAAGGTTGGATTAATAAGAACATAAGAACATAAGAAATAGGAGCAGGAGTAGGCCATCTAGCCCCTCGAGCCTGCCCCGCCATTCAATAAGATCATGGCTGATCTGACGTGGATCAGTACCACTTACCCGCCTGATCCCCATAACCCTTAATTCCCTTACCGATCAGGAATCCATCCATCCGCGCTTTAAACATATTCAGCGAGGTAGCCTCCACCACCTCAGTGGGCAGAGAATTCCAGAGATTCACCACCCTCTGGGAGAAGAAGTTCCTCCTCAACTCTGTCTTAAACCGACCCCCCTTTATTTTGAGGCTGTGTCCTCTAGTTTTAACTTCCTTACTAAGTGGAAAGAATCTCTCCGCCTCCACCCTATCCAGCCCCCGCATTATCTTATAAGTCTCCATAAGATCCCCCCTCATCCTTCTAAACTCCAACGAGTACAAACCCAATCTCCTCAGCCTCTCCTCATAATCCAAACCCCTCATCTCCGGTATCAACCTGGTGAACGTTCTCTGCACTCCCTCCAATGCCAATATATCCTTCCTCATATAAGGGGACCAATACTGCACACAGTATTCCAGCTGCTTTACATAGAATCCCTAAAGTCCAGAAGGAGGCCATTTGGCCCATTGAGTCTGTACTGACCACAATCCCACCCAGGCCCTGTTCACGTAACCCTACGCATTTACCCTGCTAATCTCCCTGACACTAAGGTCAATTTACCATGGCCAATCAACCTAATGATGTGGAGATGCCGGCGTTGGACTGGGGTAAACACAGTAAGAAGTTTAACAACACCAGGTTAAAGTCCAACAGGTTTATTTGGTAGCAAAAGCCACACAAGCTTTCGGAGCTCCAAGCCCCTTCTTCAGGTGAGTGGGAATTCTGTTCACAAACAGAACTTATAAAGACACAGACTCAATTTACATGAATAATGGTTGGAATGCGAATACTTACAACTAATCCAGTCTTTAAGAAACAAAACAATGGGAGTGGAGAGAGCATCAAGACAGGCTAAAAAGATGTGTATTGTCTCCAGACAAGACAGCCAGTGAAACTCTGCTGAAACTCACTGGCTGTCTTGTCTGGAGACAATACACATCTTTTTAGCCTGTCTTGATGCTCTCTCCACTCCCATTGTTTTGTTTCTTAAAGACTGGATTAGTTGTAAGTATTCGCATTCCAACCATTATTCATGTAAATTGAGTCTGTGTCTTTATAAGTTCTGTTTGTGAACAGAATTCCCACTCACCTGAAGAAGGGGCTCAGAGCCTCGAAAGCTTGTGTGGCTTTTGCTACCAAATAAACCTGTTGGACTTTAACCTGGTGTTGTTAAACTTCTTACTGCAATCAACCTAACCCATACATCTTTGGAAAGGGCGGCACGGTAGCACAGTGGTTCGCACTGCTGCTTCACAGCTCCAGGGACCTGGGTTCGATTCCCGGCTTGGGTCACTGTCTGTGTGGAGTTTGCACATTCTCCTCATGTCTGCGTGGGTTTCCTCGGGTGCTCCAGTTTCCTCCCACAGTCCAAAGATGTGCGGGTTAGGTTGATTGGCCATGCTAAAAATTGCCCCTTAGAGTCCTGAGATGCGTAGGTTAGAGGGATTAGCGGGTAAATATGTAGGGATATGGGGGGAGGGCCTGGGTGGGATTGTGGTCGGTGCAGACCCGATGGGCCAAATGGCCTCTTTCTGCACTGTAGGGTTTCTATGATTCTATGTGGGAGGAAACCGGAGCACCAGGAGGAAACCCATGCAGACACAGGCAGAATGTGCAACTCCACACAGACAGTGACCTGAGGCTGGAATTGAACCTGGGATACTGGTGCTGTGAGGCAGCAGTGCTAACCACTGTGCCACCGTGCCACCCTAAGCATCAATATGTAAGGGTAATAATTCAATTTGTATAATTAATTTGTTTTATAGCCTTACTCAAAAGAGTAGAAAGAGGCACATTCAGGGCTAAGGTATCCATTAACAGGTGTAGGCAGCGGGCAGTCAATGGGATAATTTCACCTGACTGTTTGCCCCTCAATCACAGCTACCTTCACAGTCCTGGAGAGGGAGAACACAGCTTCCATCAGCAAGTTTCAGGTCTTTAGTGATTGGTGGGCCCTGCATGGAGGGGGAGGGGGAGGGGAGGGGGTGGGCCCTGTGGGGGGTGGGGGGGCGGGCGGGGGATGGGCCCTGCAGGGATGGGGGGGGTTGGGGTGGCCCCTGCTGGAGGGGTTGGGGGGGCCCCAACAGGAGGATCACCCCCCCGAATGACATTTTAATTTAATTAGCTAAGTTTCTACAATGCCCTTACTATGTTAGGGGTTGTGGGTAATGAAGAAAAAGATATGGTCTCCACATGTAAATTCAAGCAAACAGCATTTCTATTGTAGGAGCTGTTACCTTTACAGAGCAGAAACTGAAACTAAACAGCAGCCTGTGAAACACCCCAATGACATCACCATTAAATCATGTGATCAGCTCTTAAAGCAATCATGCAACCACTTAAATATATAATATCCCTCCCCCCCCCCCTTTACTTCTTTGGTCATGACTACAAATTACTATGATGTCATACATAGGATCAATAATACTCTAGACGCAGTATCATACAACAAAGAACAAAGAACGATACAGCACAGGAACAGGCCCTTCGGCCCTCCAAGCCCATGCCGATCATGATGTCCTAACTAAAAAAAAACCTTCTGCCCTTTCTCGGTCCATATACCTCTATCTCTCCCTATTCATGTCCCCATCCAAATACCTCTTAAATGTTGTTAATGTGCCTGCTTCCACCACCTCCTCTGGCAGCACGTTCCAGGCACCCACCAGTCTGTGTGAAAAACTCCCCCTGCACATCTCCCTTAAACTTTCTCCCCTAAACTTTCTCCCCTCACACTTTGAACATGTGCCCCTTGTAATTGACACCTTCACCCTGGGGAAAAAGTCTCTGACTATCCACGCTGTCTGTGCCTCTCATAATTTTGTAGACCGCTATCAGGTCTCCCCTCAGCCTCCGTCTTTCCAGTGAAAACAATCCTAGTTTATTCAACTTCTCCTCATAACCAACACCCTTGAGACCAGGCAACATCCTGGTGAACCACCTTTGCACTCTCTCCAAAGCTTCCACATCCTTCTGGTAGTGTGGTGACCAGAACTGCACGCAATACTCCAAATGCGGCCTGACCAAGGTTTTATATAGCTGCAACATGATTTCCCAACTCTTGTACTCAATGTCCGGACTGATGAAGGCAAGCATGCCATATGCCTTCTTAATCACCTTGGCCGCATGTGTTGCCACTTTTAGGGAGCTGTGGACCTGCACGCCCAGATCCCTCTGTATGTTAATGTTCCTGAGGGTTCTGCCGTTTACAGTATAATTCACACCTAAATTTGATCCTCCAAAATACATCACCTCACCTTTGTCCGGATGAAACTCCATCTGCTATTCCTGTTGTATCTTCTGACAATCCTCAGTACTATCAGCAACTCCACCAATCTTCGTGTCATCCGCAAACTTACTAATCAGAGCCCCCACATATACCTCCAGACCATTTATATATACTACAAAAAACAGGTCCCAGCACTGATCCCTGCGGAACACCACTAGCTACAGATCTCCATTCTGTAAAACACCCTTCCACTGCTCCTCTATGCCTTCTATAACCGAGCCAGTTCTGTATCCATCCAGCCAGCCCACCCTGAATCCCATCTGATTTTAGTTTTTGTACCAGTCTGCCATGTGGGGCCTTGTCAAACTCCTTACTAAAGTCCTTCTGAAGATGATTTGGAGAAATCATTTCAAGATGACAACAATTAGTCAGCGTGGCGTCGCCAAATTAGTTCATCTTCAGTTTGAACTGTGTAAGAAATTGGATCGGTTTTTGTTAAAACTATGGCTGGTACCCAATTCTCACTCGTGGCAGAATTACTCGCTAACACTCGATCTCCTCTTGAAATGAGTGTTGTTTTGCCTCCACTTCTTCTCTAGCAACTTGAGATTGTTGTTGATGCTCTACTATCTCTGAAGTTTCTGGAGGTAATAATAAATCAAATGTAGTTCTCAGCTTTATCTTTAAGAGCAGTTATGTGTGTGAACATTGAGTAGTTGCATGAGTAGTGTTCCTATAAGATGCCAAAAAGCTATTCACATGACATGATAATGAACCTTTCCTTTTTCTTATACACAAATCCTCTCGCTATGAAGGCCAACATTCCATTTGCCTTTTTCACTGCCTGCTGTACCTGCGCGCTTACTTTCAGCGACTGATGCACGAGGATTCCAAGGTCTCGTTGAGTATTTATCTCTCTCAACTTACACCAATTCAAATAATAATCTGCCTTCCTGTTATTGCTACTGAACATCTATCCACATACGACATCTGCCATGCATGTGTCCACTCACTCAGCCTGTCTAAATCATGCTGAAGCATCTCTGCATCCTCCTCACAGCTCACCCTCCCACCCAACTTTGTATCATCTGCAAACTTGGAGATTGTACATTTAGTTGGGGCGGCACGGTAGCACAGTGGTTAGCACTGCTGCTTCACAGCACCAGGGACCCAGGTTCGATTCCCAGCTTGGGTCACTGTCTATGTGGAGTTTGCACATTCTCCCCGTGTCTGCGTGGATTTCCTTCGGATGCTCCAATTTCCTCCCACATTCTGAAAGACGTGCTGGTTAGGTGTATTGACCCAAACAGGTGCCGGATTGTGGCGATTAGGGGAATTTCACAGTAACTTCATTGCAGTGTTAATGTAAGCCTTACTTGTGACTAATAAATAAACTTTACTTTAGTTCACTTTTCCAAATCATTAATACATAATGTGAATAGTTGGGGTCCTAGCACAGATCCCTGCGGAACTCCAATAGTCAATTGGAAAAAGACCCATTTATGCCAACTCTTTGCTTCCTAACTGCTAATCAGCTTTCTATTCATCCCAAAACACTATCCACAATTCCATGCGCATTAACTTTACATAGTAGTCTGTCATCTGAGACCTTGTCAATGGTTGTCTGAAAGTCTAAATAAACCACATGCACTGGTTCTCCTTGGTCAACTCTACTAGTTACATCCTCAAAGAATTCCAATAGATTTGTCAAGCGTGATTTCCCTTTGGTAAATCCATGCTGACTTTGTCTGATTATACCACTGCCTTCCAAATGCCGAGCTATGAAATGCTTGATATTGGACTCTAGCAACTTCCCCGGTACTGATGTTAGGCTCACTGGTCAAGATTGTTGGCATAGTGGACAGTGAAGAAAGTTATCTCCAATTGCAATGGGATCTTGATCAATTGGGCCAGTGGGCTGACGAATGGCAGATGGAGTTTAATTTAGACAAATGCGAGGTGATGCATTTTGGTAGATTGAACCAGGGCAGGACTTACTCAGTTAATGGTAGGGCGTTGGGGAGAGTTACAGAACAAAGAGATCTAGGGGTACATGTTCATAGCTCCTTGAAAGTGGAGTCACAGGTGGACAGAGTGGTGAAGAAGGCATTCAGCATGCTTGGTTTCATCAGTCAGAACATTGAATACAGGAGTTGGGATGTCTTGTTGAAGTTGTACAAGACATTGGTAAGGCCACACTTGGAATACTGTGTGCAATTCTGGTCACCCTATTATAGAAAGGATATTATTAAACTAGAAAGAGTGCAGGAAAGATTTACTAGGATGCTACCGGGACTTGATGGATTGAGTTATGAGGAGAGGCTGGATAGACTGGGACTTTTCTCTCTGGAGCGTAGGAGGCTGAGGGGTGACCTTATAGAGGTCTATAAAATAATGAGGGGCATAGACAAGGTAGATAGTCAATATCTTTTCCCAAAGGTAGGGGAGTCTAAAAGTAGAGGGCATAGGTTTAAGGCGAGAGGGGAGAGATACAAAAGTGTCCAAAGGGGCAATTTTTTCACACAGAGGGTGGTGAGTGTCTGGAACAAGCTGCCAGAGGTAGTAGTCGAGGCGGGTACAATTTTATCTTTTAAAAAGCATTTAGAAAGTTACATGGGTATAGAGGGATATGGGCCAAATGCGGGCAATTGGGATTAGCTTAGGGGTTTTAAAAAAAAAGGGCGGCATGGACAGGTTGGTCCGAAGGGCCTGTTTCTATGCTGTAAACCTCTATGACTCTCTGATTCTATAGTTCCCTGTTTTCTCTCTACCTCCCTTTATGAATAGCGGGCTTACATTATCTATTCTCCAATCTGTAGGAACTATTCCAGAGTCCAAAGAACTTTGGAAAATAACCACCAACGGATCTACTATTTCCAGGGCCAATTTTACTCTGGGATGAAGATTATCAGGACCTGGAGATTTATCCACCTTCAATCCCATCAATTTCCCCAAAACCATTTCTCTACTAATGCTGATTCCCTTCAGCTCCTCACTAAAACTATCTCCTCATCTCTGTATTCAATGGGTGACCCCCCTTACTCTGAGATTATACTCTCTGGTCTTAGACTCTCCCACAAGGGGAAACAACCTCTCTGCATTTACCCTGACAAGCCTCCTGAGAATCCTCTGTCTCAATAAGGTCATCTCTCATTCTTCTAAACTCCAATGAGTACTGGCCCAACCTACTCAACCTCTCCTCAGAAGAAAATCCCCCTGTACCCAGGATCAACCTGGTGAACATTCTCTGGGCTTCTTCCTCTGCCAGTATATTTCCTTGGATAAGGGGACCAAAACTGTTTACAGTATTCCAAATGTGGTCTAACTCGTGCCTTGTATAGTTTTTTCAAGACTTCCTTACTTTTATACTCCATTCTCTTTGAAATAAAGGCCAATATTCCATTTGCCTTCCCCATTACCTGCTGAACTTGCATGCTAGCTTTCTGTAATCCATGCACAAGGACCCCAAACCCCTCTGTGCTGTTACATATTACCTAAACCTGTTACAATCTTGTACATCTCTTTCAAATTACACCTCAATCTCCTTTGGTCCTCAGAGAACAACCCCAACTTCTCCAGCCCTAACCTTGTGACTAAAACCTCTCATTGGCTGTGAATAAACACTCTTTGGATGTTCCTCATCCAGCATTAAATATCATATCCATGTGAAAGACAAGATTTTGAGACCAAATATTTAGGCAAAAAGCCAGGCTTTGCCTCTGCCTCACAGCAATACTGTTCAGGGGTTAAAATCTTGGGAACTGCTGATAATGACACTGTTGCAATGTTTGTGGCCAAGGTTCGGAATTCAGCAGGAACGACTGATCCAGACTCTTTGCTTCAAATAAAAAAAGAACAATTGTGAAAAAGGCTGACTAGACTGTTCTACCAACCCTGCTCCCAAAACCAGCAAATGCTACATGAAAAATTAAAGATTCTTGAGCCAAAAGTCAGGGGTTGATATATCCACGAGATAAGTAAGTGTAAACATATATTTTATTTTTAATATTTAAAGTTCTGACAGTTCTATAAATATATATATAATGAAGCATCTTCTATAACTTATGAAATATTCAGCATGTATTAAATGTATTTAATCTTATCGATGGGGTCATGGTGAGTGAACAAGCCTGATTTCAATCTTACAGCCTATTGAGTTGGAGGAGGGCCCCTCATGCAGCCCACTCACTAGCCGAGGTTGCCCATCACTGTGCTCAGGGCAGGGTGAACGGAAAACTGTGGCGTCTGAATGAAAGCAACAAATTATTATGCAATTTTCTCACTATTGTGTTAAAATTTAATGAAATCGTTTTCTGGGAAGGGAATTGTGCTGCTGGTTAATGTCTCCCCAGTTCAGACACTGATGCAGGGTTCTGATTTATCTCACGGATTTATGTTGGAAGGTTGATGTGCTCATTCTCTAGATGTACTTACACGTCATATTGTGCCGGCAGTCCACACTGAGCTCGATGTTTACTGTAGTATCGATTCTCCAGATCAAGTTTCGTTTCTCCAATCAGATCATCCTTTCCAACCATATCGTGATCAAATATTGAAACGGTGAGCTCTGTCTCCATTGGAAATGCAACGGTCATTTCAAACACTCTGAGAACATTTCAGAACAATATACTTGTTAATTAAAGTAATTAAAGATTTCAGACACATTGTAATGAAGGAATTCAAAGTTAAAGTATTTGCAATTACTTGTTGTATCAAACTGACTGCGTATGTACGAGTGGAACCAGAGAGTCCATGAATATCTTTAAAAATATAAAATACAATCTATTTTAACTTCATTCAAAAATATACTTCCTGGCAAGAACTTTGTTCCTTTACAAGAACAAAGAACAATATTGGAAATTGTTGGAAAAGATTCTTAGGGACAGGATTTACTCACATCTGGCAACCAGTTTACTTATTAGTGATAAACAACATGGTTTTATGAAGGGGAGGTCATACCTCACTAACTTGATCAAGTTTTTCAAGGAAGTGACGAAAATGATAGATGGGGAAAGGTAGTGGATGTTGTATACATGGGCTTCAGTAAAGCCTTTGACAAGGTACCTCATGGTAAACTGATACGAAAGGTGAAGTCACATGGGATCAGAGGAGAGGTCTAATGTCTCTCCTCTGTCTCTCTAATCTAATATTTTCTTGCCTCTACATGGTCCATATCCCTCTATTCCATGCCTATTTGTGTGTCTATCCAGATGCCTCTTGAATGTTGTTATAGAATCTGCTCCCACCACCTCCTCCGGCAGCAGGTTTCAGGCATTCACCACCCTGTGTGTGAAAAACTTGCCCTTTACATCTCTTTTAAACTTTCCCCCTCATTTTCAACCTATGCCCCCAAGTAATTGACCCTTTGACCCTGAGAAAAAAGACTCTGATTATTCACTCTATCCAAGCCTGACATAATCTTGTAAACCTCTAACAGGTCCCACCTCATCCTCTGACGCTCCAACGAAAACAATCCAAGTTTGTTCAACCTTTCTTCATAGTCCATATCCTCCAAACCAGGCAACATCCTGGTAAATCTCTTCTGCACCCTTTCCAATGCATCAACATCCTTCCAATACTCCAAATGCAGTCTAACCAGAGTCTTATATAGCTGCAACATGATGTTCCAATTCCTATGCTCTATGCCCCTATCACTGAAGGCCAGCATGCCATACGCCTTCTTGATCACCTTATCCACCTGAGTTGTCATCTTCAGGAAACGGTGGATCTGCACACCTATATCCCTCTGTATGCTAATATTTCTAAGGGCTCTATCCTTTACTGTATACTTTCCTTCTGCAGTAGACCTTCCAAATTGCATCACCTCACATTTGTCCGGGTTAAGTTCCATCTGCCATCTTTCAGCCCAGGTGTCCAGCCGATTTATATCCTGCTGTATCCTCTGACAATCCTCCTCACTATGCGCTACTCCCCCAATTTTTGTATCATCTGCAAATTTACTAATTTACGTTTTCCTCCAAATCATTTATATATATTACAAACAGAAGCCTTAGCCCTCATACTTGTGGAACACCGCTTGTCACAGACCTCCAGTTAAAAAAGGACCTTTCCACTGCTACTCTGCTTTCTATGCCCAAACCAGTTTTGTATCCATCCTACCAGCTCACCTCGGATCCCATATGACTTCACTTTCTGTATCAGCCTGCCATGAGGAACCTTATCAAAGGCTTTACTAAAGTCCATGTATACAACATCCACTGCCCCGCCCTGGTCAATTTTTCTTGTCACTTCCTCAAAGAACTCAATCATGTTTGTGAGACACAACCTTCCCTTCACAAAACCATGCTGCCAATTACTAAGCCTGTTCTCTTCCAGATGTGAGTACATCCTGTCCCTAAGAATCTTCTCCACTAATTTCCCCACCACTGATGTAAGACTCACAGGTCTGTAATTTGGTGGCCAGAGGGGAATAAAAAATTTGGGTCAGAATCCCTGCAATCTCCTCCCTCGCCTCCCACAACAGCCTGGGACACAATTCATCCAGACCTGGAGATTTGTCCACGTTCAAGCCCACCAATACCTCCAATACCTTGTCACTCCCTACAGCAATTTGCTCTAGAACCTCAGTCTCTCTCAGAGTTCCATAACGACCTCCTCATTCGCGTGGGTGAAGACAGGTGTGAAATATTCATTTAATGCCCAACCAATGTCCTCTGCCTCCACCCACAGATCTCCCCCTTGGTCCCTAATGGGCCCGACTCTTTCCCTGGTTATCCTCTTCCCATTGATATACTTATAGAATATCTTAGGATTTTCCCTACTTTTACCAGCCAGAGCTTTCTCATAGCCTCTCTGCTCTCCTAATTGATTTCTTAAACTCCATCCTGCACTTTCTGTGTTCCACTAATACCTCCGCAGACTTACTCCCTTTATACTTGTTAAAAGCCTCTCTTTTCCTTCTCATTGTATCCTCAATGTCTCTGATCATCCATGGTTCTCTGGGTTTGTTACACCTTCCTATTACCCTAGAGGGAACATGTTGGGCCTGTACCCTCCCCATTTCACCTTTGAACATCTTCCACAACCCTTAGAGTCCTTAGAAACACTAGCATACAGAGGGATCTAGGCATGCACATCCACAGTTCCCTGAAGGTGGCAACTCAGGTGGACAAGGTGGTTAAGAAGGTGTATGGCATGCTGGCCTTCATCAGTTGAATACAGGAATTGGAAAATCATGTTGCAGCTGTATAAGACTTTGGTTAGGCCGCATTTGGAGTATTGTGTACAATTCTGATCGCCACACTACTGGAAGGATGTTGATGCATTGGAAAGGGTGCAGAAGAGATTTACCAGGATGTTGCCTGAAATGTGCTGCCGGAGGAGGTGGTGGAAGCAGATTCTGTAACAACATTCAAGAGGCATCTGGATAGATACATGAATAGGCAGGGAATAGAGGGAATTGGACCACGCAGAGGCAAGAAAATATTAAAGAGGCATCGGTGTCGGCACAGACTTGGTGGGCTATGCTATGTGTTAAGAACAAAGAACAGTACAGCACAGGGGCAACGCAGGTGGAGAAGGTAGTCAAGGAGGCATATGGCATGCTTACCTTCATCGGCCGGGGCATTGAATTTAAAATTGGCAAGTCATGTTGCAGCTTTATAGAACCTTAGTTAGGCCGCACTTGGAATATAGTGTTCAATTCTGGTCGTCACACTACCAGAAGGATGTGGAGGCTTTGGAGAGGGTACAGAAAAGATTTACCAGAATGTTCCCTGGTATGGAGGGCATTAGCTATGAGGAGAGGTTGGAGAAACTTGGTTTGTTCTCACTGGACCGACGGAGGTTGAGGGGCGACCTGAAAGAAGTCTACAAGATTATGAGAGGCATGGACAGAGTGGATAGTCGGAAGCTTTTTCCCAGGGTGGAAAAATCAATTACTAGGGGGCACAGGTTTAAGGTGCGAGGGGCAAGGTTTAAAGGAGATGTACGAGGCAGGTTTTTTTATACAGAGGGTGGTGGGTGCCTGGAACTCGCTGCTGGGGGAGGTAGTGGAAGCAGATATGATAGTGACTTTTAAGGGGCGTCTTGACAAATATATGAATAGGATGGGAATAGAGGGATATGGTCCCCAGAAGGGTAGGGGGTTTTAGTTCAGTCGGGCAGCATGGTCGGTGCAGGCTTGGAGGGCCGAAGGGCCTGTTCCTGTGCTGTACTTTTCTTTGTTCTTTGTTCACAGGAAGAGGCCCTTCGGATCTCCAAGTTTGCGCCGATCACGTTGTCCTATCTAGACCAACCGCTTATCTCTCGATTTCCCGTTTGTTCATATGCCTAACAAGATAAGTCTTAAATGTGGCGAATGTAACTGCCTCAACCCCCTCACTTGGCAGCGCATTCCAGGCCCCCACCACCCTCTGTGTAAAAAAAAAACTTTCTCCGCACATCTCTACTGAACATTTCCCTGCTTAACTTGAGCTTGTGCCCCTTTGTAATTGTCATTTCTGCCTCTGGGAAAAAGCTTCCATCTGTTCACCCTATCCATACCTCTCATAATTTTATAAACTTCTATCTGGTCGCCCCTCAGCCTCCGTCTTTCCAGGGAGAACAATCCCAGTTTATTCAATCTCTCCTCATAGCTAATACCAGGCAGCATCCCGGTAAACCTTTTCTGTATGTACTCTCTCCAAAGCCTCCACGTCCTTCTGGTAGTGCGGTGACCAAAATTGGACACAGTATTCCAAATGTAGCCTAACCAATGTTTATATAACTGTAACATAATTTGCCAACTTTTATACTCGATGCCCCATCTGATGAAGGCAAGCATGCCTTATGCTTTCTTTACCATCTTTTCCACCTGTGTTGCCACTTTTAAGGATCTATGGACCTGTACTCCCAGATCTCTCTGTACTCCCAGATCTCTCTGTACTCCCAGATCTCTCTGTACTCCCAGATCTCTCTGTACTCCCAGATCTCTCTGTACTCCCAGATCTCTCTGTACTCCCAGATCTCTCTGTACTCCCAGATCTCTCTGTGTGTCTATGCTCCTGATTGTTCAGACATTTATTTTATAGTTCCCACCTGAATTGGATCTCCCAAAATGCATCACCTCACATTTGTCCGGATTAAATTCCATCTGCCATTTCTCTGCCCAGTTTTCCAAAGAACAATGTTCTTTGTTCTTTGAACAATGTTAGCTCTCTCTAATCCTCTGGTACCTCACCTGTGACTAAAGAGGATACAAAGATTTTGGCCAAGGCCTCAGCAATTTTTTCCCTCGCCCCTCTCAGTATTCTGGGATAGACTTATCTGGCCCTGTGGACTTGTCCACCTTAATGTTTTTCAAAACCTCCAATACCTCCTCCCTTTTTATCTCAACATTTCCTAGAATGTCAACATTCTCCTTTTTACACTCACCATCCGCCACATCCTTCTCCTTTGTGAATACTGATGCAAAGTACTCGTTAAGGACCTCACCCACCTCATCTGGCTCCACACACACACTCCCTCCCCTGTCCTCGAGTGGACCAACCTTCCCTTAGCTACCCTCTTCCTCCTTTTATGCAGTTTGACCTTCATCAAATTGATCTCAAATTAATCATGTGGACTTTTCTTGAACAGTTTTCTCTTCAGGCTAATTCTCAGGTAACTGGCTTCTCTTTACCACAATCAGATATCTGTCTATCTCTGGAGCTGCTTCTGAGACATCAATAAACTCAAGCATTAAACTCAAAAACTTTCAAATATATTTCTTCTTTTGAGAAGCCACAAGACTCTAGGACACCAGGTCGATGGATCGAGATACTTTAACAGCTGTCTGTGTTTGTGAAGAGTTATTCTGAATAGATTTATGTTGTCAGTCAATAACTATTGCTATATATTAATATAACCCTGGTGTATTTTACCTTGATGTGGAGATGCCGACGTTGGACTGGGGTGAACACAGTAAGAGTTTTAACAACAGGTTAAAGTCCAACAGGTTTATTTGGTAGCAAATACCATTAGCTACCAAATAAACCTGTTGGACTTTAACCTGGTGTTGTTAAAACTCTTACTGTATTTTACCATTCTCATGCAGTCAGTGACAGAAGCCACTTTGAGGCTGTTCCTGAAGTGAACGATTATTAAAAATAACAGAAAACAAACAAAATTATGAACAAAAATATTTTATTTTGCTGCAGCATTTTCATAACTACAAACCTGCATTAAATACTCACTCTCCAAAGACCGGATTCAGCTGTTTGGGGATGTAGCGATCCTTACTGTCCTGTACTTGTTCACCAACTTTAACCACAATGTAGGGGTCGGACTTTCCATTTGGGTCAGTGGGAGCAAGGTTAGTTGCCTTGGAGAAGAGAAATTCATAGAAATTTGACAAAAATACTCATACGACAATTTTTGTTTTACTTCTGTGCCCAGGAATGGGGCATTTCTCAGGCTGGGTGCTGAGCGGGTATTGTATCACAGGAAAGGGCTGACAGGGTTTCATCCTGTCCTTATCATTTGATTTTCAGACTCTGGTCCCAGAAAGCCCTGGCTTTCTGGCTCCTGAAATGACCATTTCCACCTCAGACCAGGAAATAAGGTGGTTAAGTGGCCACAGATGAGTGAAGGTGGGATAGCATCATCGGAGAAGGGGGGGAGGGGGTGAGGCAGCAAGGCAGTGCTCTCCCCCCCACCTCTCTGAATAAGGGGCTCCCCGCATGGGTGAACAGCCAGCAACCCTGACAAGGTTTACTTTATGGGCTACCGGCATGGCAATGCAGGGGCCCCCATTCATTGCTAGGTCAACACCAGTGGTAGTGGGGCAAGACCCCTAATTGGGCATTAACTCTCCCTAGGGTGGGCAAGAAGCTGTCCACAGGCCTTCATCAGGGTGAGGTCAGGAAGGCAGCGGGGTCTCCAGCCATCACCCAAATAAATGATACCCTCCCACCAAATTCCACTCCTTGTTACTTCAGGCTTTTTTTGGAAGATTAAATCTGTCCAGAAATAGATTAAAAGGATTTCATTTTGCTCCATGATCGCAACATTGTGCTAGTGAATGTTTGCATTGTTTTGTGAGAAGTGTACTCACTTTCACCACATAAACTCTGACAAGGACTTTGATTGGTCTATTCTTCGGGATCCCCTGTAAGATCTTAAAATCAGCTTCTGCTTCCTCATTCGGATAGATTCGGAAGGAACCCTGCGCAAAGGAGAAGAGCAACTAATGTTAGGACCAGAATGGGAACAGTGGTGCATATTCCCCAGCCCCAACATTCCACAACTTATACCCTCAATTTAAAAGTTCAAATTTCCTCATAAAAATGGCCAATTATTCACCTTCTCTCCTGGTATCCAACATATTGGAGTCTTGAACCAGGCTTATTTCAATAAACTCAGAACAATTCTTTATTAGAAACCAAACTCCTTTTAACAAGTTGCAAGTATTGGTTAACACACAGTTTAAATCGAGAAGCATGAATATCTATTTTCCTGAAGAATTTCGCACACACACACACAGACAAACAAAGGACAAAACAATCTCTTGTGGGCTTTAGAGGATGAATATTATTAAACAAAGGATAAAGTTTGCAGAATCTCAAAGCTGTCGATCGGGAATTCCTCGGCGGATGTCAGGGAGTTCTCATGAACTGGTCTCAGCTTTGCAGGTCCGAATGCAGACCAGTTACACTCAGCTCAGGGTTGTCTGGCTACAGGCTGATAGCAACACACAATTTTAGGTAAAGTCGAGAGAGAGAGGGATCAGTTAGGGGAGCACCCTTTCCCCAGCAAGTTCACTAAGATTCTTCTCTTTCCCATGTGATTTCCAGCAAGTGTCCGGTACAGTTTTCTCCTGCCCATCAATTAAAGTGATTGCAGTTCAAACAATTAATCAGGTCTCTTTAACACAAGGGCCAGGTGCTGGAGGCGCGGTATTTCCCATACTGACACCTCCATTTTCTAGATCGCTTCTGTCCCTCACTCAACAAGTCTGCCGAGTACAGCCAGGCCTCATACAAGAGCATTCTTTCTGGTTGTATCACAGCTTGGTATGGCTCCTGCTCTGTCCAAGACCACAAGAAACTATAAGGGGTCATGAATAAAGCCAGTCCTTCACGCAAACCAGCACTCATCCATTGACTCTGTCTACACTTCCCGCTGCCTTGGAAAAGCAGCCAGCATAATTAAGGACCCCACGCACCCCGGCCATTCTCTCTTTCACCTTTATCCGTCGGGAAAAAGATACAAAAGTCTGAGGTCACGTACCAACCGACTCAAGAACAGCTTCTTCCCTGCTGCTGTTAGACTTTTGAATGGACCTACCTCGCATTAAGTTGATCTTTCTATGCTATGACTAACACTGCATTCTTTCATTTCCTGGTTTAGAACTGGAGTTTAATATTTTACAAATTTTATCATCTTTTGTGTTACAGGGACATATATTACAAACATGAATCTTCTAATTAAACAAGCACCAGTGTTTCCTCAGTTAGTGGCCACCTCTTGAACATGGTCAAATACAGTAAATACCGAAAGGGACTCAGATAG
This sequence comes from Mustelus asterias, assembly GCF_964213995.1. Classification (NCBI taxonomy): domain Eukaryota; kingdom Metazoa; phylum Chordata; class Chondrichthyes; order Carcharhiniformes; family Triakidae; genus Mustelus; species Mustelus asterias. The sequence continues at coordinate 82,719,870 of NC_135820.1, read as the reverse complement.
ATTCCAAATTGTGCAGTCCCTGAATAGGACAGACGAGGGAGCCGCTGAGCACATTGTTGAAAATGTCAATGTTTGGACAACATCCCAGAATAATAATCACCCACGCCCCAGAGCAATAATCACCCACGCCCCAGAGCAATAATCACCCGCGCCCCAGAGCAATAATCACCCACGCCCCAGAGCAATAATCACCCACGCCCCAGAGCAATAATCACCCACGCCCCAGAGCAATAATCACCCACGCCCCAGAGCAATAATCACCCGCGCCCCAGAGCAATAATCACCCGCGCCCCAGAGCAATAATCACCCGCGCCCCAGAGCAATAATCCCCCGCGCCCCAGAGCAATAATCCCCCGCGCCCCAGAGCAATAATCACCCGCGCCCCAGAGCAATAATCACCCGCGCCCCAGAGCAATAATCACCCGCGCCCCAGAGCAATAATCACCCGCGCCCCAGAGCAATAATCACCCGCGCCCCAGAGCAATAATCACCCGCGCCCCAGAGCAATAATCCCCCGCGCCCCCAGAGCAATAATCACCCGCGCCCCAGAGCAATAATCACCCGCGCCCCAGAGCAATAATCACCCGCGCCCCAGAGCAATAAACATCTAACCATATAAAATGCCTCTTTTTAAAAATATAGCATTGGAAGATGATGGACCATCATTGAGAAGCTTCTTTCCCCCTGGATCAACACCTTCTTTCCCCCTGGATCAACACCTTCTTTCCCCCTGGATCAACACCATCTTTCCCCCTGGATCAACACCATCTTTCCCCCTGGATCAACACAATCTTTCCCCCTGGATCAACACAATCTTTCCCCCTGGATCAACACAATCTTTCCCCCTGGATCAACACAATCTTTCCCCCTGGATCAACACAATCTTTCCCCCTGGATCAACACAATCTTTCCCCCTGGATCAACACCATCTTTCCCCCTGGATCAACACAATCTTTCCCCCTGGATCAACACAATCTTTCCCCCTGGATCAACACAATCTTTCCCCCTGGATCAACACAATCTTTCCCCCTGGATCAACACAATCTTTCCCCCTGGATCAACACAATCTTTCCCCCTGGATCAACACAATCTTTCCCCCTGGATCAACACAATCTTTCCCCCTGGATCAACACAATCTTTCCCCCTGGATCAACACAATCTTTCCCCCTGGATCAACACAATCTTTCCCCCTGGATCAACACAATCTTTCCCCCTGGATCAACACAATCTTTCCCCCTGGATCAACACAATCTTTCCCCCTGGATCAACACAATCTTTCCCCCTGGATCAACACAATCAGCACTGGCTAAACCTCCTGGGTAAGAGGAGAGAGGGGGAAGCGAAACAGGAGAATGTAGATGAGAAAAGCGAAAGATGAAACTTCAGCTGTATTCAGTTACACTCCAGTACATCAAGCTGACCTTGTATTTCCCCATGCTCCGATCATCAAACTGATCTCCGAATTCATTTTCATTGGCTTTACCTCGGTATAAAGGGAAGATATAGAGCCAATCCTCAAAGTTATTGTACTCATTTTCTAGCTCAGAGTTGTAAATCTGCAAACAAAACAGAGAAATTCTTTACAGCTCAATACAGTCACTGATGGAAAGTCTGGTTAGATAGAAACTGTCTTTGATTAAATTGACTAGATTAACAATCAGAAGGCTATCGTCAGAGGCGGGATTTTCTGCTCCTGATTTCAGGGATGGGGCGGAGAATGGAGCGGGTGTTCCAAAGTGACTTTTATACTGGCAGGATCTCCCCGCCCCCCCCCCCCTCCGCCCGCAGCCGCTAATGATACACTTAAGTATTGTTATTGGGACTTTACTCGAGCCGCCCCCTCACCCCCTCCAGTTCAATTGGCCATTCATAATGGTGTGTGAATCACAACAGATTCTCCGTGATATACACCTGGCAACCAGAACCTGCCGAAGGCGCACAGGTGAGTAGAACCCCTGTGGGGAGAGGGTCATTGCCCAGACAACAATCAGCCAGCATTATCTCATGGGAGTTGTCCCTTATATTGATCTTGTCCAACAGTTTAAAAATCGAATGGTAAAAGGTGCCAATGTAGCCAACAGGATACCCAATCTCTGCATTTCCCGCCTTAAATGACACTTTGTCAAAAAGTGGCAAAATTCCACACATTTGCATCCTCTAACCAGAATTCTTGGGTAAGCTAATGCAGCATATCTGAAACAAAATCAGAAAGTTCTGGAAAGATTCCGCAGGGTTGGAGAGAGGAAATTCAAGACTAAATTTCAGGTTGGTTACCCTGTCTGAAAATGACTTGACTGGTTTTGAACCCAGACACTTGGAGCGTTAGAAAATGTCCAACTGATGCAGAATCAAACAGGCCTCAGTGAGCTTATTGATCCCACTGCCCTCGACATAGTTTAAACTGCAAAAAACAAACAGTCTGATTGATACCCAGAGTTCCTCAGCTCACTCAAACAACAAAAGATTCAAATTGAATTGAATAGTTTGCCATCACACCTATTCCATGTTCCTTGCTGAATTCTGACTTTCTACATGTCGTCAGAACAACAGAAAATTCTGAAAGAGCAAAGGATGGTCAAGTAGCAAGAAGAGAGCGACGACAAAAACAGCCTCTGATCCAATGTTTCCATGGGTTAAGAAGGGTTCGGGATGAGGTGGCATGGTGGCACAGTGATTAGCACTGCTACCTCACAGCACCAGGGACCTAGGTTCGAGTCCCAGCTGGGTCACTGCCTGTGTGGAATTTGCACTTTCTCCCTATGTCTGTGTGGGTTTCCTCCGGGTGCTCCAGTTTCCTCCCACAGTCCAAAGATGTGCGGATTAGGTCGATTGGCCATGCTAAATTGACCCTAGTGTCAGGGAGATCAGAAGGGAAAATGTGTGGGGTTACGGGAACAGGGCCTGTGTGGGATTGTGGTCAGTACAAACTCAATGGGCCGAATGGCCTCCTTCTGTATTGTAGGGATTGTATGAGGAAGTGAAAGACATGTGCCATGTGAGTTCTCCATCATTTCCTTTATTTCATCCTGAACTCGTTAATATCAGTCACAGGAAGTGACATGATTTCCATTCCTCGGAAAATCGTCCTCCCTTATTTCCTCTTCCAGGTGTCCGGCCATCAGTGTAAGCGGACACCAAAATACAAGGGAGAAAACACAGCTGGCTCAAAGAAGAAGCTTTTTAAAGATGGAGCTGTTCAGGGATGAAATTCCAATGAATAAACTGAGGTGTCGAGGGAATCGAGACAAGGTGACTGGGAGCGAGGAAGTTAGCTCGCAAACAGAGAAGGGTTACAGACAGTGCAAGAGGGAGGATGGACGGGGGATAGAGAAGGGGAGAGCTCAGACCAAAGGATTGAGATGTGTTTACTTTAATGCCAGGAGTATAGTGAATAAAGGGGATGAGCTCAGAGTCTGGATCGATGCCTGGAAGTGTGATGTGGTGGCCATTACGGAGACTTGGATGTCTCAGGGACAGGACTGGATACTACAGGTGCCGGGATTCAGATGTTTCAGGAAGGACAGGGAGGGAGGCAAGAGAGGGGGTGAAGTGGCACTGCTGATCAGGAATAGTGTCACAGCTGTAGAGAAGGTGTATGCTGTGGAGGGATTGTCTACAGAGTCTCTGTGGGTGGAAGTTCAGATCACTTTGGAAGGGGTTGATCACTTTGCTGGGAGTTTTCTATAGGCCGCCCAATAGTGACAGGGAGGTGGAGGAGCAGATAGGGAAACAGATCCTGGAGAGTTGCAATAATAGCAGAGTTGTTGTGATGGGAGACTTTAATTTCCCAAACATAGATTGGACTATCCCTAGGGTAAGGGGATTGGATGGGGAAGAGTTCGTTAGGTGTGTTCAGGAGGGTTTCCTGACACAGCATGTGGACAAGCCTACAAGAGGAGAGGCTGTACTTGATCTGATACTGACCAATGAACCTGGACAGGTGTCAGATCTCTCAGTGGGAGAGCATCTTGGGGATAGCGATCATAACTCTATCTCCTTTATGCTTGCATTGGCAAAAGAGAGGATCAGGCAAGCTAGGAAAGTGTTTCTATGGAGTAAGGGGAAATATGAAGACATAAGGCAGCAAATTAGAGGAGTAAATTGGAAGCAGGTATTCTCGGGGAAATCTACTGAAGAGAGGTGGCAGTTTTTCAAGGATTGTCTGTCTAGGGTTCTACAGGACAATGTTCCGAGCAGACAGGGAGGAGTTGGTAGGTTGAAGGAACCATGGTGCATGAAAGCTGTGCGGGACCGAGTCGAGAAGTAAAGGAAAGCATACAAAAGGTTCAGAGAGCTTGGCGAAGATAGGGATCGAGATGAGTATACGGCTTGTAGGAAGGGACTAAAGAAGGAAATTAGGAGAGCCAGAAGGGGTCACGAGAAGGCCTTGGCAAGTAGAATTAAGGAAAACCCTAAGGCGTTCTATAAATATGTGAAGAGTAAAAGGATGAGACGTGAAGGAATAGGGCCTATAAAAGGTGAAGGTGGGAAAATCAGTACGGAACCAGTAGAAATGGCAGAGGTGCTTAATGAGTATTTTGCCTCAGTTTTCACAGAGGAGAAGGACCTGGGTGGATGTACTGTGGGCTTGCAGTGGACTGAAAAGATTGAGTATGTGGACTTTAAGAAAGAGGTTGTGCTGGAATCTTTGAATGGCAACAAGATAGATAAGTCGCCGTGTCCGGATGGGATGTACCCCAGGTTACTGTGGGAGACGAGGGAAGAGATTGCAGAGCCTCTGGCGATGATCTTTGCATCGTCGATGGAGACGGGAGAGGTGCCGGATGATTAGAGGATTGCGGATGTGGTTCCTATTTTCAAGAAGGGGAATAGGGATAGCCCAGGAAATTACCGACCGGTGAGTCTAACCTCAGTGGTTGGTAAGCTGATGGAGAGGATCCTGAGGGACAAGATTTATGAGCATTTAGAGAGGTTTAGTACGCTCAAGAATACTCAGCACGGCTTTGTCAAAGGCAGATCGTGCCTTACGAGCCTGGTGGAGTTCTTCAAAAATGTGACTAAACACATTGACGAAGGGAAAGCGGTAGATGTGGTTTATTAGGATTTTAGCAAGGCGTTCGATAAGGTCCCCCATGCAAGGCTTCCAGAAAAAGTGAGAGGGCATGGGATCCAAGGTGCTGCTGCCCTGTGGATCCAGAACTGGCTTGCCCAAAGGAGGCAGAGAGTGCGTATAGATGGGTCTTTTTCTAATTGGAGGTCGGTCACCAGTGGTGTGCCCCAGGGATCTGTTCTGGGACCCTTGCTGTTTGTCATTTTCATAAATGACCTGGATGAGGAAGTGGAGGGATGGATTGGTAAGTTTGCTGATGACACGAAGGTTGGTGGGGTTGTGGATCGTCTGGAGGGATGTCAGAAGTTACAGAGGGACATAGATAGGATGCAAGACTGGGCGGAGAAGTGGCAGATGGACTTCAACCCAGATAAATGCGTAGTGGTCCATTTTGGCAGGTCAAATGGGATGAAGGAGTACAATATAAAGTGAAAGACTCTTAGTACTGTAGAGGATCGAAGGACCTTGGGGTCCGGGTCCATAGACTCTAAAACTGGCCCCGCAGGTGGAGGAGGTGGTTAAGAGGGCGTATGGTGTGCTGGCCTTTATCAATCGAGGGATTGAGTTTAGGAGTCCGGGGATAATGTTGCAGCTATATAAGACCCTCGTCAGACCCCACTTGGAGTACTGTGCTCAATTCTGGTCGCCTCATTACAGGAAGGATTGGAAAAGATTGAAAGAGTGCAGAGGCGATTTACAAGGATGTTGCCTGGATTGAGTGGCATGCCTTATGAGGATAGGCTGAGGGAGCTCGGTCTTTTCTCCTTGGAGAGACGTAGGATGAGAGGAGACCTAATAGAGGTATATAAGATGTTGAGAGGCATAGATCGGGTGGACTCTCAGAGGCTTTTTCCCAGGGTGGAAATGGCTGCTACGAGAGGACACAGGTTTAAGGTGCTGGGGTGTAGGTACAGGGGAAATGTCAGGGGGAAGTTTTTCACACAGAGGGTGGTGGGCGAGTGGAATCAGCTGCCATCAGTGGTGGTGGAGGCAAACTCAATAGGGTCTTTTAAGAGACTCCTGGATGAGTACATGGGACTTAATAGGATGGAGGGTTATAGGTTGGCCTAAATGGTAGGGATATGTTCGGCACAACTTGTACCAATGTACCATGGTGTGGTGCCCCAGAAATGAGATTAAAGGCAGGGATGAGGAGAGACTGAAGAACGAAATATTCTGAAGGGTGAAATCTAAAGGAGATGTGAGAAGAGTGAGGAGTTTTTAAAAGAGCATCAAGATCCAGTGTTGGTCAATTGATCAGGATAGATTGATGCACATACAATATGGAATGTTATAATTGAAGATTGTCAATCCGTTTCACCTGCTTCTTAAAGAGTTATAATACATTTATCAAACAGAATATTCCTTTCACAAAACCATGTTGACTCTGTCAGATTGCATCATGATTTTCTAAATGTCTGTTCGGACTTTCTTAATAATTTAACAATGGGAAAGAGAAAGAGGTGTTGGTGAAAACCTGAAATTACCCGAAATGATGCAATGCTTTTCTTGGCTGTTGTGGGCTCCTGTTCACCTGGCCCATTAACTTCCTCCTCAATCTCATCGAATGTTGACAGGTTCAATTGAGTAACAGCTGTAAAAAATGAGAACAGAATGAGGACATGTATTATTCTCAATGAAACTCAGAGTAATATTCCAGATTAATTTGTGCCCAGCATTTTATACTGATGGATTCTAATTTCCTGTAAACATCGAACCACTGCATTTGATAAGCCAATTCCTTCCTCGGAGAAATCCTTGAGAAGGTGGTGGTGAGCTGCCTTCCTGAACCACTGCAGTTCCTGTGGTGTAGGTACACCCACAGTGCTGTTAGGGAGGGGCAGTAAGAAGTCTCACAACACCATTTAAAATCCAACAGGTTTATTTGAAATCACGAGCTTTTGGAGCGCTGCTTCTTCATCAGGTGAGTGGAGAGGTGGGTTCACAAACACAAAGACACAATTGCAGGATAATGGTTGGAATGCGAGTCTTTTCAGGTAATCAAGTCTTTACAGGTACAGATGGTGCGAGTGGAGAGAGGGATAATCACAGGTTAAAGAAGTGTGAATTGTCTCAAGCCAGGGCAGTTAGTAGGATTTTGCAAGCCCAGGCAAAATGGTGGGCGTTACACGTAGTGTGACATGAACCCAAGATCCCGGTTGAGGCTGTCCTCCTGTGTGAGGAACTTGGCTATCAGTTTCTGCTCGGCGATTCTGCGTTGTCGTGTGTCTTGAAGGCCGCTTACCCGAAGATCAGAGGCCGAATGCCCGTGACTGCTGAAGTGTCCCCAACAGGAAGGGAACACTCAAGCCTGGTGATTGTCAAGCGGTGTCCGTTCATCCGTTGTCATAGCATCTGCATGGTCTCGCTGATGTATCATGCCTTGGGACATCCTTTCCTGCAGCGTATCAGGTAGACAATGTTGGCCGAGTTGCATGAGTATGTACCGTGTACCTGGTGGGTGGTGTTCTCACGTGTGATGATGACATCCTGTGGTGTAGGTACACCCACAGTGCTGTTAGGGAGGGGCAGTAAGAAGTCTCACAACATCCAAAAGTCGACGATCCGGCATGTCTTGCAGAGGTTGTCAGGTGTGGTGTCGTGGTCACTGTTCTCCTGAAGGCTGGGTAGTTTGCTGCGTACAGTGGTCTGTTTGAGGTTGCGCGGTTGTTTGACGGCAAGTAGTGGGGGTGTGGCGAGATGTTCGTCTTCATTGATGACATGTTGAAGGCTCCGAAGAAGATGTCATAGCTTCTCTGCTCTGGGGAAGTACTGGACGATGATGAGTACTCTGTCCGCCGTGTCCCACATTTGTCTTCTGAGGAGGTTGGTGTGGTTTTTCACCGTGGCACATCGGAACTGTCAATCGATGAGTCGAGTGCCATATCCTGTTCTTAAGAATGCGTCTTTCAGTGACTGTAGGTGTCTGTTGCATTCCTCCTCATCTCAGTAGATCCTGTGTATACGGAGAGCTTGTCCGTAGGGGATGGCTTCTTTAACGTGTTTAGGCTGGAAGCTGGAGAAGTGGAGCATCGTGAGGTTATCCGTGGGCTTGCGGTACAGTGAAGTACAGAGTTGACCGTCATTGATGGAGATGCGTGTGTCCAAGAATGCAACCAATTCCAGAGAGTAGTCCATGGTGAATTTGACGGTGGGATGGAACTTGTTGATGTCATCATATAGTTGTTTCAGTGATTCTTCGCTGTGAGTCAAAGGAAGAAAATGTCATCGATGTACCTAGTGTATAGCATCGGTTGAAGGTCCTGTGCGGTGAAGAGGTCTTGTTCGAACTTGTGCATAAAGATGTTGGCATATTGAGGTGCGAATTTGGTCCCCATGGCTGTTCCGTGTGTCTGGATGAAGAACTGGTTGTTGAAGGTGAAGACGTTGTGGTCCAGGATGAAACGGATGAGTTGTAGAATTGTGTCTGGAGATTGACAGTTGTTGGTGTTGAGTACTGAGGCAGTTGCAGCAATGCTATCGTCGTGGGGGATGCTGGTGTAGAGTGCCGAGACATCCATTGTGACGAGGAGTGCTCCTGGTTCAACTGCTCCATGGGTGCTGAGTTTCTGTTCAGAAATCAGTAGTGATTTAATTTATTATTGTCACATGTATTAGCATACAGGGAAAAGCATTGTTTCTTGCGCGCTATACAGACAAAGCATACCGTTCATAGATAAGGAAATGTAATGTTACAGTCATAGCTCGGATATAGCAAAAGATCAACTTAGTGCAAGGTAGGTCCATTCAAAAGTCTGATGGCAGCAGGGAAGAAGCTGTTCTCGAGTCGGGTTGGTACATGACTTCAAACTTTTGTATCTTTTTCCCGACAGAAGAAGGTGAAAGAGAGAATGTCTGGAGTGCGTGGGATCATTAATTATGCTGGCTGCTTTGCTGAGGCAGCAGGAAGTGTAGACAGAACCAATGGATGGGAGGCTGGTTTGTGTGATGGATTGGGCTACATTCATGACCTTTTGTAGTTTCTTGCGGTTTTGGGCAGAGCAGGAGCCATACCAAGCTGTGATACAACCAGAAAGGATGCTTTCCATGGTGCATCTGTAAATGTTGGTGAGAGTCATAGCAGATATGCCAAATTTCCTTAGTCTTCTGAGAAAGTAGAACATTGGTGGGTTTTCTTAACTATAGTGTCAGCATGGTGTCGTGACAGAAACTGAGGGTTCCTTGTACAATGGGTTTCAGGATGCCCTCGATATAGCCAGAGAGGTTCTCGCACAGGGTCCCATTGCCTGATACGATGGGACGGCCGGGTGTGTTGGCCTTGTGTATCTTCGGGAGGCAGTAGAGATCTCCAACGCGGGGAGTACGTGGGATGAGAGCACGGAGGGTGCTCTGAAGGTCCGGATCAAAGATCTTGATCAGTCTGTTGAGTTGGCAGGTGTGTTCTTTGGTCAGATCTGCGGGTAACTGTCTGTAGTGTTCCCGGTTGTTCAGTTGTCAGTACACTTCTTTGCAGTAATCTGTTCTGTTCAGTATGACGGTGGCCCCTCCTTTGTCTGTTGGTTTGATGACAATGTTGCGGTTGGTCTTGAGAGCGCGGATGGCGTTGCGTTGTGCTTGGGTGACGTTCGGGGCTGTCTTGTTAGTACGGCTGATGAATCTGGCATTGATGCATCGTGATACCAAATAAACCTGTTGGACTTTAACCTGGTGTTGTGTGACTTCTTACTGTGTCTACCCAGTCCAAAGCCAGCATCTCCACATCATTAGGGGGGGAGTTCTAGGATTTTGACCCAATGACAGTGAAGGAATAACAATATATTTCCATGGTAGGGGAGTGTGGGGGATACAAGGAAACTTGCAGGTGGTGGTGTTCCCAGGCATTTGCTGCACTTATCCTTCTAGATGGTAGTGAGTAAGTTTGGAATGTCTAAGCAGCCTTAGTGAGTTGTTGCAGTGTATCTTGTAAATGGTACACACTGCTGCCACTTTGAATTGATGATGTGGAGATGCCGGCGTTGGACTGGGGTAAACACAGTAAGAAGTTTAACAACACCAGGTTAAAGTCCAACAGGTTTATTTGGTAGTAAAAGCCACACAAGCTTTCGGAGCTCCAAGCCCCTTCTTCAGGTGAGTGGAAATTCTGTTCACAAACAGAGCATATAAAGACACAAACTCAATTTACATGAATAATGGTTGGAATGTGAATACTTACAACTAATCAAGTCTTTAAGAAACAAAAGAACATGAGTGGAGAGAGCATCAAGACAGGCTAAAAAGATGTGTATTGTCTCCAGACAAGACAGCCAGTGAAACTCTGCAGGTCCACGCAACTGTGGGGGTTACAAATAGTGTGACATGAACCCAATATCCCGGTTGAGGCCGTCCTCGTTGGGTTAAACTAAAATGGCAGGGGGGGTGGGAACCTTTGCAAGGAGTCAGAAGAGGGGAAATCAAGGACAAGAACAAGAGACAGAAAGTGGAATAAGAAATGTGATAGGCACAGAAATCAAGGGCAAGAACCAAACAAGGCCACAGTGAAAAATAAAACCAGAATATTAAAACGACAAGCCTTAAGGCTTTGTGTCTTAACACACGAAACCTTTGCAATAAAGTGGATGAATTAATCATGCAAATAGATGCAAATGAGTATGATATTGTCAGGATTATGGAGACATGGCTGCAGGGTGACCTGGGATGGGAACTGAACATAGGAGGTATTCAGTATTTTGGAAAAACAGATAAAAAGGTAAAGGCGGTGGAGTTGCATTGCTGGATAAAGACTAAATTAACACCATTTTGAGGAAGGATATGAGCTCTGACAATAGAGCTCATATCCTACAATACGGGTAGAGCTAAGAAACACCAAGAAACATCAAAAAACATTAGTAGGGATGAAATTCAGACCCCCAAACTGTAGTGATGTTGTTAAACAGGAAATTATGACGCGTGAAGAGAAAAAGATTGTTGAAGGTAAATCCAAGTTCCTTACAATAAGAAACAGGGGAATTTATAATGAGGAACAAAGAAATGGCTGACCAACTGAATATAAGGAGGACACGAATAACATAGATCAGCACGGTGGCACAGTGGTTAGCAAGGCTGCCTCACAGCGCCAAGGACCGGGTTCAATTCCAGCCTTGGGTGACTGTCTGTGGGAGTTTGCACATTCTCCCCATGTCTGTGTGGGTTTCCTCCGGATGCTCCAGTTTCCTCTCACACTCCAAAAGATGTGCAGGTTAGGTTGATTAGCCATGCTAAATTACCCCTTAGTGTTAAATACGTGGGGTTACGGGGATAGGATTGTTGTCAGTGCAGGCTCAAAAGGCTGAATGGCCTCCTTCTGGACTGTCAGCATTCTATGATATTAGAAATGTTATGAGTGAAGGTTTCCCAGGCTGATTCCTGGGATGGCAGGTCTGTCATATGAGGAGAAACTATGTCGGTTAGGATTATATTCACTGGAGTTTAGAAGAGTGAGAGGGGATCTCATAGAAACTTATAAAATTCTAACAGGGTTAGACAGGGTAGATTCAGAAAGAATGTTCCCGATGGTGGGGGAAATGTTGGGAAACAGAGTTTAGTGAGAGGGAGGAACTGAAGGAAATCAGTATTGGTCAATAACCCTCTCTGTTACCTCCTCAAAAAACTCCAGCTAATTAGTTAAACACAATTTCCCCTTTAGAAATCCATCTGGCTCTTCCTAATCAATCAACATTTTTCCATGTGATTCATTCTATCCCGAATAATTGTTTCTAAAGCTGAGAAGAAATTGAAAGAATGAAAATTGCAAGGAAGAGGATTGTGCACACGGGACAGAACCCTGCCGTTGACCCTGTAATCCGCATTTAAATTTGTCCTCCCAAAATGAATCACCTCCCACTTATCAGGGTTAAACTCCATCTGCCATTTTTCGGCCCAGCTTTGCATCCTATCTATGTCTCTTTGCAGCCTACAACAGCCCTCCACCTCATCCACTACTCCACCAATCTTGGTGTCATCAGCAAGTCAGAGATTCACATAATTTTTGATTATGAAGGGAATCAAGGACTATGAGGATAGTACGGGAAATTTGGGTTGATCTAGAAGGTCAGTCAGGATTTTACTGAATGGCACAGCAGGCTCAAGGGGTGAATGGCTTCCTCCTATTTCCAATGCAATAACTTACCTTGTTCATTCGCTTCCTCATCTTCATCATTTTCTTTTTCCTGAAATAAAGAGAAATTACTGATTCTGTTCAGTTTATATTTGTGAGCGTATCTTTCTGCAATTGTTGATATGCTTCCCCAGCCTCTATTGTATTCGTAATGTTCATGCAGGAGGCTGGAATTCTGAGGCCCAATTCAGATAGAAAGGAAATTCCCTCTACCCTACCTGAAGAATGAACCTCACTCAGTCGACAGCTCAGAGGCCTGATTGAGATGTGAATTCGGAGCAGAGAGCTAACAGACAGAGCCAGGAAGGGGATGTACAAGAGGCCAGAGGTCAGAGACAATGGCCATGATTCTCCGGGATGGAAACTGGAGTGTTTTCCTGTCTCTCACTGGCTCTGGCAACACTGAGCAGATAGAATTCAACCACCTTTTGTCGAGAAACAAATCACCATCTTTGAAGATCACAGAGTGCAGTAACAGCACCGCCCCCACCCCACAATGTAGCGGTCTCTCCACCCCCCACAACTCAGAGACCAAACATTCATCCCCAAGGGGCAACCTCCTCTCTACCAGTAAATATATGGTTATGCCCCTGCCCCCAACATCACCAAGACAGAGGCCTCATCCCCATTTCCCCACAAGAGAGACACTCTGATATGGGGTCACTAAAGGCCCTGCCCCCCTTCCTTCCTCCATCAGGCCCCCCTTATCTATGGATAAAAGCTACTCCAGTGCAGACACTCTATTCCAGCATGAAAGGTTGAAGAACACCCACTATGAGAAAAATATCAGCTGAGGTCTTCAGAACAAAGAACAAGCCTGTGATTTGGAAGGCTTCCAGCTGTTCAGGGGGCATGGATTTAATTGAAATCACTATGAAGGAGTGATATCCACGTTTCCCAGGGCAACAAGGGGAAATCCAGCTACGGGACCCCCATCCTGGGGGAGTGTCCAGCGGTCAACCTTTTCCCCAGCCCGAGCCCACCCAACCCCCAGGGGGACTCTCCCTCTGCAGCCTGGCATGGGCAGAGGGGCACATGGGCACAGTACCTACTTCCTCGTCTCTCTTCGGGGTCCAATGTTTCAGGTCCATGCTTGTCAGGCACAGAACCTCCAGCAGGAGGGGGTCGAATTGGATTTACAACCCAAAACTACATTCAAATTGGTGTTAAACAACTGACAGATTCTCCCTCGCTCTGGTTGAGAACCTGATTTTTGAGGTTGCAGCAGGTGAGATACTGGGAATGAAACTGATGCCTGGCGGGAATCCTGATTTAACTCTCTTGCCCGACTCAATGGACCATTGGGATTCCCACCTGGAGCTAATGGCCTTGGAGAATCACCCCCAATGTAGCAATGGGGGAAGTTATCGAGAGATGGACATGTGCAGGGGTTTTCTGAGAACGGGGGTGACTATTACAGGTTTAAAAGCATGTTGGGGAGAGGGTACCATCTACAATATCGGTTATCTTGAGGGCAAGAAATTCAGTTGAATGGTACGACAGTTGAAGGAGTTCAAGCTGGATCTCACTGAAGAGATGACCTTGGAGAGACATGGAGGATTTGAGAGAGAAACCAGAAAGAGACAAAGAGAAGTTCAGGCTGAGAGTTTTGACATAGGGTGAGCTTTGGCTTGGAGAAAAGGAGATGAAAATGGGTCTCCATGATGGTGACATAACTAATGGTGCTAATGATCAAATTTTAAACTAAATTAGCTCAAAATGGGCTGCAGAATTAAAAATAGTAAAAAGGAATAAGGTATGCTGAGGAATGAGATTGTTGAACAGTACTGGAGAAGGCAGTAGAATCATAATAGATAATGTCCAGACTAAGGAGGACAATGAGGATCCAAGACAGATTCCACATGCCCGTAGGCAAATGCACAAGGTGTGCTGAATATAGTTGGTGAGCAATTGTGTGGGATGTAGTGCTGTCCAACTCTGATTACAACCCTTTAGGAAGGATCTGAGGGTTCTTGAGAGGGTTCAGAGGAGATTTACCCAGAATGGTTCAAACAATAAGGAATTTTAACTCCAAGGTTAGGACCTGAGAAGCTGGGATTTCTCTCCTTAGAGTAAAGGAGATTGGAGGGAGATCTGATAGAGGTGGACAAGCTTATGCCAGGTTTAGATAATGCAGACAAGGAAAAGCTGTTCCCGTGGCTGAGGGGGCACAGAGCGAAGGGGGAGGGCACAGTTATCAGGTTAGCCGGGTATGAGGATAAACTTTATTCCTTGAGGAGTAATGACCCAGAGTTCAATGCCCATGAGGGTGGTGGTAGTAAAGGTGGAGAATGAAGAATGACAAAGAATGGATGAGCACTTGAGGAAAATAAACTGGTTACAGAGAGGAGGGGGGAGTGGAGTGGGAAGGGCCGGATTGTTCTACAGAGAGCTAGTATGAACTTGATGGGCTGAATCGCTTCCTTCTGTATCATAATGACTTTGAGCCTTGCAAGGAGAAATGGAAGAACAAATGGAGATTAACTTTCTACATATCAGCTGGAGCTGTTGGCTAGACAATCAGGTTACAGTTCGAAGAATACAATCTTTCATTCTATTACTCTGAGCTGGTGTCAACAATTAACCCAACCAGTCTGAATGTAACTGGCACAATGTGCTGTAATGGCTTCACACACTATGTAATGTTTAGGAAGCTCTTTAACAACAATGTCCCTAGAAACATCATTTTGGTGTGTGTGAGTCAACAATAACTTTACCATCATCTCCTCCAGAGATGTGTAATACTTGGACCACCAATCCAGTTCCTCGGGGTCAATTTTTTCCTCATGTTCTTCAGGTTCGTCCTTGGCTAGTTTTGGTTTCAGTGGCAGTTTCTTCA
Source organism: Mustelus asterias (assembly GCF_964213995.1). NCBI lineage: Eukaryota > Metazoa > Chordata > Chondrichthyes > Carcharhiniformes > Triakidae > Mustelus > Mustelus asterias. Next base: position 82,704,846 of record NC_135820.1, on the reverse strand, counting down.
ACGGCGTCTAATAAGAAAAGCAAATGAGGCATCTAGTTCCATCCTTTATACTCAGCCGGGAAACTGCTTATGAGGTTAGGTATCACAGGTGAGTCCACAGACTCCCTCACACACTCTCGCAAACGCAAAGAACAAAGAACAATACAGCACAGGAACAGGCCCTTCGTCGCTCCAAGCCTGTGCTGATCACGTTGTACTACCTAGACCAACCATACCTCTATTCCCCATTTGTTCATGTGTCTATCCAGGTAAGTCTTAAATGTCACTAACGTGACTGCCTCACTTGGCAGTGCGTTCCAGGCCTCCACCACCCTCTGTGTAAATAACTTCCTCCGCGCCTCTCTACTGAACCTATTCCCCTTACCTTGAACTTGTGCCCCCTTGTAATTGTCATTTCTGCCCTAGGAAAAAGCTTTCAACTGTTCACCTTAACTATGCCCCTCATAATCTTATAAACTTTTACTCAACCTCCATCTTTCCAGGGAGAACAATCCCAGTTTATTCAATCTCTCCTCATAGCTAATACTCTCCATGCCAGGCAACATTCAGGTAAATCTTTTCTGTACTCCCTCCAAAGCCTCCATGCCCTTCTGATAGTGCGGTGACCAGAATTGGACACAGTATTCCAAATGTGGCCTCACCAACATTTTCTACAACTTAAACATAATTTGCCAACTTTTATACTCGATTTCCCAGCTGATGAAGACAAGCATGCCACATGCTTTCTTCACCACCTTTTCCACCTGTGCTGCTATTTTTAAGGATCTGTGGGCCTGTACTCCCAGATCTCTCTGTACTCCCAGATCTCTCTGTGCTCCCAGATCTCTCTGTGTGTCGATGCTCCTGATGGTTCTGACATTTATTTTATAGCTCCCACCTGAATTGGATCTCCCAAAATGCATCACCTCACATTTGTCCGGATTAAATTCCATCTGTCATTTCTCTGCCCAATTTTCCAGCCTATCTATATCCTGCTGTATTCTCTGACAATCTTCATCACTGTCCGCAACTCCGCCAATCTTAGTATCGGCTGCAAACTCGCTAATCAGACCAGCTACGTTTTCTTCCAAGTCATTTATATATATTACAAATAGCAAAGGTCCCAGCACTAATCCCTGCGAAACACCACTAGTTACAGACCTCCATTCAGAAAAACACGCTTCCACCGCTGCCCTCTATCTTCTATGGCCAAGCCAATTCTGAATACATCTAGCTAGTTCACCTTTGATCCCATGTGATTTAACCTTTTGTACCAACCTACCATGAGGGACCTTGTCAAATGCTTTACTAAAGTCCATGTAGACAACATCCACAGCCCTTCCCTTGTCAATCATTTTTGTCACCTCCTCAAAAAACTCAATTGAATTAGTGAGACATGACCTCCCTTGTACAAAACCATGCTGTCTGTCGCTAATAAGACCATTGAGTTCCAAATGTGTGTAGATCCTATCCCTAAGAATCTTCTCCAACAGTTTCCTTATCACTGATGTCAAGCTCACTGGCCTGTAATTACCTGGGTATCCTTGCTACCTATCCTAAATAATGTGACAACATTGGCTATCCTCCAATCCTCTGGGACCTCACCTGTGGCTAACGAGGAAACAAACATTTCTGTTAGAGGCCCCGCAATTTCATCTCTTGTCTCCCTCTGTAATCTGGGACAGATGCCATCTGGCCCTGGGGATTTGTCTATCTTAATACTTTTTAGTACACCTAACACTTCCTCCCTCGTAATGATGACTTGTTCTAAAGGGTTTATACACCCCTTCAACACACTATCAATCGACGTGTCCCTCCTTTGTGAATACTGATGCAAAGTACTCATTAAGAATCTCATCAAATTCCTTTAGTTCTACACATAATTTCCCTCCTTTGTCTTTGAGTGGACCAACTCTTTCTCTAGCTATCCTCTTGTTCCTAATATTTCATGACCCCTTTTTGTCCTCCTAACTCCCCATTTGAGTGCTTGTCTACTTTCTCTGTATTCTTTAAGTGCTTCATTTGTTTTTAGTTGCCTCAACGTCATGTTTGCATCCTTTTTCTTCTTGACAAGACTCGCAATTTCCCTGGTCATCCACGGTTCCCGAATCCAGCCTTTCCTGTCCTTCCTTTGTACAGGCACATGCCTATCCTGCACTCCGATCAACTGCTCCTTAAGAGACTCCCCAATGCACTCGTGCGCTCACACACTCTCGCGCTCACAGTAGGTTAATGGAAATGTACACTGGTGTAGAAAGGGATATGAAATGGACAGCTGGTTCACAATTGCACACGTTGCACTCTTGTACACCTTGTCCTTCTAGATGGCAGTGGTTGTGAGTTTGGAAGGTGCTGATGAAGGACCCTTGGTGAGCTCCTGCAATGCATCTTGTAACTGGTACACATGGCGGCTACTGTGTATCAATGCTGGAGGGAGTGAATGTGTAAGGTGATGGAGGGAGTGCAGAGTAGCAGTTTACTTAACTCGTAACTCGTCACTTCCAGGAGATATTTGTTTGATTAACGAGGTGGTGATGCTCATTTTCACTAAATGCTCCTACAGGTTGGTAGAACAGGTCAAACACACAGATCTGTCTGGGTTCTGTGAACAATACAGGAGCTCAGCTGTACCTGACTCCATTGCGATACAGGAAGGTCACACTTACTTTCAGAACATCTAGAGGCCTTTTCTTATTATCAGAAAAAGCTATTTCTGGTTCGACAGAGATTGTGGTTTGAGTCTGTGCCTTGCCATTGGAAAATGGGAGTTTGTGTGCTTTTTCTGCAAGGGAAATGAAAATGAATGTTAACTATCTGTCCCACTTGAAACATTCACTTACAAAAAAGTGCAAATCATGGAAATCTGATGCAAAAAGAACATTGCGGGAATTAATTTTATTGGGAAGGTTTTGAGAAAGGCCCTCCATCAGAGGTAGAGGTTTTGATAAAGAGTCTTACTTTGAGCAGTGGTCTGACCTGATCCCTGTGACCTGATCCCTGTGACCTGATCCCTGTGACCTGATCCCTGTGACCTGATCCCTGTGACCTGATTTCCAGCATTTTCCAGTGTTTGGTTGTTAAAATCCAACACCTTACCTCCTGTTAGTTACAGCAACGGGGGAGATAGCCACAGAATTTCAATCTGAGACAGGAATGACCACTGGTCATCAGATACAGCTAACGGATTCACAGTGAACTGCTAACTGCAGCTTTCTGTCTAATCCACAGGCAGAGATTTATTGTTTAGGTCCATGTTAGCCCAAAGCACAGAAAAAGACATGTTCAGGCTGTGCTTTGATTCACCAGCCGGCTCCTTCTATGTCAGATGGGTGACATCCAAAGGTTAAAGGCTTGGCTTCACTGTTAAATAGATTGGTCTTTTTGGTTTGGTAATTCCTGATTGATAACCTGGCACCAATACGGCTACACTGGATCAAACACAATCTCTTACAGATTTACCCTCACTAGATGGTGAGTTCCAACAAGTTCTTCAACAATGGAGGCACCACAATCTCTCAGCAAGGAGATGTTCACATGTAGACCAGCTTTCGAGCAGTTGTTCAAGACTGAGGTGAGATTTGGCAAAATGTTTTGACACAACTATTGTTGGGGTTTACAGCCCCCACTCCAAAGATGTGTAGGTTAGGGGGATTACCATGGTAAGGGCATGGGGTTATGGGGATAGGGCCGTTTGGACCTAGGTAAAATGCTCTTTCAGAGAGTTGGTGTAGACCTGATGGGCCGAATGGCCTCCTTCTGCACTGTAGGGATTCTATATTGCAACCTCTCCAGTCCAGAATGCTGGGATCAATTCACTTCTGGATTATAGAATGTCTAACGGAAAGTATGTAAATTGGAAAACACTGGATATAAAAATTTACCTGAAACATAAAACAGTGATAAAACATTATAAAGCAGAAATAAAAAACAATTAATTTATCCAAATCCTATATCCCCCATGGTCCTACTCCCAATGTACTGTATAACATGATGCTGCTGAATTGAGGGTCTTTGTCACATTGCTCCAACTAACTCCACACAGACAGTGACTCGAGGCCGGAATTGAACCTGGGTCCCTGGCGCTGTGAGGCAGCAATGCTAACCAGTGCCGCCCAGTATGATGCTGCTGAATTGAGGGTCTTTGTCACATTGCTCTAATTAACTCCACACAGTTGGTGTTCAGGAGAGATAGATTTCCAGACAGATTATTGCAAATTCCTTCCCGACATCACTCTGGTCTCGACTTTGCTTTTCTCTTTTAAGACATTTTTAAAAACCCACCCCATTGACCAAGATTCACATGCACTAATTACCTCCTCGAGTGCCTCAGACTCAGTTTTGTTTTTAAAATCTTTGAAACACCTGGAAATTTTTACAATGTCAAAGGTGCTAAATAAATGCAAGTTGTTGTTGTTTATCTCAGGAAAGCCAGTGCGCTGGGGCCAGTTAACTCGATGCATATACTGAAGCCCAGTCTATGTGACATAAGAACATAAGAACTAGGAGGAGGAGTAGGCCATCTGGCCCTTCAAGCCTACTCCGCCATTCAATAAGATCATGGCTGATCTTTTCGCGGACTCAGCTCCACTTACCCGCCCACTCACCATAACCCATAACTCCTTCACTGTTCAAAAATTTACCTATTCTTGCTTTAAAAACATTCAATGAGGTAGCCTCAACTGTTTCACTGGGCAGGGAATTCCACAGATTCACAACCTTTTTGTGTGAAGAAGTTCCTCCTCAACTCAGTCCTAAATCTAGGAGGCCATGCCCCCTAGTTCTAGTTTCACCTACCAGTGGAAACAACTTCCCTGCTTTTATCTTATCTATTCCCTTCATAATCTTAAATGTTTCTATAAGATCTCCCCTCATTCTTCTGAATTCCAATGAGTATAGCCCCAGTCTATTCAGTCTCTCCTCATAAGCCAACCCTCTCAACTCCGGAATCAACCTAGTGAGTCTCCTCTGCACCCCCTCCAGTGCCAGTATACCCTTTCTCAAGTAAGGAGACTAAAACTGTACACAGTACTCCAGGTGTGGCCTCACCAGCATCTTATACAGTTGCAACATAACCTCGCTGTTTTTAAACTCCATCCCTCTAGCGATAAAGGACAAACTTCCATTTGCCTTCTTAATTACCTGCTGCACCTGCAAACCAACTCCTTGTGATTCTTGCACAAGGACACCCAGGTCCCTCTGCACAGCAGCATGCTGCAATTTTTTACCATTTAAATAATAGTTCATTTTGTTGTTATTCCTACCAAAATGGGTGACCTCACATTTACCAACATTGTACTCCATCTGCCAGACCCTCGCCCATTCACTTAGATTATCTATATCCCTTTGCAGACTTTCTTCTGCACACTTTGCTCTGCCACTCATCTTAGTGTCATCTGCGAATTTTGACACACTAAACTTGGTCCCCAACTCCAAATCATCTATGTAAATCGTAAACAATTGCAGTCCCAACACTGATCCCTGAGGCACACCACTAGGCACTGATCGCTAACCAGAAAAACCACTCTTTGCTTTCTGTTAGTTAACCAATCCTCTATCCATGCTAATACATTACCCGTAACACTGTGCACCTTTATCTTATGTAGCAGTCTTTGGTGCGACACTTTGTCAAATGCCTTCTGGAAATCCAGATACACCACATCCACAGGTTCCCCATTGTCCACTGCACATGTAATGTTCTCAAAGAATTCCACCAAATTAGTCAAACATAACCTGCCCTCATGAATCCATGCTGCGTTTTACCAATGGGACAATTTATATCCAGATGTCTCGCTATTTCTTCCTTGATGATAGATTCAAGCATTTTCCCTGCTACAGAAGTTAAGCTAACCGGCCTATAGTTACCTGCCTTTTGTCTATCTTCTTTTCTAAACAGTGGCGTCACATTTGCTGCTTTCCAATCTGCAGGAACCACCCCAAAGACCAGCGAATTTTGGTAAATTAACAGTAGTGCATTTGCTATTTCCCCCACCATCTCGGAGTGCTGTATTTCCCCACTGCAGCTACTCCAGTCCCCGTGTTTACCACAATGGAGTCCATATCCATCAGCGCACTGTACCCACTGCAGCCCAGACACATCTTCCTGTAATTCATAGATTATTCTTACTTTGGGTTTTAAGATCATCATCTTCAGGTTTTGGGTTCTCCTCCAGTTCCTTTAGGGAAAACTGCTGCAAGTTTGTGACAGTGTATGACCCCACAAGGACAGTGCGCCCGAATGCACGCTGTTCCACCACAAAGATGCTGAGCGGTGGGTGAAGGTATATCTGCTCTGGAAGTTCCTGTGAAATAAAAGTTCCAATTAAACTGTCCTCCAGTTTATTGCAATGACAGTGCTCAGTGATTGAACAAATGGCTCATCATTACACTAGCAGTGCACCAAAACATGTAAATTAGCTTCATGCAGTTTTAGAGCAGTGGGAATCAACCAGCTCCTCTGAACTATACAGCAGGTGCCAAGTTCTTGTACCAACTTGCCCAGATTCTGGAATGAAGGCACAGTGGTTAGCACTGCTGCCTCACAGTGCCAGGGACCTGGGTTCAGTTCCGGCCTCGGGTCACTGTCTGTGTGGAGTTTCCACGTTCTTCCCGTGTCTGCGTGGATTTTTAGCAGGTGTTCCTGTTTCCTCCCACGGTCCAAAAAATGTGCAGGTAAGATGGATTGGCAGGGTAAATACAAGGTGTAACAGGATAGGGCCTGGATAAGATGCTCTGCCAGAGAGTCGGTGCAGACTCGATGGGCCAAATGGCCTCCTTCTGCAATGTAGGGATTCTATGCTTGATGCACTGTTGAAACCACAAGAACTGACCAAAACTGTACCAGTGACTGGTGTTATCAAAAACAGCTTCCAGTCAGCTTCAGCCGAATCTGAACGACCGGGGAAACTCAACGCTGAGTCCAGAAGACCGTAAATGCTTAATCATAAGATGAGTTGCTGTTCCCCAAGCTTACATTGAGATCATTGGAACACTGCAGGAGGCTAAGGGCAGGGAGGTCAGCGTGAGAGCAAGGTGCAGAATGGAAATGCGGGTCACTGGAGGCTCAGGGTCAGGCTTGTGGACTGAATGGAGGTGTTCCACAAAGCAGTCACGCAATCTGTATCTGGTTCCTTCAATACAGAGGAGACTACATCGTGAGCAGTGAATACAGTCGATACTAGATTGAAAGGAGTGTTTGGGGCCTTGGACTGTGAGGACAGAGGAGGTAAAAGGGCAGGTGCTGCACCTCCTGGGTTTGCACGGGGAGATGTCATTGAAAGAGAACAGTGTCAGGGTGACAGAGGGATGGTGAAGGTGAGAGAATGCTGAGAGGGGAGGACAAGGTGTTAGGCGGTGGCATTCTGCCAGAATGGCAGCAATAGCCCAGCATGATCTGTTTAATATGGAGGCTGGTGGGATGGAAATTGAGGAGAAAGTGGACCTTATCATTGTTCTGGGAGGCAGACACAGGGATGAACAAAGAACAAAGAAAAGTACAGCACAGGAACAGGCCCGTCAGCACTCCAAGCCTGTGCTGATCATGATGCCCTAACTAAACTAAAAAAGCCTTCTGCTCTTACTCGGTCCGTATCCCTCTATTCCCTCCTTATTCATGGACCCATCCAGGTGCCTCTTAAATGTTGCTAATGTTCCTGCTTCCACCACCTCCTCTGACACCATGTTCCAGGCACCCACCACTCTCTGCATGAAAAAACTTCCCCCACACATCTCCCTTAAACTTTCCCTGTCTCACCTTGAACCTGTGCCCCCTTGTAATTGACACATCCACCTTGGTGAAAAACCTCCGACTACCCACCCTGTCTATGCCTCTCATAATTTTAAAGACCTCTATCAGGTCTCCCCTCAGCCTCTAGCTTTCCAGTGAAAACAATCCTAGTTTATTCAACTTCTCCTCATAACCTACTCCCTCAAGACCAGGCAACATCCTGGTGAACCTTCTTTGCACTCTCTCCAAAGCTTCCACATCCTTCTGGTAGTGTGGTGACCAGAACTGCACGCAATACTCCAAGTGCAGCCTAACCAAGGTTTTCTATAGCTGCAACATGATTTTCCAACTCTTGTACTCAATGCCCCGGCTGTTGAAGGCAAGCGTGCCATATGCCTTCTTAATCACCTTGGCTGCCTGTGTTGCCACTTTTAGGGAGCTGTGGACCTGCACGCCCAGATCCCTCTGTGTGTTAATGTTCCTGAGGGTTCTGCCATTTACAGTATAATTCACACCTAAATTTGATCATTCAAAATGCATCACCTCATATTTATTCAGATTGAACTCCATCTGCCATTTCTGTGCCCAAGTCTCCAATCTATCGATATCCTGTTGTATCCTCTGACAATCCCGGCGCTATCAGCAACTCCACCAATCTTCGTGTCATTCGCAAACTTACCAATCAGACCCCCCACATTTTCCTCCAGATCATTTATATATACTACAAACAACAGAGATCCCAGCACTGATCCCCGCAGAACACCACTAGCTACAGATCTCCATTCCAAAAAACACCCTTCCACCGCTACTATCTGTCTTCTATAACCATATTATATATGGCGCTCGACTCATCGATCGACAGTTCCGACAAGCCACAGTGAAAAACTGCACCAACCTCCTCAGAAGACAAACATGGGACACGGCGGACAGAGTATCCTTTGTTGTCCAGTACTTCCCCGGAGCAGAGAAGATACGACATCTTCTCCAGAGTCTTCAACATGTCATCGATGAAGATGAACATCTCTCCAAGGCCATCCCCACACACCCACTTCTTGCCTTCAAACAAACGCGTAACCTCAAACAGATCACTGTCCGCAGCAAACTACCCAGCCTTCAGGAGAACAGTGACCACAACACCACACAACCCTGTCACAGCAACCCCTGCAAGACGTGCCAGATCATCTCATGTGAGAACACCATCCATCAAATAAACGGTACATACTCTTGCGACTCAGCCAACGTTGCCTACCTGATACGCTGCAGGAAAGGATGTCCCGAGGCATGGTACATTGGGGAAACCATGCAGACGCTACGACAACGGATGAATGAACACCGCTCAACAATCACCAGGCAGGTGTGTTCCCTTCCAATCGGGGAACACTTCAGCAGACTGTGATCTTCGGGTAAGTGTTCTCCAAGGCAGCCTTCACGACAACGCAGAGTCGCTGAGCAGAGACTGATAGCCAAGTTCCGCACACACGAGGACGGCCTCAACCGGGATCTTGGGTTCATGTCACACTATCTGTAACCCCCACGACTTGCCTGAGCTTGCAAAATCTCACTAACTGTCCTGGCTGGAGACAATACACATCTCTTTAACCTGTGCTTGGCCCTCTCTGCACTCACATTGTCTATACTTTTAAGACTTGATTACCTGAAAAGACTCGCATTCCAACTATTATCTTGTAAATTGAGTTTGTGTCTGTATATGCCCTGTTTGTGAACACAAACTCACTCACTCATCTGATGAAGGAGCCTGAGACTCCAAAAGCTATTGCTGCCAAATAAACCTGTTGGACTTTAACCTGGTGTTGAGACTTCTTACTGTGTTTACCCCAGTCCAACGCCGGCATCTCCACATCATTCTATAACCAAGCCAGTTCTGTATCAATCTATCCAGTCTACCCCGAGTCCCATGTGATTTTAGTTTTTGTACCAGTCTGTCATGTGGGACCTTACTAGAATCCATATAAACTACATCCACAGCCCTTCCCTCATCAATTATCTTTGTTGCCTCTTCAAAAAACTCAATCAAACTGGTGAGACATGGCCTTCCCCGTACAAAATCACGCTGCCTGTCACTAACTAGTCCATTTTCCTCCAAATGCGCATATATCCTGTCCCTCAGTATTTTCTCCAAAAGCTTCCCCATCACTGACATCAGGCTCATCGGCCTATAATTTGCTGGATTATCCCTGCTTCTTTTCTTAAACAAGGGAACAACATTGGCTATTGGGTGAGAGCAGGAGTGTGTGAAGTGGAACACAGATGGTCAAGGTCCTTGAACGCCAAGGTGGAGGTGAAATCTTCAGTGACAGTAAAAGACTTATCAGAGACACTCATATGGAATGTTGAACACATGCGTCAGAGATGGTGCATTGGGAAAATGGAATTGAGTCTTTACAGGATGAGGTGTGTACAATGGTGTTGTTAATGAAGCTGTGGGAGTCTGTGGGCATACAGTGAATATTTGTTGATAACCTATTCCCAGAGATGGATGCAGAGAAATTGAGAAGGGAAGAGAAAAGTTGAAGATGGACTGTGTGAAGGTGATAGAAATTGGATGAAACCAGTTCAGAGTCAGAGCAGGAAGCGGTTACCATCTACCAGAGAAAGAGAGAATGGAGGACACTTGGATAGAACTGAAACAAGGAGTGTTTCACATATCCCACAAAAAGCAGGCATGACTAGGAACCACGCAGGTGCCAGTAACAACCAGGGTCGACCAGATTGGCAGCATCTGCAGCTTTTCCATCAGAAAGACCTGTGATCATGACAGCTCAATATTTCATTCCTGATACTTTCAACTGTCGATTCACCAGAATAGTTTGTTACATACCACTTCAAAATACTTCACAAGTTCAGTAAAGTTAGGATTCTCCTTATAATTTGCAATGGTTTCAGACTCGACTTTCTGACCAGCACATTCTATCGCCACCTGGGGTTGCTCTACTTCGAAAAGCTTCACACGTTTCAGGTCCCGGACACCCCAGAACAGAACCTAGAAAAATAAAATGTCTTTTATCCAGCATCTCAAAATGTGGAGGATTAAGAATCACCAATGGAAGGTCGGGATTTTCCTTCCACATGCATGCCCCAAAACCTGAAATTCCCACCTGAGGTCAACTGATCTTTACATAGTCCGCCAAATTTCCTGTCCCGTTGGCAGGTTCCCACGACGGGTGAACAGGAAGATTCTGCCCATTGTTTGAGCCAGAGGTGAGATCATTGACGCTTCAGGTCAAATTCTCTCTGTTACTTTCCCATGTCAAAGAACAAAGAAAAGTACAGCACAGGAACAGGCCCTTCGGCCCTCCAAGCCTGTGCCGATCATGATGCCCTAACTAAACTAAACAAATATCTTTAGCCCTTACTCGGTCTGTATCCGTCTATTCCCTCCCTATTCATGTACCAATCCAGATACCTCTTAAATGTTGTTAATGTGCCTGCTTCTACCACCTCCTCGGGCAGCGCGTTCCAGGCACCCACCACTCTCTGTGTGAAAAACTTCCCCCACACATCTCCCTTAAACTTTCCCCCTCTCACCTTGAACCTGTGTCCCTTGTAATTGACACTTCCATCCTGGGAAAAAGCCTCTGACTGTCCACCATCTTACTATGTCCATCATAAGTGGAAATGAGCTTGATAAAGAGTTGTAGCCTAAAAGGTGAAACATAATACCCCTGCACTTTAACTCACTCTCCTTATTTATGAATCACACGATTCTATTTGTTCGGGACCAGCTCAGAAACTCTAAGTTTATTATGAAGCTAGCCTGGACCCCAACTTTTACTTTTGAGTTTGGCACATGTGAGCATAAGATGTTGCACTCCAGGTATGATTCAAGTGACCCACTAGGAAAACAAACTTTATTTAAAAACATAGTTAGAATATGACAAAAGAATTAGCATACTTTTACCAATTAAAATATTTAAATCTGACAAAGTGTAAATCTTAACAGCTAGCTATCTCTATTGTTCCGATTTAAGCAATATCCCCATAGGCATCACCCTTCCTCAGAACTAATTAGCACAAAAACAAGTATGCTCATGTAGTGCTAGATTTCCAGCCTTTTAACACTTCTGGACAGAGATCCAGACAGCAGTTTCCAGAGAAGGATATATCCTCAAGCAGCAAAACTTCAGAGAAATAAACCTAGTCTCTGGCAGTTCCCAGTCTTTTGACTTCAAAGACAGAAAGGGATATCTCTCTCTCTCTGCAGTTTCCAAACTCAGCTCAGAGAAAAATCCATTCTCATGTAACAGAATCTCCCAGAAAGAAACTTATCTACTGACAGATTCCAGTCTCCAATTTCAGAGAGGAAGAAAGAGAGACACTGCTCTCTCTCTCTCTCAACTCAAGGCAGCATCTAAAACAGCAACTAAGCTTGAATTCCCTGTTTAAGTATCACTCCACCCAGTCATATGACATTACAATCAACCTAATCAAGTCCTACTCTGTAAAACCCTAGGGGAACCATTAAAAACAACAGAACGGCATTAGTCCAGATTAAAGCAAGCATTCTATCAATGAGGAACAATTATGTTGCTGCAGCAACAATACAGGGCTGCTGGATAGAGACAGAACAGCGCTGATAATAAAAAAACTGCAAAACAGATCCTGCAGAAGGAACATGGCAAACGCATTTCTTAAAGACACAGTGTCGTTACACATGTTAACCAATCTCTTGATATGTCCGGCTACCCTCAGAGATCAATGCGCATCAGCCGCCGCCAGATCCCTGCGTCCAGAATTATCTTCAAAACTGTGACATTGGTGGGATTTTCCTGTCTCGCCCATCCAGGAACCGAAAATTCCTGCCAGAGGTCAACAGACCTTTTAATGGTGCACTAAATTGTCTGTCCCACCCATGATGATTCCTGTGTTGTGATTGGAAAATTTACCCCATTGAGTCTATTTCGAATCTTCATTTTCCATCTGCTAAAATACGTCATCTCTCATTTCCTTGTACAAAACTCCATCTGTCACTTCTCTGCCCAGCCTGATAGCCTATTCATATCCTGTTGCACGCAACTAGTATCATCCTAACAGTTCGTCACACCTCCAAGTTTGATACAATCAGCAAATATATAAATTTTACTCCATATTCCAACATCGTATATATAAAAAAGAATCAGTGGTCCTTGCACTGACCCTTGAGGAAGATCACTGTCGACCACCCTCCCAGTCTAACTAACAACCATTTTCTGTCCTTTAGCCAATTTCTAATGCAAACGGACACTGCCCCTCCTGTTCCATCAACCTCAACCTTGTGAACAGCTTTTAGGTAGAAATTGTCAAACACTTTCTTAAAAATCATAGAGACAACATCCAGAGTTTTCTCTTCATCATCTTTGTTATTTCAGGTTAACATTATTCACAGGAGAATTAACATCCAAATAGAAATGTACCTCAATTCTGAATGTCTTGAGCTTTGGTCGGATTCCTGCAGGAATGATGAAATATTTCATCTGTTCATCGAGATATTCTGGATCCTTAGATTCCACATTGTCTGGCAGAGATGGCTAAAATGAGAATCGTGCAGTTAAGATCAAATTGTCCCATTTTCACACCTTCACTCTATTTCTTTCCAAGCTCTCGCATGCTGTTACTTTTACAATTTTAACTTCTTCCACTGCAGCACTGTGAGAAATAAAAAAAATAGTGCATTTCTATAGCACCTTTCATAACCACAGGACCTTCCAAACCATTTTACAGTCAGTCTGCGGCAGCCAATTTCCACACAGTAAGATCCCACAAACAGCAATGTTATAATTTCTTCATTGTTCTTTGGATGTGAGTGTTTATTGCCCGTCCCTAAATGTCTGTGAATGTGGTGGTGTGATGATAGTGCTATTGCTCTGCAGCTATTGCTACAGAGATTTTTTTTATGTTTAAGGGGATTGTTTACAGATTCAGCTCTATTCTGCAGACAATTGGTGTGTCTGGAAAACATTTCGCTCAGATGCTGGGACAGCAGGATAATTACACATTTTAGGAATGTAGTGATTATTTAGAATAGAGCCAATGGATTTTTGTTTATGGTTGGAGATTTGCCCTGGGCTTTTGATTAAAGGAATGGAACGTGGTTTAGGTATACAGGGTCATGTGATGATGTGGTTAATGGGACGAGCTAGGTCTGTGGCAAAGAAACAGTATTTTAGTTCTGGATGGGAATTGCTTGAAGATAGAGGTTTTCTACAAGCTGTTGAGACTCATTTTCTCTGAAAGCTTCAAAACTGTCCACACTCATTCTAGCAAGTATATTTGCAAGTATAATCACTGTGTTTAAGTGACCTTTGAAACTGTAAGAGGAATATTGCTTATTTGGAACTAAAACAATGGTAAGTTAGAAATTAAAGTTGTAAATATTGTTCAACAGTTAGCAGCTAAGCTGTTTCATTTGTTAGAGTTATATTGAAACAGAGTTATTAAATAAAGTTTGCTTTATTATAAAAGTTTTCCAACTTGTCAATGGAATTACTCCTGGAATGAAGCATCCTATCCTCACATTCATGCCAAAATAGAAAAATTATTGGGGTCTAGTGTGGCTTCCTAATGGAACTTGGGATTCTGGTCCAAGATCCTAACAGTGGTGAGCTGCCTTCTTGAATCACTGTGGTCCCTGTGGTGTAGGTACACCTACAGTGCTGTTAGGGAGAGAATGGTCAGGATGGTGAGTAACTTGAGTGGAACCTCCAGGTGGTGGCGTTCTCAGGTACATGCTGTCCTTGTCCATCTGGATTGTAGTGTTCATGGGTTTGGAAGGTGCTGCCTAAAGAGCCTTGGTGAATTGCTACAGTGCATCTTGTAGGTGGTGCACACTGCCACTGTTTGTCGGTGGTGGAGGAAGTGATGGTTGTGGAAGGGGTAGCAATCAAGTGGGCTGCTTGGTCCTGGGTGGTGTTGAGCTTCTTGAGTGTTGTTGGAGCTGCACCCATCCAGGCAAGTGGAGAATATTCCATCACATTCCTTACTTAGAGGACAAGAGAAGTACAGCACAGGAACAGGCCCTTCGGCCCTCCAAACCTGTGCCGATCATGGTGCCCCATCTAAATTTTTTTTAAAACCTTCTGCCTTTACTCGTCTGCATCCCTCTATTCCCTCCCTATTCATGTACCCATTCAGATGCCTCTTAAATGTTGCTAATGTGCCTTCTCTGGCAGCGCGTTCCAGGCACCCACCACTCTCTGCGTGAAAAACCTCCCCCGAACATCCCCTTTAAACTTTCCCTCTCTCACCGTGAACATGTGCCCCTTGTAATTGACACTTCTACCCTGGGAAAAAGCCTCTGACTATCCACGCTGTCTGTGCCTCTCATAATTTTGTAGACTTCTATCAGGTCTCCCCCTCAACCTCTGTCTTTCCAGTGAAAACAATCCTAGTTTATTCAACTCCTCCTCATAAGCAACTCCCTCGAGACCAGGCAACATCCTGGTGAACCTTCTTTGCACTCTCTCCAAAGCTTCCACGTCCTTCTGGGAGTGTGGTGACCAGAACTGCTCACAATATTCCAAATGCGGCCTGACCAAGGTTTTATATAGCTGCAACATGATTTCCCAACTCTTCTCCTCAATGCCCCGGCTGATGAAGGCAAGCATGCCATATGCCTTCTTAATCACCTTGGCCACCTGTGTTACCACTTATAGGGAGCTGTGGACCTGCACGCCCAGATCCCTCTGTATGTTAATGTTCCTGAGGGTTCTACCATTTACAGTATAATTCACACCTAAATTTGATCATTCAAAATGCATCACCTTGCATTTGTCCAGATTAAACTCCATCTGCCATTTCTGTGCCCAAGTCTCCAATCTATCTCTATCCTGCTGTATCCTCTGACAATCCCTGGCACTATCAGCAACTCCATCAATCTTTGTGTTATCTGTAAACTTTCTAATCAGACCACCCACATTTTCCTCCAGATCATTTATATACACTACAAACAACAGAGGTCCCAGCACTGATCCCTGCGGAACAACACTAGCTACAGATCTCCACTCTGAAAACACCTTTCCACCACTACTCTGTCTTTTATGACCAAGTAAGGAGTCTGACAACACCAGGTTAAAGTCCAACAGGTTTATTTGGTAGCAAACGCCACTAGCTTTCGAAGCGCTGCTCCTTCGTCAGGTGAGTGGGAGCTCTGTTCACAAACAGGGCATATAAAGACACAAACTCAATTTATAGAATAATGAATAATGATTGGAATGCGAGTCTTTTTAGCTAATCAAGTCTTAAAGGTACAGACAATGTGAGTGGAGAGAGCATTAGCACAGGTTAAAGAGATGTGTATTGTCTCCAGACAGGACAGCCAGTGAGACTTTGCAAGTCCAGGCAAGTTGTGGGAGTTACAGATAGTGTGACATGAACCCAAGATCCCGGTTGAGGCTGTCCTCATGTGTGCGGAACCTGACTATCAGTCTCTGCTCAGCGACTCTGCACTGTCGTGTGTTGTGAAGGCCGCCTTGGAGAATGCCTACCCGAATATCAGAGGCCGAATGCCCGTGACCGCTGAAGTGCTCCCCAACAGGAAGAGAACAGTCTTGCCTGGTGATTGTCGAGCGGTTTTTCGCTGTGACCGCTGAAGTGCTCCCCAACAGGAAGAGAACAGTCTTGCCTGGTGATTGTCGAGCGGTTTTTCGCTGTGGCCCGTCGGAACCTCCTCAGAAGACCGCACCGACCTCCTCAGAAGACAAACACGGGACACGGTGGACAGAGTACCCTTCGTCGTCCAGTACTTCCCCAGAGCGGAGAAGCTACGGCATCTCCTCTGGAGCCTTCAACATGTCATTGATGAAGACGAACATCTCGCCAAGGCCATCCCCACACTCCCACTTCTTGCCTTCAAACAACCGCACAACCTCAAACAGACCATTGTCCGCAGCAAACTACCCAGCCTTCAGGAGAGCAGTGACCACGACACCACACAACCCTGCCACAGCAAGACGTGCCGGATCATCGACACGAATGCCATCATCTCACGTGAGAACACCATCCACCAGGTACACGGTACATACTCTTGCAACTCGGCCAACATTGTCTACCTGATACGCTGCAGGAAAGGATGTCCCGAGGCATGGTACATTGGGGAAACCGTGCAGACGCTACGACAACGGATGAATGAACACTGCTCGACAATCACCAGGCAAGACTGTTCTCTTCCTGTTGGGGAGCACTTCAGCGGTCACGGGCATTCGGCCTCTGATATTCAGGTAAGCATTCTCCAAGGCGGCCTTCACAACACACGACAGCGCAGAGTCGCTGAGCAGAGACTGATAGTCAGGTTCCGCACACATGAGGACAGCCTCAACCGGGATCTTGGGTTCATGTCACACTATCTGTAACTCCCACGACTTGCCTGGACTTGCAAAGTCTCACTGGCTGTCCTGTCTGGAGACAATACACATCTCTTTAACCTGTGCTAATGCTCTCTCCACTCACATTGTCTGTACCTTTAAGACTTGATTAGCTGTAACGACTCGCATTCCAATCATTATTCATTATTCTGCAAATTGAGTTTGTGTCTTTATATGCCCTGTTTGTGAACAGAACTCCCACTCACCTGACAAAGGAGCAGCGCTCCGAAAGCTAGTGGTGTTTGCTACCAAATAAACCTGTTGGACTTTAACCTGGTGTTGTTAGATTCCTTACTGTGTTTACCCCAGTCCAACGCCGGCATCTCCACATCATTTTATGACCAAGCCAGTTCTGTATCCATCTAG
This sequence comes from Mustelus asterias, assembly GCF_964213995.1. Taxonomy (NCBI): domain Eukaryota; kingdom Metazoa; phylum Chordata; class Chondrichthyes; order Carcharhiniformes; family Triakidae; genus Mustelus; species Mustelus asterias. The sequence goes on along the minus strand of NC_135820.1, from coordinate 82,687,422 downwards.
CCAGCCCACCCCGAATCCCATGTGATTTTAGTTTTTGTACTAGTCTGCCAAGTGGAACCTTGTCAAACGCCTTACTGAAGCCCATATAAACTACATCCACAGCCCTTCCCTCATCAGTTATCTTTGTCACCTCTTCAAAAAACTCAGTCAAGTTGGTGAGACATGATCTTTCCCGTACAGAATCATGCTGCCTGTCACTAACTAGTCCATTTTCCTCCTAATGTGCCTATACCATGTCTCTCAGTATCTTCTCCAGAAGCTTCCCCACCACTGACATCAGCCTCACTGATCCATAATTCCCTGGATTATCCCTGCTTCCTTTCTTAAACAAGGGAACAACACTGGCTATTCTCCAGTCCTCTGGAACCTCACCTCTGGTCAAAGAGGATGTGAAGATGTCTGTTAAGGCCCCAGCTATTTCTTCCCTTGCCTCCCGCATTAACCGAGACCCCATCCGGCCCCAGGGACTTGTCTACCTTAATGCAATTTAGGATACTCAACACTTCGATATACTGACGTTCTGTAGAGGGTTTACACACCTATCCCTGACCTCAACATACATCATATCCTTCTCCTTGGTGAATACCGAGACAAAGTACTCATTAAGGATCTCGCCCACTTCCTTGGCTCCACACATAACTTCCCTCCATTGTCCTTGAGTGGGCCTACTCTTTCTCTTGCTACCCATTGCTCCTAATATATAAAAGCCTTGGGATTCTCCCTGACCCTGTTTGCTAAAGACATTTTATGGTCTCTTTTAGCCTCCTAATTCCACGTTTAAGTTCCTTCCTACTTTCACTGTACCCCTAAGGGCTATGTCAGTTTTTGTCAGATTTTGTCATCCATGGTTCCCGAATCCTGCCATTTCTATCCTTCATTTTTGCTTGTCCTGTCCTGCATTTCAATCAATTGGCCTTTAAAAGCCTCCCACATGCCAGACGTGGATTTGCCCTCAAATAGCCGCTCCCAATCCACATTCCCCACTTCCTGTCTAATTTGGATGTAATTGGCCCTCGCCCAATTAAGCAGCATCACCCGAGGGCCACTCTTGTCCTTATCCATGACCACCCAAAATCTTATGGAATTATGGTCGCTAAGCCCAAAATGTTCCCCCAATGAAACATCGATCACCTGACCCGGCTCATTCCCCAATATCAAGTCTAGTACGGCCCCCTCCCTGGTTGGATTGTCAACACACTGTGTCAAAAAGCCTTCCTGGACACATCTAACAAATTGCTCTCTATCCGAGCCCCTGGCTGAAAGGGATTCCCAGACAATATGGGGAAAGTTAAAGTCACCCATCACAACTACCCTGCTTTTTTCACACCTTTCCAGTGTCTGACTACACAACTGCTCCTCTGTCTCCTGTGGGCTGTTGGGAGGTCTATAGTACACTCCCAACATTGTGATTTCACCCTTCCTATTCCTGTGCTCCACGCATAATGCCTCATTACAAGATCCTGCCAATGTCTCCTCCCTCAACACAGCCGTGCTGTGCTCCCTAATCAGAATGCAACTCCCCACCCCTTTTATTTCCCCTTCTGTCCCGTCTAAAATAACGGTATCCCGGAATGTTAAGGTGCCAGTCCTGTCGCTCCTTTAACCATGTCTCCCTAATTGCAGTAACATCATAATTCCGTGCAGTAATCCAAGCTCTCAGTTGTAGATGGTGGACAGGTTTTGGTTCCGAATTCCCATCCTCTGACCTGCTCTGGTGAGCACAGGCCGGAATTTACTGGCTGTTCATGCTGGTGGGATTGTCCAGTCCTGCGAAAGGCACACCCCTGCCATGGGTTTCCCAGTGGCGCCGAGTGCATTCAACAGGAAATCCATTGACTATGGCGGGACCAGATGATCGCTCCACTGGCCAATAGCAGGCTACCTCCGCTGCTGCAAAACACATGGCGGGTTGTGTGGAAAATCACGCCCACAGCATTTATATGCTGGGTTTATTTTCTGGTTAATTATAACCCCCAGGATGTTGATAGTGGGGGTCCAGTGACAGTAATGCGATTGAACGTCATGGGGAGAGGACAAGACAGCAGCCAGTCTCAGACATTTGTATGAACATAGAACATAGAACATTACAGCGCAGAACAGGCCCTTCGGCCCACGATGTTGCACCGACCAGTTAAAAAAAAAAAAAAAAACTGTGACCCTCCAACCTAAACCAATTTCTTTTCGTCCATGAACCTATCTACGGATCTCTTAAACGCCCCCAAACTAGGCGCATTTACTACTGATGCTGGCAGGGCATTCCAATCCCTCACCACCCTCTGGGTAAAGAACCTACCCCTGACATCGGTTCTATAACTACCCCCCCTCAATTTAAAGCCATGCCCCCTCGTGCTGGATTTCTCCATCAGAGGAAAAAGGCTATCACTATCCACCCTATCTAAACCTCTAATCATCTTATATGTTTCAATAAGATCCTCTCTTAGCCGCCGCCTTTCCAGCGAAAACAATCCCAAATCCCTCAGCCTCTCCTCATAGGATCTCCCCTCCATACCAGGCAACATCCTGGTAAACCTCCTCTGCACCCTCTCCAAAGCCTCCACATCCTTCCTGTAATGTGGGGACCAGAACTGCACACAGTACTCCAAGTGCGGCCGCACCAGAGTTGTGTACAGTTGCAACATAACGCTACGACTCCTAAATTCAATCCCCCTACCAATAAACGCCAAGACACCATATGCCTTCTTAACAACCTTATCTACTTGATTCCCAACTTTCAGGGATCTATGCACACATACACCTAGATCCCTCTGCTCCTCCACACTATTCAAAGTCCTCCCGTTAGCCCTATACTCAACACATCTGTTATTCCTACCAAAGTGAATTACCTCACACTTCTCCGCATTAAACTCCATCCGCCACCTCTCGGCCCAACTTTGCAACCTGTCTAAGTCTTCCTGCAAACTACGACACCCTTCCTCACTGTCTACCACACCACCGACTTTGGTGTCATCAGCAAATTTGCTAATCCACCCAACTATACCCTCATCCAGATCATTAATAAATATTACAAACAGCAGTGGCCCCAAAACAGATCCCTGAGGTACACCACTTGTAACCGCACTCCATGATGAATATTTACTATCAACCACCACCCTCTGTTTCCTATCCGCTAGCCAATTCCTGATCCAATTTCCTAGATCACCCCCAATCCCATACATCTGCATTTTCTGCAGAAGCCTACCATGGTGAACCTTATCAAACGCCTTACTAAAATCCATATATACCACGTCCACTGCCTTGCCCCCATCCACCTCCTTGGTCACTTTCTCAAAAAACTCAATAAGGTTAGTAAGGCACGACCTACCTGCCACAAAACCATGCTGACTATCACCTATCAATTCATTACTCTCCAAATAACTATAAATCCTATCCCTTATAATTTTTTCCAACATCTTGCCGACAACAGAAGTGAGACTCACCGGTCTATAATTCCCGGGGAAGTCTCTGTTCCCCTTCTTAAACAATGGGACAACATTCGCTAACCTCCAATCTTCTGGTACTATACCAGAGGCCAACGACGACCTGAAGATCAGAGCCAGAGGCTCTGCAATCACTTCTCTTGCCTCCCAGAGAATCCTTGGATAAATCCCATCCGGACCAGGGGATTTATCTATTTTCAGACCCTCCAGAATATCCTGCACATCCTCCTTATCAACTGTAATACTGTCTATTCTACTCCCTTGCAACCCAGTGTCCTCCTCAGCTATATTCATGTCCCCTTGCGTGAACACCGAAGAGAAATATTGGTTCAATGCTTCACCAATCTCCTCCGGTTCCACACATAACTTCCCTCTGCCATCTATAACTGGCCCTAAACTTGCCCTAACCAACCTTCTGTTCTTGACATACCTATAGAACGCCTTAGGATTCTCTTTAACCCTATCCGCCAAAGTCTTCTCATGTCCCCTTTTAGCCCTTCTAAGCTCGCTCTTCAACTCCCTCTTAGCCAATCTAAAGCTTTCTAGTGCACTACCCGAGTGCTCACGTCTCATCCGAACATAAGCCTCCTTTTTCTTTTTAACCAACAAAGAAACTTTTTTGGTGCACCACGGTTCCCTAGCCCTACCAATTCCTCCTTGCCTGACAGGGACATACCTATCACAGACTCGCAGTAGCTGCTCCTTGAAAAAACTCCACATGTCGGACGTTCCCAGTCCCTGTAATCTCCTAGTCCAACCTATGTTTCCTAATTCTCTCCTAATAGCCTCATAATTACCCTTCCCCCAGCTAAAACCACTGGCCCGAGGTTCATGCCTATCCCTTTCCATCACTAAGGTGAACGTAACCGAATTGTGGTCACTATCACCAAAATGCACACCTACTTCCAAGTCTAGCACCTGGTCTGGCTCATTTCCCAGCACCAGATCCAATATAGCCTCACCTCTAGTTGGCCTGTCTACATACTGAGTCAAAAAACCTTCCTGCACGCTTTGAACAAAAACTGACCCCTCTAACGAGCTAGAGCTATAACAATTCCAGTCAATATTAGTCAAGTTAAAATCCCCCATAACAATTGCCCTATTACTTTCACTCCTAAGCAGGATTGACTCCGCAATCCTTTCCTCAACCTCTCTAGAACTTTTAGGAGGTCTATAAAAGACTCCCAACAGGGTGACCTCTCCTCTCCTATTTCTAATCTCCGCCCATACTACCTCAACAGATAAGTCCTCATCAAACCTCCTCTCTGACACTGTGATACAATCTCTGACCAATAATGCTACCCCTCCCCCTCTTCTACCTCCTTCCCTACTTCGACTAAGTAGACCCGTCCCCACCAGTACTGTACCCCAGTGTTATACAGTGACAGACCCGTCCCCACCAGTACTGTACCCCAGTGTTATACAGTGACAGACCTGTCCCTACCAGTACTGTACCCCAGTGTTATGGGAGTTGCCCATTAGACTTGTGGAAATCTGTAAGCGTTTAATTCAGCAGAGAGCAGCTAACAAGCTTAATACTCACCTGTTAGCCAATGGGAAGCTAACTGTCCAGTTGGATATAATTGAAATGCAATTTGACGCAATTTAATCCCGTCTCCACATTTAATGAAACTCACACTGATAATCCGAGACCGTTTGAACTCTTACCTCTCCATATCCAGTGTAATCAAGTTCGATAAGTTCAAAAGCTGCCAGCAATTCCCCACCCGTGGTCTGGCCTCTGTAAATGTCATGAAACTGTAAGGAAGGCCTCACATAGCTGTCCTCTTGCAGCTTAACAATGGGCGCTGCAAAAGCTCGCCCAAGAAACTCTGGGCCGCCCTGTTTGTGAAAAAGGTTAACATCAGACTCAAATTCATTCTAAATTTCATCCAGTAAATGTATCTGGGGATTCTGCATTGTGCTGGATTTAAAAACACGACACTACGTAACAGCAAGACATCTAATCCACCATCCAGCTCACAATCCATTCCCACTCACCTGACTGTCTGACAGTCCAGATGAGGGTCAAACAAGAGAGAGTTAATCTTAAATCCTCAACAAGAATTACATCAACTAGTATTCAGACAATCCAGTACTGTACCCCAATGTTATACAGCGGCAGACCCGTCCCCACCAGTACTGTACCCCAATGTTATACAGCGGCAGACCCGTCCCCACCAGTACTATACCCCAGTGTTATACAGTGACAGACCCGTCCCCACCAGTACTGTACCCCAGTGTTATACAGTGACAGACCTGTCCCTACCAGTACTGTACCCCAGTGTTATACAGTGACAGACCTGTCCCTACCAGTACTGTACCCCAGTGTTACACAGCGACAGACCCGTCCCCACCAGTACTGTACCCCAGTGTTACACAGCGACAGACCCATGCCCACCAGTACTGTACCCCAGTGTTATACAGCAACAGACCCGTCCCCACCAGTACTGTACCCCAGTGTTATAGAGTGACAGACCCGTCCCCACCAGTACTGTACCCCAGTTATACAGTGACAGACCCGTCCCCACCAGTACTGTACCTCAGTGTTATACAGGATGGACCCGTCCCCACTAATACTGTACCCCAGTGTTGTACAGTGACAGACCCATCCCCACCAGTACTGTACCCCAGTGTTATACAGCGATAAACCCGTCCCCACCAGTACTGTACCCCAGTGTTACATAGCGATAGACCCGTCCCCACCAGTACTGTACCCGTGTTACACAGCGACAGACCCACCCCCACCAGTACTGTACCCGTGTTATACAGTGACAGACCCATCCCCACCAGTACTGTACCCCAGTGTTATACAGTGACAGACCCGTCCCCACCAGTACTGTACCCCAGTGTTATACAGTGACAGACCCGTCCCCACCAGTACTGTACCCCAGTGTTATACAGCGACAGACCCGTCCCCACCAGTACTGTACCCCAGTGTTATACAGTGACAGACCCGTCCCCACCAGTACTGTACCCCAGTGTTATACAGCGACAGACCCATCCCCACCAGTACTGTACCCCAGTGTTATACAGTGACAGACCCGTCCCCACCAGTACTGTACCCCAGTGTTATACAGTGACAGACCCATCCCCACCAGTACTGTAACCCAGTGTTACACAGCGACAGACCCACCCCCACCAGTACTGTAAACCAGTGTTACACAGCGACAGACCCACCCCCACCAGTACTGTAACCCAGTGTTACACAGCGACAGACCCACCCCCACCAGTACTGTAACCCAGTGTTACACAGCGACAGACCCGTCCCCACCAGTACTGTAAACCAGTGTTGTACAGTGACAGACCCGTCCCCACCAGTACTGTAACCCAGTGTTACACAGCGACAGACCCACCCCCACCAGTACTGTAAACCAGTGTTGTACAGTGACAGACCCACCCCCACCAGTACTGTAACCCAGTGTTACACAGCGACAGACCCACCCCCACCAGTACTGTAACCCGGTGTTACACAGCGACAGACATGCTGTCACCAGTACTGTTATGAAAGTCAAACTGCTCACTCCAATCTCAATGCTGGTTTAGTAGTCAAGCATTTATTATTATTACGCAGTGTGTGATATTTGCAATTGAGGATGATTACTTTAATGTCATCCAGCATTAATGCTTGTTTTCCCTCGTAACAATTCTGCTGTAGTTATTTCCTAAACTGCGCTAAGTTGAAACTCACCAAGCTGTCATAGTCGAAGATATTGATGATGATAATGGGGGGGTCATTTTTCAGTTCCTCTTTACTTCCCTCGATCAGGATTTGATCAAACAGCAACATCTCTGACCACATTGGGGAAAGAGTTTCTTCCAGATACTGTAAAGAATTGTAGAAAAGGTTACATTTGCTTTAACTATTCTATTTCAGTGATTTTAATATATTGAAACTGCAGATGTCCCATCACTGAATCCATTGAATTAAAATGCCTATCATGCTGCACAATTCTCCTGGCTATATCAGACTGCAGTAAGATTGATGAAATGCGAGATGATTCACGGACAATGGTGCTGCTGATCTTACTGCCATTTCATTAGCAATCCCATCATTTTCAGAATATGAACCATTTCTTGCTTGTTTCGGAAGCTCTAGACCAAAGGAGTGAAATGTTCACACTGCTCGAGTTTCATTTGCCTGACACAGGCTGCACACTCTCTGAGAGAGACACTGCTGTACATAAACTCAGAAAATATAGCGGCAAGCTGGCTCTTTGACACCTCCTCAGAATCACCAGAATCCTGTTTTATGGCAGAGTTTGGAACTCTTTAGGAAATGGAAAGTAACAAACTGAGGCGGAAACACTTTCTAAACTATTACATTGGCATCAGGTCACAGGGGGTTCCAGATAAAGATGCTGTGCAACTTGAAAGTCCAATGATCAGGCTGTCTGTCTGGGATATGAGGGGGTTAAGTTATTGGCTGTTTCTTGATGTTCAGGAATTACAGTAAAATACAGTTTTCCTGTCCATTTATCCCATTTGTTGGTAGACTAGAACAGACTGCTCATGTCTACAATAGTTTCAGAATCACAGAATTGTTACGGTGCAGGAGGAGACCATTTGGTCCATCATGTCTGCACCAGCTCCCCAAATGAGCATTGTGACTTAGTGCCATTCTCCTGCCTTTCCCCTGTACCCCTGAACATTGTTTTGTTTCATCTAATGCCCTCTTGAATGCCTTGATTGAACCTGCCTCCACCACACTCCCAGGCAGTGCAATCCAGACCCAAACCACTCGCTGGGTGAAAAAGATTTTTCTCACATCACATTTGCTTCTTTCGAAAATCATTTCAAATTTGTACCTTCTCATTCTCAATCCTTGTACCAGCAGGAACAGTTTTTCCCTGTCTGCTCTGTCCAGCCCCCTCATGATTTTGAATATCTCTATCAAATCTCCTCTTAGTCTTCTTCTCTCCAAGGAGAACAGTCCCAACCTCTCCAATCCATCCTCATAGCTGAAGTTTCTCATCGCTGGAACCATTCTTGTAAACTTCTGCACTCTCTCCAATGTGTCCACATCCTTCCTATAGTGTGGTGCCCAGAACAGTACACAATATTCCAGCTGGGGTCTAACGAGTCTCTTGTATAAGTTCAGTATAACCTACTTGCTCTTGTACTCTGTGCCCCTATTAATAAAATGCAGGATACTACATACTTTATTAACTACCTGTTGGATTAAATTGCATTTATTTCAATGCAAGAGGACTGACTGGTAAGGCTGATGAATTCAGGGCATGGATAGGTACGTGGGACTAGGATATTATAGCCATAACTGAAACATGGCTAAGGGAGAGACAGGACTGGCAGCTCAATGTTCCAGGGTACAGATGCCTTAGACGGGACAGAGGTGGAGGAAAGAGAGGAGGGGGAGTTGCATTTTTGATTAAGGAGAGCATCACGGCAGTAGTCAGAGATGAAATAACCGAGGGATCATCCAGCGAGGCTTTGTGGGTGGAATTAAGAAATAAGAAGGGGATGGTGACCTTATTGGGGTTGTACTATAGGCCCCCAAATAGTCAACAGGAATTAGAAGAACAAATATGCAGGGAGATTGGGGAGACTTGCAGGAGTAATAGGGTTGTCACATTCGGGGATTTTAATTTTCCTAACATAGACTGGCTCTGCCATAGTGTTAAAAACTTAGATGGGGTGGAGTTTGTTAAGTGTGTTCAGCAAAGTTTCCTCAGGCAGCATGTGGAGGGTCCTACTCGGGAAAGGGCAAAACTTGACCTACTCTTGGGAGGCAAGGGAAGAGATTGCAGAACCTCTGGCGATGATCTTTGTGTCGTAGATGGAGACGGGAGAGGTGCCGGAGGATTGGAGGATTGTGGATGTGGTTCCTATTTTCAAGAAGGGGAATAGGGATAGCCCAGGAAATTACCGACCGGTGAGTCTAACCTCAGTGGTTGGTAAGCTGATGGAGAAGATCCTGAGGGACAAGATTTATGAGCATTTAGAGAGGTTTAGTATGCTCAAGAATACTCAGCATGGCTTTGTCAAAGGCAGATCGTGCCTTACGAGCCTGGTGGAGTTCTTTGAAAATGTGACTAAACACATTGACGAAGGGAAAGCGGTAGATGTGGTTTATTAGGATTTTAGCAAGCCGTTCGATAAGGTCCCCCATGCAAGGCTTCCAGAAAAAGTGAGAGGGCATGGGATCCAAGGGGCTGCTGCCCTGTGGATCCAGAACTGGCTTGCCTCCCGAAGATACACAAGGCAAACACACCCGGCCGTCCCATCGTATCGGGCAATGGGACCCTGTGCGAGAACCTCTCCGCCGATGTCAAGGGCATCCTGAAACCCATTGTACAAAGAACCCCCAGCTTCTGTCGCGACACTACGGACTTCCTACAGAAACACAATGCACATGGAGCAGTTGAACCAGGAGCACTCCTCGTCACAATGGATGTCTCAGCACTCTACACCAGCATCCCCCACCATGATGGCATTGCTGCAACGGCCTCAGTACTCAACGTCGACAACTGCCAGTTTCCAGATGCAATTTTACAACTCATCCGCTTCATCCTGGACCACAATGTCTTCACCCTCAACAACCAGTTCTTCATCCAGACACACGGAACAGCCATGGGGACCAAATTCACACCTCAATATGCCAACATCTTCATGCACAGGTTCGAACAAGACTTCTTCACCGCACAGGACCTTCAACCGATGCTATACACCAGATACATCGATGACATTTTCTTCCTTTGGAGTCATGGTGAACAATCACTGAAACAACTATATGATGACATCAACAAGTTCCATCCCACCATCAGACTCACCATAGACTACTCTCCAGAATCGGTTGCATTCTTGGACACACGCATCTCCATTAAGGGCGGTCACCTCAGCACCTCACTGTACCGCAAGCCCACGGATAACCTCACGATGCTCCACTTCTCCAGCTTCCACCCTAAACACGTTAAAGAAGACATCCCCTACGGACAAGCCCTCCGAATACACAGGATCTGCTCGGATGAGGAGGATCGTAACAGACACCTCCCGACGCTGAAAGATGCCCTCATAAGAACAGGATATGGAGCTCGACTCATCGATCGACAGTTCCGACGTGCCACAGCGAAAAACCGCACCAACCTCCTCAGAAGACAAACACGGGACACGGTGGACAGAGTACCCTTCGTCGTCCAGTACTTCCCCAGAGCGGAGAAGCTACGGCATCTCCTCCGGAGCCTTCAACATGTCACTGATGAAGAGAAACATCTCGCCAAGGCCATCCCCACATCCCCACTTCTTGCCTTCAAACAACCGCACAACCTCAAACAGACCATTGTCCGCAGCAAACTACCCAGCCTTCAGGGAACAGTGACCACGACACCACTCAACCCTGCCACAGCAACCTCTGCAAGACATGCCGGATCATCGACACGGATGCCATCATCTTACGTGAGAACACCATCTGCCAGGTACACGGTACCTACTCTTGCAACTCGGCCAACATTGTCTACCTGATACGCTGCAGGAAAGGATGTCCTGAGGCATGGTACATTGGGGAAACCATGCAGACGCTACGATAACGGATGATTGAACACCGCTCGACAATCACCAGGCAAAACTGTTCTCTTCCTGTGGGGGAGCACTTCAGCGGTCACGGGCATTCAGCCTCTGATCTTCGGGTAAGCGTTCTTCAAGGTGGCCTTCACGACACACGACAGCGCAGAATCGCTGAGCAGAAACCGATAGCCAAGTTCCGCACACATGAGGACAGCCTAAACTGGGATGTTGGGTTTATGTCACACTATCAGTAACCCCCACAGCTTGCCTCCTGGACTTGCTGGCTGTCCTGTCTGGAGACAATACACATCTCTTTAACCTGTGCTTAATGCTCCCTCCACTCACATTGTCTGTATCTTTAAGACCTGGTTGGCTGTAGAGATTTGCATTCTAATCAGTATTCTGTAACTTGATTATGTGTCTCTGTGCCCTGTTTGAGAGCAGATTTCCACTCCATCTGACGAAGGAGCAGCGCTCCAAAAGCTAATGGTGTTTGCTACCAAATAAACCTGTTGGACTTTAACCTGGTGTTGTTAAAACTCTTACTGTGTTTGCCCAAAGGAGGCAGAGAGTGTGTATAGATGGGTCTTTTTCTAATTGGAGGTCAGTCACCAGTGGTGTGCCCCAGGGATCTGTTCTGGGACCCTTGCTGTTTGTCATTTTCATAAATGACCTCGATGAGGAAGTGGAGGGATGGGTTGGTAAGTTTGCCGACGACACAAAGGTTGGTGGGGTTGTGGATAGTCTGGAGGGACGTCAGAAGTTACAGAGGGACATAGATAGGATGCAAGACTGGGCGGAGAAGTGGCAGATGGACTTCAACCCAGCTATATAAGACCCTCGTCAGACCCCACTTGGAGTACTGTGCTCAGTTCTGGTCACCTCATTACAGGAAGGATGTGGAAAAGATTGAAAGGGTGCAGAGGAGATTTACAAGGATGTTGCCTGGATTGAGTGGCATGCCTTATGAGGATAGGCTGAGGGAGCTTGGTCTTTTCTCCTTGGAGAGACGTAGGATGAGAGGAGACCTAATAGAGGTATATAAGATGTTCAGAGGCATAGATCGAGTGGACTCTCAGAGGCTTTTTCCCAGGATGGAAATGGCTGCTACGAGAGGACACAGGTTTAAGGTGCTGGGGGGTAGGTACAGAGGAAATGTTAGGGGGAAGTTTTTCACACAGAGGGTGGTGGGCGAGTGGAATCGGCTGCCGTCAGTGGCGGTGGAGGCAAACTCAATAGGGTCTTTTAAGAGACTCCTGGATGAGTACATGGGACTTAATAGGATGGAGGGTTATAGGGAGGCCTAAAAGGTAGGGATATGTTCGGCACAACGTGTGGGGCTGAAGGGCCTGTTTTGTGCTGTAGTTTTCTATGTTTCTATAAATGCGTAGTGGTCCATTTTGGCAGGTCACATGGGATGAAGGAGTACAATATAAAGGGAAAGACTCTTAGTACTGTAGAGGATCAGAAGGACCTTGGGGTCCGGGTCCATAGGACTCTAAAATCGGCCCCACAGGTGGAGGAGGTGGTTAAGAAGGTGTATGGTGTGCTGGCCTTTATCAATCGAGGGATTGAGTTTAGGAGTCCGGGGATAATGATGCAGCTATATAAGACCCTCGTCAGACCCCACTTGGAGTACTGTGCTCAGTTCTGGTCACCTCATTACAGGAAGGATGTGGAAAAGATTGAAAGGGTGCAGAGGAGATTTACAAGGATGTTGCCTGGATTGAGTGGCATGCCTTATGAGGATAGGCTGAGGGAGCTCGGTCTTTTCTCCTTGGAGAGACGTAGGATGAGAGGAGACCTAATAGAGGTATATAAGATGTTGAGAGGCATAGATCGGGTGGACTCTCAGAGGCTTTTTCCCAGGGTGGAAATGGCTGCTACGAGAGAACACAGGTTTAAGGTGCTGGGGGGTAGGTACAGGGGAAATGTTAGGGGGAAGTTTTTCACACAGAGGGTGGTGGGCGAGTGGAATCAGCTACCATCAGTGGTGGTGGAGGCAAACTCAATAGGGTCTTTTAAGGGACTCCTGGATGAGTACATGAGACTTAATAGGATGGAGGGTTATCGGTAGGCCTAAAAGATAGGGATATGTTCGGCACAACTTGTGGGGCCGAAGGGCCTGTTTTGTGCTGTAGTTTTTCTATGTTCTTCTATGTTCTAAATAGGGCAAGGCAAATGACTGAGGTGACAGTGGGGACCACTATGGGACCAGTGACCATAGTTCTACTAATTTTAAATTAGTTATGGAAAGGGACAAAACTGGTCCACTGGTGCAAGTTCTAAAGTGGGGCAAGGTGAATTTTGATGGAATTAGACAGAAGCTTGCAAGGGTTGTTTGGAGTAGCTTGTTTGAAGGCAAAGTGACCTCCGGCAAGTGGGAGGCCTTTAAAAGTGACAAAGCTAAAGTTCAGGGTCTATATGTTCCTGTTAGGCTGAAGGGCAAGGCTGGCAGGAGTCGGGCACCCTGGATGACAAAACATATTGAGATTTTGGCCAAGAAAAAGGAGGCATGGCTCAGGTAGAAGCAGCTGGAATCAAGAGATTCCCTGGAGGTGTACAAGGGATACAGGAGGGTAGCAAATGTTGTGCCCTTATTTTAAAAGGGCTGCAAAGAAAAACTTGGGAATTATAGACTGGTAAGCCTAACATCCATGGGTGAGTTAGTGGAGAGGATTCTGAGATAAGATATTTGGCATTTGGAAAGACAGGGTTTTGATTAGGAGTAGTCAGCACGGCTTTGTGCATGGGAGATCATGGCTTACAAATTTGTAAGAGTTCTTTGATGAAGTGATCAGGAAGGTTGATGAGGGCACGGTGGTAGGTGTGGTCTCTATGGACTTCAGTAAGGCCTTTGATAAAGTTCCACATGGTAGGCTGCTCTGGAAGGTTGGATCACATGGAATCCAGGGAAAGCTGGCAAATTGGATATACAGTTGGCTTGATGGTCGGACACAGTAAGAAGTTTAACAACACCAGGTTAAAGTCCAACAGGTTTATTTGGTAGCAAAAGCCACACAAGCTTTCGAGGCTCTGAGCCCCTTCTTCAGGTGAGTGGGAATTCTGTTCACAAACAGAACTTATAAGACACAGACTCAATTTACATGAATAATGGTTGGAATGCGAATACTTACAACTAATCCAGTCTTTAAGAAACAAAACAATGGGAGTGGAGAGAGCATCAAGACAGGCTAAAAAGATGTGTATTGTCTCCAGACAAGACAGCCAGTGAAACTCTGCAGGTCCACGCAACTGTGGGAGTTACAAATAGTGTGACATAAATTCTGATTCTAGGATCGCATGATAAAGACTCAGGAGGAAAAAAGCAGAAATATTTATGTGAAATAGTGTGACATAAACCCAATATCCCGGTTGAGGCCGTCCTTGTGTGTGCGGAACCTGGCTATCAGTTTCTGCTCCGCGACTCTGCGCTGTCGTGTGTCGCGAAGGCCGCCTTGGAGAACGCTTACCCGAATATCAGAGGCCGAATGCCCGTGACCGCTGAAGTGCTCCCCAACAGGAAGAGAACAGTCTTGCCTGGTGATTGTCGAGCGGTGTTCATTCATCCGTTGTCGCAGCGTCTGCATAGTTTCCCCAATGTACCATGCCTCGGGACATCCTTTCTTGCAGCGTATCAGGTAGACAACGTTGGCCGAGTTGCAAGAGTATGTACCGTGTACCTGGTGGATGGTGTTCTCACGTGAGATGATGGCATCTGTGTCGATGATCCGGCACGTCTTGCAGAGGTTGCTGTGGCAGGGTTGTGTGGTGTCTTGGTCACTGTTCTCCTGAAGGCTGGGTAGTTTGCTGCGGACAATGGTCTGTTTGAGGTTGTGCGGTTGTTTGAAGGCAAGAAGTGGGGGTGTGGGGATGGCCTTGGCGAGATGTTCGTCTTCATCAATGACATGTTGAAGGCTCCGGAGGATGGTCGGAAGCAGAGGGTAATGGTGGAAGGATGCTTGTCGGACTGGAGGCCTGTGACTAGTGGTGTGCCTCAGGAGTCAGTGCTGGGCCCATTGCTGTTTGTTATCTATATCAATGATTTGGATGAGATTGTACAAGGCATGATCAGTAAGTTTGCAGATGACACTAAAACAGGTGGTATTGTAGACAGTGAGGAAGGTTATCAAAAATCGCAGCAGCATCTTGATCAGCTCGGGAAGTGGGCCGAGAAATGGCAAATGGAGTTCAATACAGATAAGTGTGAAATGCTGCATTTTGGAAAGTCAAATCAAAGTAGGACTTTCACGGTGAATGGTAGGACCTCCGGGAGCATCGTGGAACAAACGGACCTTGGAGTTCAGGTGCACGGTTCTCTAAAGGTGGAGTCACAGGTAGATAGGGTAATGAAGAAGGCTTTTGGCAAGATGGCCTTCATCAGTATAGAAGTTGGGAAGTTATGCTGCAGTTGTACATGACATTGGTGAGGACAGATAGGAGATTCTGTGGGAACAAGAGGGACTCGCGGTTGGTGTGTTGCCTCCCAGGTGCCGGGGTCTGTGATACAAAGAACAAAGAACAAAGAACAGTACAGCACAGGAAACAGGCCCTTCGGCCCTCCAAGCCTGTGCCGCTCCTTGGTCCAACTAGACCAATCGTTTGTATCCCTCCATTCCCAGGCTGCTCATGTGACTATCCAGGTAAGTCTTAAACGATGTCAGCGTGCCTGCCTCCACCACCCTACTTGGCAGCGCATTCCAGGCCCCCACCACCCTCTGTGTAAAAAACATCCCTCTGATATCTGAGTTATACTTCGCCCTTCTCACCTTGAGCCCGTGACCCCTCGTGATCGTCACCTCCGACCTGGGAAAAAGCTTCCCACTGTTCACCCTATCTATCCCCTTCATAATCTTGTACACCTCTATTAGATCTCCCCTCATTCTCCGTCTTTCCAGGGAGAACAACCCCAGTTTACCCAATCTCTC
The DNA here is from genome assembly GCF_964213995.1 of Mustelus asterias. Lineage (NCBI taxonomy): Eukaryota > Metazoa > Chordata > Chondrichthyes > Carcharhiniformes > Triakidae > Mustelus > Mustelus asterias. The sequence continues at coordinate 82,671,536 of NC_135820.1, read as the reverse complement.
CTCATAGCTAAGACCCTCCGTACCAGGCAACATCCTGGTAAACCTTCTCTGCACTCTCTCTAACGCCTCCACGTCCTTCTGGTAGTGCGGCGACCAGAACTGGACGCAGTACTCCAAATGTGGCCTAACCAGCATTCTATACAGCTGCATCATCAGACTCCAGCTTTTATAGTCTATACCCCGTTCTATAAAGGCAAGCATACCATATGCCTTCTTCACCACCTTCTCCACCTGTGTTGCCACCTTCAAGGATTTGTGGACTTGCACACCTAGGTCCTTCTGTGTTTCTATACTCCTGATGACTCTGCCATTTATGGTATAACTCCTCCCTACATTATTTCTTCCAAAATGCATCACTTCGCATTCATCCGGATTAAACTCCATCTGCCACCTCTCCGCCCAATTTTCCAGCCTATCTATAACCTGCTGTATTGCCCGACAATGCTCTTCGCTATCCGCAAGTCCAGCCACCTTCGTGTCATCCGCAAATTTGCTGATTACACCAGTTACACCTTCTTCCAAATCATTTATATATATCACAAATAGCAGAGGCCCCAGTACAGAGCCCTGCGGATCGTGTTTTCGGGATCTTTAAAGGGGAGGGGGACCAGCCCCAAGTTGTGGTTCACATCGGCACCAAAGACATAGGTAGGAAAAGGGATGGGGATGTAAGGCAGAAATTCAGGGAGTTAGGGTGAAAGCTTAGGGTTAGAACAAACAGAGTTGTTATCTCTGGTTTGTTACCAGTGCCACGTGCTAGCGTGGAAAGGAATAGGGAGAGAGAGCAATTGAACATGTGGCTACAGGGATGGTGCAGGAGGGAGGGATTCAGATACCTGGACAATTGGAGATCTTTCTGGGGTAGGTGGGACCTCTACAAACGGGATGGTCTGCACCTGAACCAGAGGGGTACCAATATCCTGGGGGGGAAATTTGTTAATGCTCTTCGGGAGGGTTTAAACTAATTCAGCAGGGGGGTGGGTACCTGAATTGTAGATCCAGTGTACAGGAGGTTGAGAGTAGTGAGGTCATGGATAAGGTTTCAGCGTCGCAGGAGTGTACTGGCAGGCAGGAAGGTGGTTTGAAGTGTGTATACTTCAACGCCAGGAGCATCCGGAATAAGGTGGGTGAACTTGCAGCATGGGTTGGTACCTGGGATTTCGATGTTGTGGCCATCTCGGAGACATGGATAGAGCAGGGACAGGAATGGTTGTTGCAGGTTCCGGGGTTTAGATGTTTCAGTAAGAGCAGGGAAGGTGGTAAAAGAGGTGGAGGTGTGGCATTATTAGTCAAGGACAGTATTACGGTGGCAGAAAGGACGTTTGATGAGGACTCGTCTACTGAGGTAGTTTGGGCTGAGATTAGAAACAGGAAAGGAGAGGTCACCCTGTTGGGAGTTTTCTATAGACCTTCGAAAAGTTCCAGAGATGTAGAGGAAAAGATTGCAAAGATGATTCTGGATAGGAGCGAAAGTAACAGGGTAGTTGTACTGGGGGACTTTAACTTTACAAATATTGACTGGAAACGCTATAGTTCGAGTACTTTAGAGGGGTCAGTTTTTGTCCAGTGTGTGCAGGAGGGTTTCCTGACGCAGTATGTAGATAGACCAACAAGAGGCGAGGCCACATTGGATTTGGTACTGGGTAATGAACCAGACCAGGTGTTAGATTTGGAGGTAGGTGAGCACTTTGGTGATCGTGACCACAATTCGGTTACGTTTATTTTAGCGATGGAAAGGGATAGGTATATACCGAAGAGCAAGAGTTATAGCTGGGGGAAAGGAAATTATGATGCGATTAGGCGAGATTTAGCTGGCATAGGTTGGGGAAGGAAACTGCAGGGGATGGGCACAATTGAAATGTGGAGCTTGTTCAAGGAACAGCTCCTGCGTGTCCTTGATAAGTATGTACCTGTCAGGCAGGCAGGAAGTGGTCGAGCGAGGGAACCATGGTTTACTAAAGAAGTTGAATCTCTTGTGAAGAGGAAGAAGGAGACTTATGTAACGATGAGACGTGAAGGCTCAGTTAGGGCGCTTGAGAGTTACAAGTTAGCCAGGAAGGACCTAAAGAGAGAGTTAAGAAGAGCCAAGAGGGGACATGAGAAGTCTTTGGCAGGTAGGATCAAGGAAAAGCCTAAAGCTTTCTATAGGTATGTCAGGAGTAAAAGAATGACTCGGGTAAGATTAGGGCCAGTCAAGGACAGGAGTGGGAAGTTGTGCGTGGAGTCTGAAGAGATAGGAGAGGCGCTAAATGAATATTTTTCGTCAGTATTCACACAGGAAAAAGACAATGTTGTCGAGGAGAATACTGAGATACAGGCTATTACACTAGACGGGATTGAGGTTAATAAGGAGGAGGTGTTAGCAATTCTGGAAAGTGTGAAAATAGATAAGTCCCCTGGGCCGAATGGGATTTATCCTAGGATTCTCTTGGAGGCTAGGGAGGAGATTGCAGAGCCTTTGGCTTTGATCTTTATGTCGTCATTGTCTACAGGAATAGTGCCAGAAGACTGGTGGCACGGTAGCACAGTGGTTAGCACTGCTGCTTCACAGCTCCAGGGACCTGGGTTCGATTCCCGGCTCGGGTCACTGTCTGTGTGGAGTTTGCACATTCTCCTCGTGTCTGCGTGAGTTTCCTCCGGGTGCTCCGGTTTCCTCCCACAGTCCAAAGATGTGCGGGTTAGGTTGATTGGCCATGCTAAAATTGCCCCTTAGTGTCCTGAGATGTGTAGGTTAGAGGGATTAGCGGGTAAATATGTAGGGATATGGGGGTAGGGCCTGGGTGGGATTGTGGTCGGTGCAGACTTGATGGGCCAAATGGCCTCCTTCTGCACTGTAGGGTTTCTATGATAGCAAATATTGTCCCCTTGTTCAAGAAGGGGAGTAGAGACAACCCTGGTAATCATAGACCAGTGAGCCTTACTTCTGTTCTGGGCAAAGTTTTGGAAAGGATTATAAGCGATAGGATTTATAATCATCTAGAAAGGAATAATTTGATTAGGGATAGTCAACACGGTTTTGTGAAGGGTAGGTCGTGCCTCACAAACCTTATTGAGTTCTTTGAGAAGGTGACCAAAGAGGTGGATGAGGGTAAAGCAGTTGATGTAGTGTATATGGATTTCAGTAAAGCGTTTGATAAGGTTCCCCACGGTAAGCTATTGCAGAAAATACGGACGCATGGGATTGAGGGTGATTTAGCGGTTTGGATCAGGAATTGGCATGGGGTGCCTCATGCAAGGCTTATTGAGAAAGTGAGGGGGCATGGGATCCAAGGGGACATTGCTTTGTGGATCCAGAACTGGCTTGCCCACAGAAGGCAAAGAGTGGTTATAGATGGGTCATATTCTGCATGGAGGCCGGTCACCAGTGGAGTGCCCCAGGGATCTGTTCTGGAACCTTTACTCTTTGTGATTTTTATAAATGACCTGGATGAGGAAGTGGAGGGATGGGTTGGTAAGTTTGCTGATGACACAAAGGTTGGAGGTGTTGTGGATAGTGTGGAGGGATGTCAGAAGTTGCAGCGAGACATTGATAGGATGCAAGACTGGGCGGAGAAGTGGCAGATGGAGTTCAACCCAGATAAGTGTGAGGTGGTTCATTTTGGCAGGTCAAATAGCATGGCGGAATATAATATTAATGGTGGGACTCTTGGCAGTGTGGAAGATCAGATGGATCTTGTGGTCCGAGTTCATAGGACGCTCAAAGCAGCTGTGCAGGTTGAGGCTGTGGTTAAGAAGGCGTATGGTGTATTGGCCTTCATCAATCGAGGAATTGAGTTTAGGAGTTAATGTTGAGATAATGTTGCAACTATATAAGACCCTGGTCAGACCACACTTGGAGTACTGTGCTCAGTTCTGGTTGCCTCATTACAGGAAGGATGTGGAAGCCATAGAAAGGGTGCAGAGGAGATTTACAAGGATGTTGCCTGGGTTGGGGTGAATGCCTTATGAGGATAGGTTGAGTGAGCTCGGCCTTTTCTCCTTGGAGAGACGAAGGATGAGAGGTGACCTGATAGAGGTGTATAAGATGTTGAGAGGTATTGATCGAGTGGATAGTCAGAGGCTTTTTCCCAGGGCTGAAATGATTGCCACAAGAGGACACAGGTTTAAGGTGCTGGGGTGTAGGTACAGAGGAGATGTCAGGGGTAAGTTTTTCACTCAGAGGGTGGTGGGTGCATGGAATGGGCTGCCAGCAACGGTGGTGGAGGCGTATTCGATAGGGTCTTTTAAGAGACTTTTAGATAAGTACATGGAACTTAGTAAGATAGAGGGTTATAGGTAAGCCTAGTAATCGCTAAGGTAGGGACATGTTCGGCACAACTTTGTGGGCTGAAGGGCCTGTATTGTGCTGTAGTTTTTCTATGTTTCTATGTAAGAAGACAGGGGGTGGTGGTTGATGGGAAATGTTCATCCTGGAGTTCAGTTACTTGTGGTGTACCGCAAGGATCTGTTTTGGGGCCACTGCTGTTTGTCATTTTTCTAAATAATAAGGTGGTAATAATCTTCTGAGGTGTGTCTATTTCAATGCCAGGAGTATTGTGGGGAAGGCAGATGAGCTGAGGGCGTGGATCGACACATGGAATTATGACATTTTGAGGAGGTAACTAAGTGTGTTGACGAAGGTAGGGCAGTTGATGTCATTTCATGGATTTTAGTAAGGCGTTTGATAAGGTCCCCCATGGTCGGCTTATGATGAAAGTGAGGAGGTGTGGGATAGAGGGAAAGTTGGCCGATTGGGTAGGCAACTGGCTGTCTGATCGAAGACAGAGGATGGTGGTGGATGGAAAATTTTCGGATTGGAGGCAGGTTGCTCGCGGAGTGCCACAGGGATCAGTGCTTGGTCCTCTGCTCTTTGTGATTTTTATTAATGACTTAGAGGAGGGGGCTGAAGGGTGGATCAGTAAATTTGCTGATGACACCAAGATTGGTGGAGTAGTGGATGAGGTGGAGGGCTGTTGTAGGCTGCAAAGAGACATAGATAGAGAGAGCCTATAATGTGGCAAAGAGTAGTGGGAAGTCAGAAGATTGGGAAGGCTATAAAAACAAACAGAGGATAACAAAGAGAGAAATAAGGAAGGAGAGGATCAAATATGAAGGTAGGCTAGCCAGTAACATTAGGAATGATAGTAAAAGTTTCTTTAAATACATTAAAAACAAACGGGAGGCAAAAGTAGACATTGGGCCGCTCCAAAATGACGCTGGTAATCTAGTGATGGGAGACAAGGAAATAGCTGAGGAACTTAATAAGTACTTTGCGTCAGTCTTCACAGTAGAAGACATGAGTAATATCCCAACAATTCAGGAAAGTCAGGGGGCAGAGTTGAATATGGTTGCCATCACAAAGGAGAAAGTGCTAGAGAAACTAAAAGGTCTGAAAATTGATAAATCTCCGGGCCCAGATGGGCTACATCCTAGAGTTCTAAAGGAGATAGCTGAAGAAATAGTGGAGGCGTTAGTTATGATCTTTCAAAAGTCACTGGAGTCAGGGAAAGTCCCAGAGGATTGGAAAATCGCTGTTGTAACCCCACTGTTCAAGAAGGGAACAAGAAAAAAGATGGAAAATTATAGGCCAATTAGCCTAACCTCAGTTGTTGGCAAAATTCTAGAATCCATCGTTAAGGATGAGATTTCTAAATTCTTGGAAGTGCAGGGTCGGATTAAGACAAGTCAGCATGGATTTAGTAAGGGGAGGTCGTGCCTGACAAACCTGTTAGAGTTCTTTGAAGAGATAACAAATAGGTTAGACCAAGGAGAGCCAATGGATGTTATCTATCTTGACTTCCAAAAGGCCTTTGACAAGGTGCCTCACGGGAGACTGCTGAGTAAAATAAGGGCCCATGGTATTCGAGGCAAGGTACTAACATGGATTGACGATTGGCTGTCAGACAGAAGGCAGAGAGTTGGGATAAAAGGTTCTTTCTCAGAATGGCAACCGGTGACAAGTGGTGTCCCGCAGGGTTCAGTGTTGGGGCCACAGCTGTTCTCTTTATATATTAACGATCTAGATGACGGGACTGGGAGCATTCTGGCCAAGTTTGCCGATGATACAAAGATAGGTGGAGGGGCAGGTAGTATTGAGGAGGTGGGGAGGCTGCAGAAAGATTTAGACAGTTTAGGAGAGTGGTCCAAGAAGTGGCTGATGAAATTCAACGTGGGCAAGTGCGAGGTCGTACACTTTGGAAAAAAGAATAGAGGCATGGACTATTTTCTAAACGGTGACAAAATTCATAATGCTAAAGTGCAAAGGGACTTGGGAGTCCTAGTCCAGGATTCTCTAAAGGTAAACGTGCAGGTTGAGTCCGTAATTAAGAAAGCAAATGTAATGTTGTCATTTATCTCAAGAGGCTTGGAATACAAAAGCAGGGATGTACTTCTGAGGCTTTATAAAGCACTGGTTAGGCCCCATTTGGAGTACTGTGAGCAATTTTGGGCCCCACACCTCAGGAAGGACATACTGGCACTGGAGCGGGTCCAGCGGAGATTCACACGGATGATCCCAGGAATGGTAGGCCTGACATACGATGAACGTCTGAGGATCGTGGGATTATATTCATTGGAGTTTAGGAGGTTGAGGGGAGATCTGATAGAAACTTACAAGATAATGAACGGCTTAGATAGGATGGACGTAGGGAAGTTGTTTCCATTAACAGGGGAGACTAGGACGCGGGGGCACAGCCTTAGAATAAAAGGGAGTCACTTTAGAACAGAGATGAGGAGAAATTTCTTCAGCCAGAGAGTGGTGGGTCTGTGGAATTCATTGCCACAGAGGGCTGTGGAGGCCGAGACGTTGAGCGTCTTCAAGACAGAAATTGATAAATTCTTGATTTCTCGAGGAATTAAGGGCTATGGGGAGAGAGCGGGTAAATGGAGTTGAAATCAACCATGATTGAATGGTGGAGTGGACTCGATGGGCCGAATGGCCTTACTTCCGCTCCTATGTCTTATGGTCTTATGGTCTTATGGATGCAAAGCTGGGCTGAAAAATGGCAAATGGAGTTTAACCCTGATAAATGTGAGGTGATTCATTTTGGTAGGACTAATTTAAATGTGGATTACAGGGTCAAAGGTAGGGTTCTGAAGACTGTGGAGGAACAGAGAGATCTTGGGGTCCATATCCACAGATCTCTAAAGGTTGCCACTCAAGTGGATAGAGCTGTGAAGAAGGCCTATAGTGTGTTAGCTTTTATTAACAGGGGGTTGGAGTTTAAGAGCCATGGGGTTATGCTGCAACTGTACAGGACCTTGGTGAGACCACATTTGGAATATTGTGTGCAGTTCTGGTCACCTCACTATAAGAAGGATGTGGAAGCGCTGGAAAGAGTGCAGAGGAGATTTACCAGGATGCTGCCTGGTTTGGAGGGTACGTCTTATGAGGAAAGGTTGAGGGAGCTAGGGCTGTTCTCTCTGGAGCGGAGGAGGCTGAGGGGAGACTTAATAGAGGTTTATAAAATGATGAAGGGGATAGATATAGTGAACGTTCAAAGACTATTTCCTCGGGTGGATGGAGCTATTACAAGGGGGCATAACTATAGGGTTCGTGGTGGGAGATATAGGAAGGATATCAGAGGTAGGTTCTTTACGCAGAGAGTGGTTGGGGTGTAGAATGTACTGCCTGCAGTAATAGTGGAGTCAGACACTTTGGGAACATTTAAGCGGTTATTGGATAGGCACATGGAGCACACCAGGATGATAGGGAGTGGGATAGCTTGATCTTGGTTTCAGATAAAGCTCGGCACAACATCGTGGGCCGAAGGGCCTGTTCTGTGCTGTACTGTTCTATGTTCTATGTTCTAAATCAGAGTAGATAAATCCCCAGGACCGGACAGGGTATTCCCTCGGACCTTGAAGGAGACTAGTATTGAAATTGCAGGGGCCCTGGCAGATATATTTAAAATGTCGGTATCCACGGGTGAGGTGCCGGATGATTGGAGGATAGCTCATGTTGTTCAAAAAAGGCTCAAAAAGTAATGCGGGAAATTATAGGCTGGTAAGTTTGACATCAGTAGTAGGTAAATTATTGGAAGGAGTATTAAGAGATAGGATCTACAAATATTTGGATAGACAAGGACTTATTAGGGAGAGTCAACATGGCTTTGTGCGTGGTAGGTCATGTTTAACCAATCTATTAGAGTTTTTCAAGGAGGTTACCAGGAAAGTGGATGAAGGGAAGGCAGTGGATGTTGTCTACATGGGCTTCAGTAAGGCCTTTGACAAGGTCCCGCATGGGAGGTTAGTCAGGAAGGTTCAGTCGCTATGTATACATGGAGAGGTAGTAAATTGGATTAGACACTGGCTCAATGGAAGAAGCCAGAGAGTGGTAGTGGAGGATTGCTTCTCTGAGTGGAGGCCTGTGACTAGTGGTGTGCCACAGGGATCAGTGCTGGGTCCATTGTTGTTTGTCATCTATATCAATGATCTGGATGATAATGTGGTAAATTGGATCAGCAAGTTTGCTGATGATACAAAGATTGGAGGTGTAGTGGACAGTGAGGAAGGTTTTCAAAGCTTGCAGAGGGATTTGGACCAGCTAGAAAAATGGGCTACAAAATGGCAGATGGAGTTTAATGCAGACAAGTGTGAGGTATTGCACTTTGGAAGGACAAACCAAGGTAGAACATACAAGGTAAATGGTAGGACACTGAAGAGTGCAGTAGAACAGAGGGATCTGGGCGGCACGGTAGCACAGTGGTTAGCACTGGTGCTTCACAGCTCCAGGGTCCTGGGTTCGATGCTCAGGTCACTGTCTGTGTGGAGTTTGCACATTCTCCTCGTGTCTGCGTGGGTTTCCTCCGGGTGCTCCGGTTTCCTCCCACAGTCCAAAGATGTGCAGGTTAGGTTAATTGGCCAGGTTAAAAAAATTGCTCCTTAGAGTCCTGGGATGCGTAGGTTAGAGGGATTAGCGGGTAAAATATGTGGAGGTAGGGCCTGGGTGGGATTGTGGTCGGTGCAGACTCGATGGGCCGAATGGCCTCCTTCTGCACTGTAGGATTTCTATTTCTTCTTCTTCTACATAATTCCCTAAAAGTGGCGTCACAGGTAGATAGGATCGTAAAGAGTGCTTTTGGTACATTGGCCTTTATAAATCAAAGTATTGAGCATAGGAGTTGGAATGTTATGGTGAGGTTAGATAGAACACTACATAGAACACTACAGCGCAGTACAGGCCCTTCGGCCCTCGATGTTGCGCCGACCAGTGAAACCAATCTAAAGCCCATCAAACCTACACTATTCCAATATCATCCATATGTTTATCCAATAACCATTTGAATGCTCTTAATGTTGACGAGTCCACTACTGCTGCAGGCAGGGCATTCCACGCCCTTACTACTCTCTGAGTAAAGAACCTACCTCTAACATCTGTCCTATATCTCTCACCCCTCAATTTAAAGCTATGTCCCCTCATGCTAGCCATCACCATCCAAGGAAAAAGGCTCTCACTATCCACCCTATCTAATCCTCTGATCATCTTGTATGCCTCTATTAAGTCACCTCTTAACCTTCTTCTCTCTAACGAAAACAACCCAAGCCCCTCAGCCTTTCCTCATATGATTTTCCCACCATACCAGGCAACATCCTGGTAAATCTCCTCTGCACCCTTTCCAACACTTCCACATCTTTCCTATCATACGGCGACCAGAACTGTACGCAATACTCCAAATGCGGCCGCACCAGAGTTTTGTACAGTTGCAGCATGACCTCCTGGCTCCGAAACTCAATCCCTCTACCAATAAAAGCTAACACACCGTACGCCTTCTTAACAACCCTATCAACCTGGGTGCCAACTTTCAGGGATCTATGCACATGGACACCCAGATCCCTCTGTTCATCCACACTACCAAGTATCTTACCATTTGCCCAGTACTCTGTATTCCTGTCACTCCTTCCAAAGTGAATCACCTCACACTTTTCCACATTAAACTCCATTTGCCACCTCTCAGCCCAGCTCTGCAGCTTACCTATGTCCCTCTGTAACCTGCCACTTCCCTCCGCACTGTCTACAACTCCACCGACTTTCGTGTCATCCGCGAATTTACTAATCCATCCTTCCACGCCCTCATCCAGGTCATTAATAAAAATGACAAACAGCAGTGGCCCCAAAACAGATCCTTGCGGTACACCACTAGTAACTGAACTCCAGGATGAATATTTCCCATCAACCACCACCCTCTGTTTTCTTACAGCTAGGTTGTATAAGACATTGGTGAGGCCGAAATTAGAGTATTGTGTGCAGTTTTGGACACCTAAATACAGGAAGGATATTAATAAGGTTGAAAGAGTGCAGAGAAGGTTTACAAGGATGTTGCCGGGACTTGAGAAACTGAGTTACAGAGAAAGGTTGAATAGGTTAGGACTTTATTCCCTGGAGCGTAGAAGAAGGAAGGGGGATTTGATAGAGGTGTATAAAATTATGATGGCTATAGATAGAGTGAATGCAAGCAGGCTTTTTCCACTGAGGCTAGGGGAGAAAATAACTAGAGGACATGGGTTAAGGGTGAGGGGGGAAAAGTTTAAAGGGAATATTAGGGGGGGTTTCTTCACACAGAGTGGTGGGAGTTTGGAATGAGCTGCCAGATGAAGTGGTAAATGCGGGCTCACTTTTAACATTTAAGAAAAACTTGGACAGGTACATGGATGAGAGGGGTGTGGAGGGATATGGTCCAGGTGCAGGTCAGTGTGGGACTAGGCACAAAAATGGTTCGGCACAGGCAAGAAGGGCCAAAAGGCCTGTTTCTGTGCTGTAATGTTCTATGATTCTATGGTTCTATAAATGACCTGTTGAGGGCGTAGAAGGATGGGTTAGTACATTTGCGGATGACACTAAAGTTGATGGAGTTGTGGACAGTGCGGAAGGTTGTTGCAGGTTACTGAGGGACATAGATAAGCTGCAGAGCTAGGCTGAGAGGTGGCAAATGGAGTTCAATGCGGAAAAGTGTGAGGTGATTCACTTTGGAAGGAGTAACAGGAATACAGAGTACTGGGCTAATGGTAAGATACTTGGAAGTGTGGATGAACAGAGAGATCTCGGTGTCCATGTGCATAACTCCCTGAAAGTTGGCACCCAAGTTGATAGGGTTGCTAAGAAGGCGTACGGAGTGTTAGCTTTTATTGGTAGAGGGATTGAATTTCGGAGCCAGGAGGTCATGTTGCAGCTGTACAAAACTCTGGTGCGGCCGCACTTGGAGTATTGCGTACAGTTCTGGTCGCCGCATTATAGGAAGGATGTGGAAGCATTGGAAAGGGTGCAGAGGAGATTTACCAGGATGTTGCCTGGTATGGTGGGAAGGTCTTATGAGGAAAGGCTGAGGGACTTGAGGTTGTTTTCGTTAGAGAGAAGAAGGTTAAGAGGTGACTTAATAGAGGCATACAAGATGATCAGAGGATTAGATAGGGTGGATAGTGAGAGCCTTTTTCCTTGGATGGTGATGGCTAGCACAAGGGGACATAGCTTTAAATTGAGGGGTGATAGATATAGGACAGATGTCAGAGGTAGGTTCTTCACTCAGAGTAGTAAGGGCGTGGAATGCTCTGCCTGCAGCAGTAGTGGACTCGTCAACATTAAGAGCATTTAAATGTTCATTGGATAAACATACGGATGATATTGGAATAGTGTAGGTTTGATGGGCTTTAGATTGGTTTCACTGGTCGGCGCAACATTGAGAGCCAAAGGGCCTGTACTGCGCTGTAATGTTCTATGTTCTATGTTCTATTGTGTTCAGCTTTGGTCGCCTTGCTATACAAAGATGTTATTAAACTGGAGAGAGTGCAGAAGAGATTTACACGGATGTTGTCAGGACTCAAGGGACATAGGAAGAGATTGGAAAGGCTAGGACTTCTTTCTTTGATGCGTAGGAGACTGAGGGGTGATCTTATAGAGGTGTATAAGATCATGAGAGGCATGGATAGGGTGAATGCACTCTGTCTTTTTCACAGGGTTGGGGAAATCGAGAATGAGAGGACATAGAACAAAAGAACAAAGAAAATTACAGCACAGGAACAGGCCCTTCAGCCCTCCAAACCTGCACTGACCATAGGTTTACGAGGGGAAAGAATTAATGGGAACCTGAGGAGCAACTTTTTTTTTTACACAGAGGTTGGTATGTGTGTGGAATGAGCTGCCGGAGGAAGTCGCTGAGGCAGGGACACTGACATTTGGACAGATACATGGATAGGAAAGGTTTCGAGGGATATGGGCCAAATGGGGTTCGCTTAGCTGGGCCGAAGGGCAGTCTCCGTGTCGTTGATTCCATGAAAATCTATGAAAAAACTGCTCTCTCCACCCGTCCTGCCACCTTCAATGATCTGTCCGGATAATACCCAGGTCCCTCCTTCAGAATTTTACCCCTTATTTTATATTGTCTCTCCATGTTGTTCCAACCAAAATGCATCACCTCACATTTCTCCACATTGAACTTCATCTGCCATCTATTTGCCCTTTCCACCAACTTGTCTACGCTCTTTTAAAGTTTGACACTGTCCTCCACACGGTTTACAAAACTTCCAAATTTTGTGTCATCTGTAAACTTTGAAATTATCCCCTGCGCAGCAAGATCTAGATCAAAGTCTTAAAGGTACAGGCAATATGAGTGGAACTCCCTCCAATGCCAATATATCCTTCCTCATATAAGGGGACCAATACTGCACACAGTATTCCAGCTGCGGCCTCACCAATTGATGCGCGACAATCAAGCACGTGGAACAAGGCTTCAGTATTGAAGGCTTTTATTGTCTAACAATGGAACTACTAACACGAATACACCAGTTCAGACTGGAGGGGTCCTGCCGGAGCAGAGGGTCTTATACCTCGCCACCGGAGGCGGGGCCCCACCGGGATGTGCCATGATAACACTTATAACAGGTAAACACCCTAACTCAACAACATTGTACAACCCCCACAGTGACAACACCCTAGCCCAACAGTAACATAATAACAACCCCCAGTGGTAACCAACGATGGTTCACCACATTCACCCCTCCTTTAAAAACAAAAGGCGGCGGGGTGCAAAAAAAAAACAGGTCATATGTACAGAATTCACAAGTCCAGACGGTCTGGAGGACCGCACCGACGCTGTGATCTCCTCAACACCGGTTGCGAAACCGGAGCAGGTGCTTGCGGTGGCGTTCTCTCCAAAACAACGTCCGGCTGTCCCCTCAAGGACTCCCGGGCCGGTTGGCCCTGGTGAGGCGATGGTGCAGGGGATCCTGGAACCTTCGGTGGTGGCGCCGATCTCCGAGTCTCAGGCAAGCTGTACATGAGAGTAGAACTGTTATGCACTGGTCCTGGTGCTGACCGCGCCACCTCTGGGGAAGCAATGAGGAGTAGTGGATTCGTGACAGGGGGAATAGGAGCGACAGGAGTTGCTACGTCCCCTGCGGGCGCCAGGTCTCTAATGGAGACAGTGTCCTCTCGCCCGTCAGGATATGCCACATAGGCATACTGAGGGTTGGCGTGGAGGAGTTGGACCGGTTCGACCAAGGGGTCGGACCTGCGAGCCCTCACATGTCGCCGCAGAAGGACGGGTCCTGGGTACGTCAACCAGGCTGGTAATGAGATCCCCGAGGACGACTTCTGAGGGAATGAGAACATCCTCTCGTGGGGAGTAGCATTGGTTGCCGTACACAGGAGGGAGCGGATAGAGTGGAGCGCATTTGGAAGGACCTCCTGCCAACGGGAGACTGGAAGGCCCCTGGATTTCAGTGCCAGTAGGACAGCCTTCCAGACTGTAGCATTCTCCCTTTCCACCTGTCCGTTACCCCTAGGGTTGTAGCTCGTGGTTCTACTAGAGGCAATCCCGAATGAGAGCAGGAATTGCCTCAAGTCGTTGCTCATGAACGACGAGCCCCTGTCGCTATGAATGTAACAGGGGTACCCGAACAGGGTAAAAAGCTCACTGAATGCCTTGATGACGGTGGCAGTCGACGTGTCCGCACAGGGGACAACAAACGGGAACCGGGAGTACTCGTCTATTATGTTGAGGAAATAGACGTTCCGGTCCGTTGAGGGAAGGGGGCCCTTAAAATCCACACTCAGCCTCTCAAGAGGGCGAGTGGCCTTGACCAATTGTGCCCGGTCTGGTCGATAAAAGTGTGGTTTGCATTCTGCGCAAATCCGACAGCTTCTCGTCACTGACCTGACATCCTCCACCGAGTAGGGCAGGTTGCGGGCTTTGATGAAATGGTAGAGTCTGGTGACTCCAGGATGACACAGGTCATTGTGGAGGGCCTTCAAGCGGTCCTCCTGCATGATGGCGCATGTTCCGCGCGAGAGGGCATCCGAGGGCTCATTGAGCTTCCCTGGACGATACATAATATCGTAATTATAGGTGGAGAGCTCAATTCTCCACCGCAAGATCTTATCGTTCTTGATCTTGCCCCTCTGCGTGTTGCTGAACATAAACGCCACGGATCGTTGATCCGTGATCAGAGTGAACCGCTTCCCCGCCAGGTAATGGCGCCAGTGTCTGACTGCCTCCACAATGGCCTGAGCCTCCTTCTCCACCGCTGAGTGCCGAATTTCGGGGCCTTGAAGGGTGCGGGAAAAGAACGCGACGGGCCTGCCTGCCTGGTTTAGTGTGGCGGCTAGGGCGAAATCAGATGCATCACTCTCCACCTGGAAAGGGATGGATTCATCCACCGCGTGCATCGTGGCTTTCGAGATGTCGCTTTTCAAAGCCTTGAAGGCCAATTGGGCCTCCGGCGTAAGTGGGAAGGTCGTGGACTTGATGAGCGGACGAGCTTTGTCCGCGTAGTTGGGGACCCACTGCGCATAGTACGAAAAGAACCCGAGGCATCTCCTCAGTGCTTTCGTGCTAGCGGGCAAGGGAAGTTCAGTAAGGGGGCGCATACGGTCTGGATCAGGGCCAATGACCCCGTTTTCCACCACGTATCCGAGGATGGCTAACCTGCGCGTACGGAATACGCACTTCTCCCTGTTATAGGTCAGGTTCAGGCGAGATGCGGTGCGCAGAAAGTGTTGGAGATTCGTGTCATGGTCCTGCTGGTCATGGCCGCAGATGGTGACGTTATCCAGGTACGGGAAGGTAGCCCGCAACCCGTTCTGGTCCACCATTCGGTCCATAGCACGCTGGAAGACCGAGACCCCATTGGTGACACCAAATGGAACCCTGAGGAATTGGTATAGACGACCATCCGCCTCAAAAGCCGTGTATTGTCGGTCCTCTGGGCGGATGGGGAGCTGATGGTAGGTGGACTTAAGGTCTATGGTAGAGAACACTCGGTACTGCGCAATCTGATTGACCATATCAGAAATGCGCGGGAGAGGATACGCATCCAGCTGCGTATAACGATTAATGGTCTGACTGTAGTCGATGACCATCCGAGGTTTGTTCCCGCTTTTGACTACCACGACCTGCGCTCTCCACGGACTAGCACTGGCCTGTATGATCCCTTCCTTGAGGAGCCGCTGAACCTCAGATCTAATAAAGATCCGGTCCTCAGCGCTGTAACGCCTACTTTTAGTAGCGATGGGCTTGCAGCCTGGTACCAGATTCTTAAATAGGGATGGTGTAGTGATTTTCAGAGTGGAAAGATTGCATGCGGGGCGCTTTGGGCAATTTGGAGGCTGCGGCTGATTCCCTACTGCCAGTGAAGGGAGTGGCCCACCGTACTGTAGGATCACACTCTTCATGTGGACCATAAAATTTAGTCCAAGGAGAATTGGCGCACAAAGGTGAGGTAACACAAGGAGCCTGTATTGCTCGTAAATTGTGCCCTGTACCTCTAGAGTTACCATACATCGTCCTTGGATCGGTACAGACCAGGACCGTGATGCCATGGAAATTGTCTGCTTGGCAGGGAGAACCCGGAGTCCACACCTTTTAGCAGTTTCAGGGTGTATGAAACTTTCGGTGCTCCCACTGTCAAACAGACAATTCACAGTTCGACCATTTACCTTTATATCCATCATTGAATTCTCAAGCCTGTGGTGCTTAGTCTGGTCCAGGGAGATCGACGCCACCGTTGGCCCCTGGGCGTCACTGCATGCCGCCGATGTTGATGCTGAGGACCCCTGCTGGTCGCTCCTAGTCGTCGTGGACCATGATGGCCGCCCCCATGAATCGCACGTGGGCGAGGGCGCCAAACGCAGCGACTCCTGGTGGTCTTCCTCCTCCTCCGTCAGCCACGATGGCGCCGTCCTGGGATCGCACGTGGTCGGACCTCGTGGGTACTGCGCGCCGAAGGAGATTGTCTCCGTTCTGGAGGGTTACAAGCTGCACTGCCGTTTTTAGACTTCGACCTGCAGACTTTACCGTAGTGGCCTTTTTTACCGCACTGGCTGCAGATAGCCGTTCTTGCCGGACACTGTTGCCGTGGATGCTTGGCTCCACCGCAAAAATAGCATCGCTGGCCACCTGGAGCTGCCGCCGTCGTCGGATCGATCTGGGAGCGCGGGTTTGCGGGGCGAGGAGGGAGCTGAGCTTGCTCTTGCCACGTTGACTGCACGTGGTCCTCGGGGTACAGAGCCAAGCTTTTCGACGCCGCTTCCAGCATCCCAGCCATCTCCATTGCTTGGGTCAAGTCGAGGTTCCCCTTTTCCAGCAATTTAAGCCTGATGTACGAGGACCCTACCCCTGCTACGAACGCGTCTCGGGCGAGGTCGTACATGTATTGTTCGGCTGATACGTCTTTACAATCGCAACCCCTGGCAAGCTGCAGGAGCTCATTGGCGTAGTCCTCCATGGTTTCGCCCGACTGCCGACGTCGTGTAGCGAGGAGGTAACGAGCGTGTATCTCGTTGGGTGGTTTCGTGTATCGTTTCTTCAGGAGCTCGACGGCCCTCGGGTAAGTGGGAGCCGCACGAATCGCGAGATAAATCGTGTCGCTTACCCTTGCGTGGAGGACTTGGAGTTTGTCGCTGTCTGTAGTGATAGCTACAGAGGCAGCCAGGTAGTCTTCGAAACACTTCCACCAGTGGTCGAAGGTGTTAGCGGCACCGACCGCACGTGGGTCCAGCGCCAGACGATCTGGTTTCAAGATCTGTTCCATACTCTTTTTTTTTTGTACAGCTGAGAGTTTTCTGTTAGACAATAAAATTGATGCGCGACAATCAAGCACGTGGAACAAGGCTTCAGTATTGAAGGCTTTTATTGTCTAACAATGGAACTACTAACACGAATACACCAGTTCAGACTGAAGGGGTCCTGCCGGAGCAGAGGGTCTTATACCTCGCCACCGGAGGCGGGACCCCACTGGAATGTGCCATGATAACACTTATAACAGGTAAACACCCTAACCCAACAACATTGTACAACCCCCACAGTGACAACACCCTAGCCCAACAGTAACATAATAACAACCCCCAGTGGTAACCAACGATGGTTCACCACACCAATGCCCTGTACAGGTGCATCAAGACATCCCTGCTTTTATATTCTATCCCCCTCGCGATATATGATGGCATCTGTGTCGATGATCCGGCACGTCTTGCAGAGGTTGCTGTGGCAGGGTTGTGTGATGTCGTGGTTACTGTTCTCCTGAAGGCTGGGTAGTTTGCTGCGGACAATGGTCTGTTTGAGGTTGCGTGGTTGTTTGAAGGCAAGAAGTGGGGGTGGCCTTGCCGTGATGCTCGTCTTCATCAATGACATGTTGAAGGCTCCGGAGAAGATGTCGTAGCTTCTCCGCTCCGGGGAAGTACTGGACGACGAAGGGTACTCTGTCCGCCTTGTCCCGTGTTTGTCTTCTGAGGAGGTCGGTGCGGTTTTTCGCTGTGGCGCATCAGAACTGTCGATCGATGAGTCGAGCGCCATATCCTGTTCTTATGAGGGCATCTTTCAGCGTCTGGAGGTGTCTGTTGCGATCCTCCTCATCCGAGCAGATCCTGTGTATACGGAGGGTTTGTCCGTAGGGGATGGCTTCTTTAACGTGTTTAGGGTGGAAGCTGGAGAAGTGGAGCATCGTGAGGTTATCCGTGGGCTTGCGGTACAGTGAAGTGCTAAGGTGACCGTCCTTGATGGAGATGCGTGTGTCCAAGAATGCAACCGATTCCGGAGAGTAGTCCATGGTGAGTCTGATGGTGGGATGGAACTTGTTGATGTCATCATATAGTTGTTTCAGTGATTGTTCACCATGAGTCCAAAGGAAGAAAATGTCATCGATGTATCTAGTGTATAGCATCGGTTGAAGGTCCTGTGCGGTGAAGAGGTCTTGTTCGAACCTGTGCATGAAGATGTTGACATATTGAGGTGCGAATTTGGTCCCCATGGCTGTTCCGTGTGTCTGGATGAAGAACTGGTTGTTGAAGGTGAAGACATTGTGGTCCAGGATGAAGCGGATGAGTTGTAAAATTGCATCTGGAGATTGGCAGTTGTCGGCATTGAGTACTGAGGCAGTTGCAGCAATGCCATCGTTGCGGGGGATGCTGGTGTAGAGTGCCGAGACATCCATTGTGACGAGGAGTGCTCCTGGTTCAACTGCTCCATGTGTGCTGAGTTTCTGTAGGAAGTCCGTAGTGTCACAACAAAAGCTGGAGGTTCTTTGTACAATGGATGCCCTCGACGTAGCCGGAGAGGTTCTCGCACGGTGGGACGGCCGGGTGTGTTTGCCTTGTGTATCTTCAGGAGGCAGTAGAGATCTGCAATGCGGGGAGTACGTGGGATGAGAGCACGGAGGGTGCTCTGAAGGTCCGGATCAAAGGTTTTGATCAGTCTGTTGATCTGACGGGTGTGTTCTTTGGTCGGATCTGCGGGTAACTGTCTGTAGTGTCCTTCGTTGTTCAGTTGTCGGTACACTTCTTTGCAGTAATCTGTTCTGTTCAGTATGACGATGGCCCCTCCTTTGTCTGCTGGTTTGATGACAATGTTGCGGTTGGTCTTGAGAGCACGGATGGTGTTGCGTTGTGCTTGGGTGATGTTCGGGGCTGTCTTGAGAGTGCGGCTGATGAATCTGGCATTGGTGCACCTCCTCACAGCTTAGGCATACATGTCAAGTCGAGGGCAGCGGCCTTCCGGAGGAGTCCAATTCGACTCTTTCCTTTTCGGTTGCTGCACCGTGGATCTCTCTGTCGGCTGTTCCGGTTCATTGGCTGTCTCATTGTGTTCGCTGTTGGCCTCTTGGGGTTTGTGGAAGAACTCCCGCAGCCTCATTCACCTGATGAATTCCTCTGTGTCTGCTGCGAGACTGATGGGGTCCATTTTGGTGGTGGGGCAGAAATTGAGCCCTCGGCTGAGAACTTCGATTTCATCTGGTTGAAGTGTGTAGTCCGACAAGTTGACAATGGACTTCCCTGCAGTGGTACTGTTTTCTACTGTGGTACCGGGGGAGGCTTGGTTGCTGCTGGTGGTGATGCCGAGTTTCTCAAGTTTCCTGTTCTTGGTGTGCATGTAGATGGCGTAGTTCCTTTGTCTCGTCTGCTTGGCAGAGTTCGTAATCTGTAGTCCTTTCGGTATCTTGTCTGCTTTCTCCAAGTGGAGAGGATCTCCAAGAAGATCACGCATAGTGACACAGACATCAAGTTTCTACGAAGATGCAGGAAAGCAAACAAGATACTGAAAGGACTACAGATCACGAACCCACTCAGGTCAACCTATAACACAGACTACACTGAGAGACGTTGCCGTCGCACCTCTCTCACACTCCTCAACCACCTCATACACCAACTCTACAGCAAACGCCGCATCCTGGAAACCAAGAGTGCATATTCTCAACTTGCACTCAGGACACAGACCAGCTGTGAAACTCTGCCAAGCAGATGAGCCAAAGAAACCACGCCATCTACATGCACACCAAGAACAGAAAACTTAAGAAACTCAGCATCATCACCGCAGCAACCAAGCCTCCCCCGGTATCACAGTCGCTTTGAGTTTCCTCATCTGTCGCCATGTCCTGGGTAGCATCCAACTCTTTGGTAGAGACGGATACAAAGTGTTCATTTCATAACTCAGCCATGCCCGCTGCCTCTGTGTAAATCCTCTTTTTGGTCCCTAATCAGCCCTTTTCTCCTTTCCCACCCTTTTATTATTTATACACAAATAGCAGACTTTCTCTTTTTTGTTGGCTGTCTGTCCTTTGTCACAATCCTTTTTCGCTTCCCTAACCTCCTCTCTGAACATTTTTATTCCTCTTGCTTCTCAACTGTATTTTCTACCTGTCACCTGTCATAGGCACACTTTTTCTTCTTTATCTTAATTCCTATCCCCTTTTCCATCCAGGGAGCTCTGGATTTGTTTGCCCTACTTTTTCCTTTTGAGGGAATATACCTTGACTGCGTCCTGACCATTTCTGTTTTTGTATTCTTTCATAGGATGTGGGCATCGCTGCCTGTGCCAGCTTTTACTGCCCATCTCTAATTGCTCTTGAGGGGACAGCTAAGAGCCAACCACATTGCTGCGGGATCTGAAGTCACATGTCGGCCAGACCAGGTAAGCAGGGCAGATTTCTATTCCTGAAGGACATTAGAGAACCAGATGGGTTTTTCTGACAATTGACAATGATTCATGATCATCATTTTATTTTTAATTCCAGATTTTTCTTGATTCAAATTTCACAACCTGCCATGGTGGGATTTGAACCTGGGCCCCCAGACAATGCCCTGGGTCTGTGAATTACTATTCCAGTGATAAGTTCTGTTTTGAAGGTAGTCCATTGTTCAGCTAGTTTTTTTAGCCCAGCTGTGTTCCTGCCTCATTGAAGTCAGCTCTGCCCCAGTTAATTATTTTTACTCTGGGTTTAGCCATTTCCCTTTTCTGTCACCATTCTAAACCTTACAATACAATGGCCTTCTGTCCCAACGTCTTATCTGTAACCTTACATTTCTCACTTATTGTTAAGCAATCAAAGGGTTTTGATGGTACAGCAGATCTTTCTCCCTCTCATGGGCAATTTGAAGTCAGTATAATGTCTACCTCTCTCTACGTAGAGTCTTTGATGTTTGGGGGGCTTTCTAATCACAGCTTTCCTCTAAGCTTTGATATCACAATGGGACAAGGAGAAGAGACAGGCCCAAGAACTATCCTAGCCGATACACGGGACTGAACTTACCCGTTGACGTTATTAAGTGCCACATTCTTAGCCAACTCTGCTAATTAGCCCGAGAATGGCCATCATGCTGTTCAAATTCAAATACCTTGGAAAGGACAAAGGGATCATCATGGGCTCTCAATTTGGCCATCCTGGCATTTCTGTTCTTTCCTTCATTGTTCGTACTTTTGAACTTAAAAAAACATAAGAACTAGGAGCAGGAGGCCATTCTGCCCCTCGAGCCTGCTCTGCCATTCAATACAATCATGGCTGATCTCATCTCAGCACCTTCCTGCCCGTTCATCATCACCCTTCAAACCCGTTACTAATTAAAAATCTGTCTTTCTCCTCAAATTTACTCAATGTCCCACATCCACCACACTCTGGGGCAGTGAATTCCACAGACTCACAACCTTTTAGGAGAAGTAATTTCTCCTCATCTCTGTTTTAAATCTGCCACCCATTACCCTAAAACTCTGACCGCTTGTTCTAGATTGTCCCACAAGAGGAAACATCCTCTCTACATCTACCCTGTCAATCCCATTTATTATCTTATATATCTCAATTCGATCTCCTCTCATTCTTCTAATCTCCAGGGAGTATAGGACTAAACTACTCAATCGTGGGTTTCCTCCGGGTGCTCCGGTTTCCTCCCACAGTCCAAAGATGTGCGGGTTAGGTTGATTGGCCTTGCTAAAATTGCCCCTTAGTGTCCTGAGATACGTAGGTTAGAGGGATTAGTGGGTAAAATATGTAGGGATATGGGGGTAGGGCCTGGGTGGGATTGTGGTTGGTGCAGACTCGATGGGCCAAATGGCCTCTTTCTGTACTGTAGGGCTTCTATGAATCTCTCTTTGTAAGACAAATGTCTCATCTCCGGAATCAATCTAGTAAACCTCCTCTGAATTGCAGCTACATCTCTCCTCAAATAAGGGGACCATACCCATACGCAGTATTCTAAGTCCAGTCTCACTAACGCCTTGTACAGTAGCAGCAACATTTCCCCACTTGCATACTCTAGTCCTTTTGTAATAAATGCCAAGATTCCATTTGCCTTCCTGTACCTGCATACTAGTTTTCTGCGATTCATGCACAAGGACACCCAGGTCACTCTGCACTGAAACATTTTGAGGTTTCTCTCTATTTAGATAATAAGTTACCTTTTCTATTCCTCTGACTAATATGGATAACCTCACACTTATCCATGTTAAACTCCATCTGTCACATTTTGGCCCACTCACCTAACCTATCCATATCCAAATGTAAATTGCTTATTTCTTTATCACAACTCACTATCCTGCCTATTTGAGTTCTCTCTTACAACCAATCCCTGGGATTCACAGTCACTCTTTTAGTCTTCCTTAAAAACAGGTGTTGAATGTCCAACATTCTTCAAGTAGAATCTGATTGTCTCAGATTAGTGAATCTCACCCAGAGAATTAACTTGGTACAAATTTGACCTCGAAAGATTCCACTAACATCACATAAAAGTCACCAAAATTTGAAAAAATGCACATTGCATCAATAAATGATGAAAGTTTCTCACCCTGGTCGATTGACATTGTGTTGAAAACACAACTCTTGCAAACGGGTCTGATAATCCAGTGTCATCAGCTGCAAGGACACCTCGAGCTTGATACATATGAGCTCGCAACTGGAAATAACTATTGTCTGTAAGCAGGAAAAAATAATAAATATTCACTAACTCAAACAATTTGCATTTATAGAGCACACTGGGCATAGTGAAATGTCTCAAGGTATTTCATAGGAGCATAATCAGTGAACAAAAGAGATATTCAACCCAAACATAGAAACATAGAAAACAGGAACAGGAGGAGGCCATTCAGCCCTTTGAGCCTCTCCATTCGCTATGATCATGGCTGATCATCAAGTTCAATACCCTGATCCCAACTTTCCCCCATATCCTTTGATCCCTTTAACCTCAAGATAGAGTTTAAAGAGTTTTCTAAAGGGGGAGTGAGAGGGCAGAAGCTTGGAAACAGAAATCCAGAGCTTAGGCCTGGGCAGCTGAAGGCAGGATTGGCAGAAACGGAGTGACTAAAATCAGGGGATGTGCGAAAAATCACAATTGGAGGATACAAATATCTTAGAAAGTTGTGGGGCTGGAGGAATTCGAATATTCGAATATGAGGATGTCGGGTTTTGGATGGGATGGAGGTTACAAAAGTTGCAAGGTCCGCTTGTCCTATTTTATATGTTCTTGGGCATAGCAGGGGGAAGCAGACAATACCTCAAAATGGAGGCAAACTAAGAAAGTTGCTAAACATGTTTAAAAGAGAGTGGCTAGGAGATATTTGGGCCATGAATGTGGAAGCCCCTTCCACCATAATCACTATGGCCACAGCCTTGAAGTCCCTCATTGGAGGATTGAACGGAAGCTCTGATGGCCGCTGAGAAATTACGTCTATTACAAGCACAGTACAGGCACCATGTGCCATTAGGGCTGTTGCACTGGCTTTGGGATAATGGTCCTAGACTTTGGCAGTGATTGGAGCTCTGTGGAGCAACTCTCAATTCTTCAGCCAGCCCATCCTTGGGAAACTCCCCCTTCCATTGAGGCTTTAGAACCATAGAACCATAGAAAATTACAGCTCAGAAACAGGCCCTTTGGCCCTTCTTGTCTGTGCCGAACCATTTTTTGCCTAGTCCCACTGACCTGCACTTGGACCATATCCCTCCACACCCCTCTCATCCATGAACCCGTCCAAGTTTTTCTTAAATGTTAAAAGTGACCCCGCATTTACCACTTTATCCGGCAGCTCATTCCACACTCCCACCACTCTCTGCGTGAAGAAGCCCCCCCTAATATTCCCTTTAAACTTTTCTCCTTTCACCCTTAACCCATGCCCTCTGGTTTTTTTCTTCCCTAGCCTCAGCGGAAAAAGCCTGCTTGCATTCACTCTATCTATACCCATCAAAATCTTATACACCTCTATCAAATCTCCCCTCAATCTTCTACGCACCAGGGAATAAAGTCCCAACCTATTCAATCTCTCTCTGTAACTCAGCTTCTCAAGTCCCGGCAACATCCTTGTGAACCTTCTCTGCTCTCTTTCAACCTTATTTACAACCTTCCTGTAACTAGGTGACCAAAACTGTACATAATATTCGGCCTCACCAATGCCTTATATAACCTTACCATAACACTCCAACTTTTATACTCGATACTCCGATTTATAAAGGCCAATGTACCAAAGGCACTCTTTACAACCCTATCCACCTGTGACGTCACTTTTAGGGAATTCTGTACCTGTATTCCCAGATCCCTCTGTTCAACTGCACTCTTCAGAGTCCTACCATTTACCCTGTACGTTCTACTTTGGTTTGTCCTTCCTGTTGGGGAGCACTTCAGCGGTCACGGGCATTCGGCCTCTGATATTCGGGTAAGCGTTCTCCAAGGCGGCCTTCGCGACACACGACAGCGCAGAGTCGCTGAGCAGAAACTGATAGCCAAGTTCCGCACACACGCGAACGGCCTCAACCGGGATATTGGGTTCATGTCACACTATTGTAACGCCCACAGTTGCGTGGACCTGCAGAGTTTCACTGGCTGTCTTGTCTGGAGACAATACACATCTTTTTAGCCTGTCTTGATGCTCTCTCCACTCCCATTGTTTTGTTTCTTAAAGGCTTGATTAGTTGTAAGTATTCGCATTCCAACCATTATTCATGTAAATTGAGTTTGTGTCTTTATAAACTCTGTTTGTGAACAGAATTCCCACTCACCTGAAGAAGGGGCTTAGAGCTTCGAAAGCTTGTGTGGCTTTTGCTACCAAATAAACCTGTTGGACTTTAACCTGGTGTTGTTAAACTTCTTATTGTGTTAAACTAATATGCCAGGGGAGGGGAACCTATGTAAGGAGTCAGAGAAGGAGGGAGCAAGGACAAAAACAAAAGGTAGCAAAGGGAATAAGAAAAGTAATAGACAGAGAAACCAAGTTCAAACAGGGCTATAGAGAAAAATATTGGGAGCAAGGCAGACAATGTTAAAAAGACAAGCTTAAAGGCTCTGTGTCTTGATACGTGGAGCATTTGTAATAAAGTGGATGAACTAATCGTACAGATAGATATAAATGGGTACGATATAATTGGGATTATGGAGACATGGCTGCAGGGTGACCAGGGTATTCAGTATTTAGGAAGGACAGGCATAAAGGAAAAGGTGGTGGAATGGCATTGCTGGTTAAAGAGGAAATTAACACAATAGTGAGAAAGGATATTAGCTCTGACAACGTGGAGTCTGTATGGGTCGAGCGGAGAAATACCAAGGGGCAAAAAACATCAGTGGGTGTCATATACAGACCCCCAAACTGCAGTGGTGATGTTGGGAATGGCATTAAACAGAAAATTAGAAATGCATGTGATAAGGGAATATCGGTGATCATGGGTGATTTTAATCTGCACATAGATTGGGCAAATCAAATTAGCCACAATGCCGTAGAGGAGGAATTCCTGGAGTGTAAACGGGATGGTTTTCTTGACCAATATGTGGAGGAACCAACTAGAGAGCAGGCCATCTTAGACTGGGTACTGTGTAATGAGAAGGGAATCATTGCCAATCTAGCTGTACGAGACCCCGTGGGGATGAGCGACCATAACATGATAGAAGTTTTTATCGAGATGGAGAGTGAAGTATTTGATTCGGAGACGAGGGTGCTGAATCTTAATAAAGGAATCTGTGAGGATATGAGGCATGAGTTGGCCTTGATAGATTGGGGAGAGTTACTTAAAGGGATGACAGTGGATAGGCAATGGCAAACATTCAAGGAACGCATGGGGGAACTGCAGCAACTGTTTATTCCTGTCTGGCACAAAAACAAAATGGGCAAGAGGGCCAATCCATGGCTTACAAAGGAAATTAGAGAGAGTATTCGAAATAAGGAAGAAGTATACAGATTGGCCAAGAAAAATAATAGATCTGAGGATTGGGAGCAGTTTAGAATTCAGCAAAGAAGGACTAAGGGATTGATTAAGAAGGGGAAAATACAGTACGAAAGTAAGCTTGCAGGGAACATAAAAACTGACACCAGAGTTTCTATAGATACATGAAGAGAAAGAGGTTGGTGAAGACAAATGTAGGTCCCCTACAGACAGAAACAGGGGAATGTATAATAAGGGACAAAGAAATGGCCGAGCAACTGAATACATACTTTGGTTCTGTCTTCACAAAAGAGGACACAAATCAGATGCCAGAAATGTTGAAAAATGCAAGACTTAGTGAGAGGGAAGAACTGAGGGAAATCAATATTAGTAGAGAAATGGTGCTGGGAAAATTGATGGGATTGAAGGTGGATAAATCCCGAGGGCCTGAAAATCTACATCCCAGAGGACTTAAGGAAGTGGATCTAGAAATAGTGGATGCACTGGTGGTCATCTTCCAGGATTCTATAGACTCTGGAACAGTCCCTGCAGATTGGAGGGTAGCGAATGTCACTCCAATATTCAAAAAGGAAGGTAGAGAGAAAAAGGGAATTATGGACCAGTAAGCTTAACATCGGCAGTGGGGAAAATTCTCGAATCCATTATCAAGGACTTTATAGCGGAGCATTTAGAAAGCAGTGGCAGGATCAGACAGAGTCAGCATGGATTTATGAAGGGAAAATCATGCTTGACAAATTTGTTGGAATTTTTTGAAGATGTAACTAGTAGAGTTGACAAGGGGGAATCAGTCGATGTGGTATAGAAACATAGGAGATAGGAGCAGGAGGAGGCCATTTGGCCCTTCGAGCCTGCTGCGCCATTTATTACGATCATGGCTGATCATCCAACTCAGTAGTCTAATCCTGCTTTTTCCCCATAACGTTTGATCCCATTCGCTCCAAGTGCTATATCCAGCTGCCTCTTGAATACATTCATTATATTTGGACTTTCAGAAAGCGTTTGACAAAATCCCGCATAAGAGATTATCACGCAAGATTAAAGCGCATGGGATTGGGGAAGTGTATTGACATGGATAGAAAACTGGTTGGCAGAGAGGAAACAAAGAGTAGGAATTAATGGGTCCTTTTCAAATTGGCAGGCAGTAACTAGTGGGGTGTCACAGGGATCGGTGCTGGGACCCCAGCTATTCACAATATATATTAATGATTTGGATGAGGGAACAAAATGTAACAGCTCAAAGTTTGTAAATAATACCAAGTTGGGTGGGGGGGTGAACTGTGATGAGGATGCAGAGATCCTTCAGAATGATCTGGACAGGTTGGGTGAGTGGGCAAATCAACGGCAGATGCAGTATAATTTGGATAAATGTGAGGTTATTCACTTTGGAAGCAAACAAGAAGGCAGATTACTAGCTGACTGGTTATAAATTGGGAGAGGGGAGTGTGCAGCGGGTCCTGGGTGTCCTTGTGCACCAGTCACTGAAGGTAAGCATGCAGGTGCAGCAGGCGGTAAAGAAGGCAAATGGCATGTTGGCCTTCATTGCGAGAGGTTTCGAGTACAGGAGCAGGGATGTGTTGTTGCAATTATACAGGGCCTTGGTGAGGCCGCACCGAGAGTATTGTGTGCAGTTTTGTTCTCCTTCTCTGAGGAAAGATGTTCTTGCTCTCGAGGGAGTGCAGCGAAGGTTTACCAGGCTGATTCCGGGGATGACGGGACTGGTGTATGAGGAGAGATTGACTCGGTTAGGATTGTTTTCGCTGGAGTTCAGATGAATGAGGGGGAATCTCATAGAGACTTATAAAATTCCAACAGGACTAGACAGGATAGATGTAGGGAGGATATTCCAAATGGTGGGGGAGTCCAGAACCAGGGGTCACAGTCTGAGGATTCAGGATAGACCATTTAGGACGGAGGTGAGGAGACATTTCTTCACCCAAGGAGTGGTGAGTCTGTGGAATTCATTACCACAGGAAGTAGTTGATGCCAAAACATTGGATGTATTCAAGAGGTAGCTGGATATAGCACTTGGGGTGAATGGGATCAAAGGTTATGGGGGGAAAGCAGGATTAGGCTATTGAGTTGGATGACCAGCCATGATGGTGATGAATGGTGGAGCAGGCTCGAAGGGCCAAATGGCCTCCTCCTGCTCCTATCTTCTATGTTTCTATGTTTTTGAGGAAAGTGGAGTTGTGGGAAGTGATTGTTATACAGGAGATTCTGAGGCTCTTTTTTACACATGGCTTGTCATACAGAGTGCTAACACAGCTGAGAATTGTATGAGTAAACCCTGCATTCTCCAACAAGACATAGAATTCCCCCCAAAATATGAAGTTAAAGGTATGGTACAGGTGTGGGTACGGGGCTGTGTAGGTAGAGGTGTGGGTACGGGGTGGGCACAGGTGTGGCTGTGGGAGGGGTGGAATCCGGGTGTGGGAGGGGTGGAATCCGGGTGAGGGAGGGGTGGAATCCGGGTGTGGGAGGGGTGGAATCCGGGTGAGGGAGGGGTGGAATTCGGGTGAGGGAGGGGTGGAATCCGGGTGAGGGAGGGGTGGAATCCGGGTGTGGGAGGGGTGGAATCCGGGTGTGGGAGGGGTGGAATCCGGGTGTGGGAGGGGTGGAATCCGGGTGTGGGAGGGGTGGAATCCGGGTGAGGGAGGGGTGGAGTCCGGGTGTGGGAGGGGTGGAATTCGGGTGAGGGAGGGGTGGAATCCGGGTGAGGGAGGGGTGGAATCCGGGTGTGGGAGGGGTGGAATCCGGGTGTGGGAGGGGTGGAATCCGGGTGTGGGAGGGGTGGAATTTGGGTGTGGGAGGGGTGGAATTCGGGTGAGGGAGGGGTGGAATTCGGGTGAGGGAGGTGTGGAATCCGGGTGAGGGAGGGGTGGAATTTGGGTATAATCACTTACAGTCACTATTGAGCTTGATTGGTGGCAGTGGTCGAGAAATCTCTGTTCTCCTTTCACATTCCTCATAGACCGGAATAAACTCCTGGGGCAGGCTGCTGATGTTGTTCTTTACGAATTTTGTGACTCCCAGCCACATATAAAGCTCTAATTTTGCAAAAATCTCCCCAATCGGTGCACCTGGAGCCTGGTTAAAAACATCAGAACAGAATGCTTTAATCTGTGATGTAGAATTCGTACGTTTCAGGGAATCACCTCAGGGTCAAAGGGGTGAAAGATCAAACATAGAAAGAAAATGCTGACAGTATTCAGCTGACAAGCAGCATCTGTGGAGACAGAAACTGAGTTACGCCCATGGGATCCGCCATGAATGTAATGAATGGCGGAGCAGGCTTGAAGGGCCGAATGGCCTCCTCCTGCTCCTATTCTCTATGTTTCTCAGATTTACTTAACTGAAACAATAAACCTCATCTTCCGATAGCAATTTCAAATATTGAACACATTACGGTGTCTCAGGAAGCTGCTGTTGTATTCGACTGGATGTCTGCTTCCTGTAAACCTTTATGATGCTATACCTATGTTCCAGCTTTTCTAACTTCTTTCATTCATTCACAGGATGTGGGTATCGCTGGCAGAGCCAGCATTTATCTCCCACTCCTAACAGGCCTTCAGAAGATGGTGGTGAGCCGCCTCCTTGAATCAGTCCTTGAGGTGGAAGTAAACCCACAGTGCTCTCAGGGACGGGGTTCCAGGATCCTGACCCAGCGACAGTGAAGGAACGACGATATATTTCCAAGTCAGGATGGTGAGTTGCCTGGAGGAGAACCTCCAGGTGGTGGTGTTGCTATGCATCTGCTGCCCTTGCCCTTCTAGGTGGTAGAATTTGTAGATTTGGAAGGTGCTGTTGAAGGAACCTTGGTGAGTTGCTTCAGTGTACCTTACAGATGGTACACACAGCTGTCGCTGTGTGTTGCTTTAGGAGGGAGTGAATGCTGAAGGTGCCAGTCATGAGGGCTGCTTTGTCCTGGATGGTGTCAAACTTCTTGTAGATCGAAATGGTGGATTGGCTTTGGGGAGTCAGAAGATGATTTACTCACTGCACAATTCCCAGTCTCTGATCTGCTCTGAGGCCACGGTATTTTTACGGCTGGGTCCAGTTCAGTTTCTGGTCAATGGTAACCTCCAGGATTTTGATAGTGGGGAAGGGGATTCAGCGATGGGAATGCCATTGAACGTCAAGGGGAGATGGTTAGATTCTCTCTTGTTGGAGATGGTCATTGCCTGGCACTTGTGGTGCAAATGTTACTGCCGCTTGTCAGCCCGAGCCTGGATATTGTCCAGATCTTGCTGCATTTGGAGACGGACTGCTTCAATATCTGATGAGTCATAAATAGTGCTGAACATTTATTGAATAAAGGAACATAACGTACAGGGGTACAGGGAAAAGACAGGGTGATGCGCGATTAATCCACTCGGGAGGCTAGATCGTACCCGGGAATAAAGGCTTTTATTCGCAACAAGAAATATAGGATGAGCCGATTCCCGCCACGAACGCATCTCGGATCAAATCGTTAGTATACTGGGTCGCCGACACTGGCTTGCAATTGCAGGCTCTGGCTAGCTGCTGAAGTTCGCGCAGGTACTGTCCCGTCGTTTCGCCGGGCTGCCGCCGTCGAGTGGCTAGTAGGTGACGAGCATCAATCTCGTTTGGCGGTTTATGGTACAGCTTCTTGAGTAATTCGATGGCCTCTTTGTAGTCTTGGGAATCACGGATTGTTGCATACACAGTGTCGCTTACCCTTGCGTGGAGGACCCGCAATCTGTCGGCGTCGTTTTGGACTGCTGTTGAGGCGTCGATATAATCCTGGAAACACTTCAGGTATTCGACGCTCCAGCGGCACGCGGATCTAAGGTTAGCCGATCGGGTTTCAGCATCTGCTCCATTTTTTTTTCAGAACAAAATTTGTTGCGAATAAAATTGATGCGCGATTAATCCACTCGGGAAGCTAGATCGTACCCGGGAATATAGGCTTTTATTAGCAACAAGAATAGAGCATACTGCTTAACAATACAATCCCAGACTAAAGGGTCACTAGGAAGTGCAGTGACCTTTATACCCCTATAGGAAGGCGGAGCCAACTGGAGTGTACCACAGAACAATGCTAACAGGTGGAACACCCCAACCCTAACCCCAACAGTAACAAGAGTAACATATGTACAAGTACCCATAGTGATAACCATCTATGGTTCACCACACAGGGTATGGCACTAAATCATGATGCTCATTTGGAGAGCCAGTGCAGACATGATGGGCCGAATGGCCTCCTTCTGCACCGTAACAATTCAGTGGTTGTGTGATTCTATGATTTGGTATTTTCCAATCCCAAATACAATCAAAGATTTTCCATTTCAGTTGGTTTGAGGTTATTCCATTGTTGACGTAATCTAATAAATTAATTTATTATCTATGGAAAAGTAAGAGTTTGAAAATGAGTCAATCTGTTGGAATGGCTTTGCAAAACACTTAGAAACATAGAAACGTAGAAAACTACAGCACAAAACAGGCCCTTCGGCTCCACAAGTTGTGCCGAACATATCCCTACCTTTTAGGCCTACCTATAACCCTCCATCCTATTAAGTCCCATGTACTCATCCAGGAGTCTCTTAAAAGACCCTATTGAGTTTGCCTCCACCACCACTGACGGCAGCCGATTCCACTCGCCCACCACCCTCTGTGTGAAAAACTTCCCCCTAACATTTCCCCTGTACCTACCCCCCAGCACCTTAAACCTGTGTCCTCTCGTAGCAGCCATTTCCACCCTGGGAAAAAGCCTCTGAGAGTCCACCCGATCTATGCCTCTCAACATCTTATACAGCTCTATTAGGTCTCCTCTCATCCTACGTCTCTCCAAGGAGAAAAGACCGAGCTCCCTCAGCCTATCATCATAAGGCATGCCACTCAATCCAGGCAACATCCTTGTAAATCTCCTCTGCACCCTTTCAATCTTTTGTACATCCTTCCTGTAATGAGGCGACCAGAACTGAGCACAGTACTCCAAGTGGGGTCTGACGAAGGTCTTATATAGCTGCATCATTATCCCCGGACTCCTAAACTCAATCCCTCGATTGATAAAGGCCAGCACACCATACGCCTTCTTAACCACCTCCTCCACCTGCGGGGCCGATTTTAGAGTCCTATGGACCCGGACCCCAAGGTCCTTCTGATCCTCAACAGTCCTAAGAGTCTTTCCCTTTATATTGTACTCCTTCATCCCATTTGACCTGCCAAAATGGACCACTACGCATTTATCTGGGTTGAAGTCCATCTGCCACTTCTCCGCCCAGTCTTGCATCCTATCTATGTCCCTCTGTAACTTCTGACATCCCTCCAGACTATCCACAACCCCACCAACCTTCGTGTCGTCGGCAAACTTACGAACCCATCCCTCCACTTCCTCATCCAGGTCATTTATGAAAATGACAAACAGCAAGGGTCCCAGAACAGATCCCTGGGGCACACCACTGGTGACCGACCTCCAATTAGAAAAAGACCCATCTATACACACTCTCTGCCTCCTTTGGGCAAGCCAGTTCTGGATCCATAGGGCTGCAGCCCCTTGGATCCCATGCCCCCTCACTTTTTCTAGAAGCCTTGCATGGGGGACCTTATCGAACGCCTTGCTAAAATCCATATAAACCACATCTACCACTTTCCCTTCGTCAATGTGTTTCGTCACATTTTCGAAGAACTTGTAACATTTCCTAAGTGTTAAGCACATTGTCACAGGACTGAATGAGGAGGTGATGATGAATAATATTGTCCATTACTTACCTTCATGATGACGGACTGAATTTTCCCACAATCTTTTCCCTTCTCTTCCTCTGCCACTGAGTAAAGAATATGACGCGAAGGTATTCGAGCAAATGCTACACGCCTCCCATTGTTCAGCAGCCAGATAAAGACATCCGGGAGTGGTGTTTGTGGCTGAGGAGAAACAACAGAAATAAATCTAGAATATTCCAGGAGGATTCTGGCCACTGAGGAATAATCTCCATGGCTGGTGATTCAGGAAGCCCAGTCTCAGGTCTAAGACAAACTCTGACATCAGGAATGATCTAGAATACACATCATCAGGAATGTAATACTGCAAGAATGTTCCAGGATATACACTACCAGTAAACTTTTCACTATGCAGTGCCAGGATGGTTCTAGACCACACTTTGTCAGGAATATTCCTGATCACAAACTATCAGGAGTGCTCTAGATCACACATTGTAAGCAATTTTCTAGATTATAAACTGTCAGTGATGTTATAGACTACAAACTGTAGGGAAATTTGGGATTCAGTGCCATCAGGAATGTTCTAGATCACTCCGAATCATAAGTGATTGTCAGAAATGTTCTAGATTGCATGCTGCCAGGAATGTTCTAGATTACATCCTGCCAGGAATTTTCTTTAGCATCACTGTTAGCAGGGAATTTACAATCATACAACACAGGAGACCATTCATCCCATGACACTTGTACTAGCTCTCTGAATGATCAATCAGCTTATCAGTTTCCCCCATTCTTTTCCGATCCCTTAAACTTATATTTCAAGTATCTTTCTGCCTTTCTCGATGATTTGTTTATGGGTGAGTAATTCCTGTCCTAACAATGCTCTGTTTCACCTCTTGTCTGAGAAGTGAGCTAATTCAGGTTTGAAATCACAAGCTTTCTGAGCGCTGCCCCTTCCTCAGCTGAAGTGGAAGCGAAGCAGCAGTGCTCCGAAAGCTTGTGATTTCATTAAGGTTGTTGGACTATAATCTGGTATCGTGTGACCTCTCCGGGGGTATTCGCAGACATCTTCAACCTCTCTTTACAACAATCTGAGGTCCCTATCTGCTTCAAGAAGGCGACCATCATCCCGGTACCTAAGAAAAACCAAGCAGCGTGTCTGAATGACTATCGTCCAGTGGCTCTGACATCCATCATTATGAACTGCTTCAAAAGGTTAGTTGTGGCACGAATCAATTCCAGCCTCCCGGACTACCTGGATCCACTACAGTTCGCCTACCGCCGCAACAGGTCCACAGCAGACGCCATCTCCCTGGCCCTGCACTCAACCCTGGAACACCTAGATAACAAGGACACCTGTGTCAGACTCCTATTTATTGACTACAGCTCAGCCTTCAACACCATTATTCCCACGAAACTCATCTCCAAATCCCGTGGCCTGGGCCTCGGCACCTCCCTCTGCGACTGGATCCCGAACTTCCTAACTCACAGACCACAATCAGTAAGGATAGGCAACAACACCTCCTCCACGATCATCCTCAACACCAGTGCCCTACAAGGCTGTGTTCTCAGCCCCCTACTATACTCCTTATACACCTATGACTGTGGCCAAATTCCCCTCCAATTCGGTTTTCAACTTTGCTGATGACACCACCTTGGTGAGTCGGATCTCAAACAATGATGAGACAGAGTACAGGAATGAGATAGAGAATCTGGTGAACTGGTGCAGTGACAATAGTCTCTCCCTCAATGTCAACAAAATGAAGGAGATTGTCATTGACTTCAGGAAGCGTAAAGGAGAACATGCCCCTGTCTACATCAACGGAGACAAAGTAGAAAGGGTCAAGAGCTTCAAGGTTTTAGGTGTCCAGATCACCAACAACCCGTCCTGGTCCTGACATGCCGATACAATAGTTAAGAAAGCCCACCAATGCCTCTACTTTCTCAGAAGACTAAGGAAATTGTGCATGTCAGCTACGACTCTCGCCAACTTTTACAGATGCACCATAGAAAGCATTCTTTCTGGTTGTATCACAGCTTGGTATGGCTCCTGCTCTGCCCAAGACCGCAAGGAACTACAAAAGGTCTTGAATGTAGCCCAATCCATCACACAAACCAGCCTCCCATCCATTGACTCTGTCTACACTTCCTGCTGTCTCGGCAAAGCAGCCAGCATAATTAAGGACCCCACGCACCCCAGACATTCTCTCTTCCACCTTCTTCCATCGGGAAAAAGGTACAAAAGTCTGAGGTCACGGACCAAGCGACTCAAGAACAGCTTCTTCCCTGCTGCCATCAGACTTTTGAATGGACCTATCTTTCATTAAGTTGATCTTTCTCTGCACCCTAGCTATGACTGTAACACTACATTCTGCACTCTCTCATTTCCTTCTCTATGAACGGTATGCTTTGTCCCACGCACATCCTACTGCTGCAGAGGACTCTAATGAGCACCTTTCACAGAGAAGGTTACAGACGGAGGGCGGAATTCTCCGGCCGCGCTGGCCTAAAAGCTGGAAATTCCTGTCCGACCCTCAATGGGGTTTCACATTCTCCGCAACCCGCCCGCTAAAATTCCAGTGGCGGGCGGAATGGGAGAATTCTGGCCTGAGAGTGAGATACTTTCTGCATTAGCATTAACTATCGCACTACCAGAGAGAACTCAAAGATTGATTTCCAGTTTACAGGCATCTGGACAAGGTGCCGAAGACTCAGTTAGAAACCAGAGACAGTTCCTATTGTTCCCTTAATGGTGTAAACAGCTTCATCACCTCATGCACTCTCTTTTTAATTTTCTCCAGTATTTTGTGTCCTTCACTAAGCTGTTCCTTTATATTTTTCTTGTTCAACCTTTTCATAATTCGTAGCGCCTGCTTTGCATAAATAATCTGGAAAATATAAAGTCACAAACATTGTTGTTTCAAAACGAGAATATCTTTACTATAATAAAAACATAAGTGGGTAAATTAATTCAATTGAATCTGATCATAGCAGCAGATAGAGACTGCATTACCTTTCTATACAGGCATTGGCCAACCAAAGCATACAAGCCCCAAGCAAACTGCACACCGACAATAGCCCAGTGGGGAGTTCCCCACACCGACACTTTATCCTGTCTTAGAATCCCAAAGTAGTGAGGCCCAGGACGGGAAGGTAAAGGGAGAAAACCTCCTCCCAGCTGAGCAAACCAGTCAGGAATAAACAATGACTTTCTTGAAATAGTTAGAATTCACTCACAATATTATGCTTTAAGGACTTAATTCGACATCTATCCAAATTGTTGGGCCTGCTTGTGGTTTTCTTTTCAACGTAGATGTGGTATTGCCTAGGCCCAAGAAAACAAACAATTTAACCATCATTTAATGAACAATATAAAATCTTCCAGGTAAGAATTAGAAGCTGCAGACTGTTAAACTTAAATTCCTTATGACTCTTTTATGATGCAACTTACTAGCGAGTCACTCAGTTCAAGGGCAATTAGGTTCGAGCAATGAAAATGCTGACCCAGCCAGCGATGCGCTCCATAATCGATAAAATGTACATACAGGTGACATTGCTCGAGGAATTGACATCTTTTACTGTAGCAACCAGTTTCAGCAAATTCCCTCTAATTTTATACATTAATCTATTAAATACAGATTAACTGCCTCAACTAAACTCCCAAAACAATCTTCAAACACCATTCAGGATGTTACATGGAGTCCACAATTATCCTGCACTAACTCGAACCTCCTGTATACTGTGAAAATACAAAAATAAATGGTCAGAAACATTGAAAAACTTTAATGTTGGGGTGGGGGTGGGTGAGGGTACAATGAGATCCAAGTCAGTGGATTGGACCTGACTCACCATTCTCACTCAGAACAGTCTTACTGTGCTAATAACACTTGTTCCAATTCAAAAGAATGTCTTGTGGGGCTTTACAGTGGAAAACCAGGAGGTGAAATAGAATTTAGGATAGCTTAGAGAGCTAAGAGCATAGCTTGAAGGAATGGTTCACAAGAGATCTTTGAAAGATGGGAGAAAATGAGAAAGGTGAAGGGATTTTTTGGGAGAGTTACAAAGAGCATTGGAGATAGGCTGCAGGATTGAGTAAAGATGTGGAGATGCCAGCGTTGGACTGGGGTAAACACAGTAAGAAGTCTAACAACACCAGGTTAAACTCCAACAGGTTTATTTGGTAGCAAAAGCCACGAGCTTTCGGAACAGGCTGTTCCTTCATCAGGTGGGTGGGAGTTCTGATCACCTCAAACAGACCATTGTCCGCAGCAAACTACCCAGCCTTCAGGAGAACAGTAACCACGACACCACACAACTCTGCCACAGCAACCTCTGCAAGACGTGCTGGATCATCGACACGGATGCCATCATCTCACGTGAAAACACCATCCACCAGGTACACGGTACCTACTCTTGCAACTCGGCCAACATTGTCTACCTGATACGCTCCAGGAAAGGATGTCCCGAGGCATGGTACATTGGGGAGACTATGCTACGACAAAGGCTGAATGAACACCGCTCGACAATCACCAGGCAAGACTGTTCTCTTCCTGTTGGGGAGCACTTCAGCGGTCACGGGCATTCAGCCTCTGATCTCCGGGTAAGCGTTCTCCAAGGCGCCTTCACGACACACGACAGCGCAGAGCCGCTGAGCAGACTCTGATAGCCAGGTTCCGCACACATGAGGACGGCCTCAACCGGGATATTGGGTTCATGTCACACTATCTGTAACCCCCACAACTTGCCTGGATGTGCAAAATCTCACTAGCTGTCCTGTCTGGAGACAATACACATCTATGTTCTTTTCTATGTTCTTTCTATGTTCTTTCTATCTCTTTAACCTGTGCTTAATGCTCCCTCCACTCACATTGTCTGTATCTTTAAGACTTGATTAGCTGTAAAGACTCACATTCCAAGCATTATTCATGTAAATTGAGTTTGTGTCTTTGTGCCCTGTTTGTGATCAGAACTCCCACCCACCTGACGAAGGAACAGAGGCTTTTGCTACCAAATAAACCTGTTGGACTTTAACCTGGTGTTGTTAGACTTCTTACTGGATTGAGTAAAGCCCAGAGTTGGACGGATAGAAGGTGAGATGTGATAAACAAACAAATCACTTGTTTATGATGTAGTGAGTTTCCAAAGGGATTGATATCAATGCAGTCAGGGACAGGCAGCCAGTCACGTTTAGGAAGAATTTGGGCGATGCCGGTTATATATGAATTTTTAGAGTCTGACACGTGAATTGTCTCCATCCTTAACAAACTTCTCGTATTCTGATATTACAGAGTGAATCGTCAAAAGCTTTTCCCCAGGGTGGAAGAGTCAATTACCCAGGGGGCACAGGTTTAAGGTGCGAGGGGCAAGGTTTAAAGGAGATGTACGAGGCAAGTTTTTTTACACAGAGGGTGGTGGGTGCCTGGAACTCGCTGCTGGGGGAGGGAATGGAAGCAGGTACGATTGTGACTCAAGAGTCATCTGGACAAATATATGAATAGGATGGGAATAGAGGGACATGGTCCCTGGAAGGGTAGGGGGTTTTAGTTCACACGGGCAGCATGGTCGGTGCAGGCCGAAGGGCCTGTTCCTGTGCTGTAATTTTTTTGTTCTTTATTATTTGTATGTGCAAGGGTAGAGATAGAAAGGCCAACAAATAGAACATTCTGGAAACCAGTCCTTGAGATCATATGGATTAAGGTTTTGACAGCAGATGGACTGAGAGCAATGTTCCGTGGAGCTAGAAAGATATGAATCTTGATCTTTTCATGAAATGTTCATTATCATTCGCTTTAACTTCCTGGAGAGAGGAAACTAGAAATTAAGATCATTGCGAAAAATAAGTTTAGGTGTTTGATCAGAACCGTGTTAACACCTAACACCCTGGCTGACAGCAAGAAAATTGGGAGCTGGATCCCAGCAAATGGACAGGAACTGAGCAAAATCTCTTTAGAACAAAGAACAAAAGCAGTACAGCACAGTAACAGGCCCTTCGGTCCACCAAGTCTGTGCCGACAATCCTCCTCACTATCCGCTACTCCCCCAATTTTTGACACACCTGAGGACACTCCGAAAGCTCGTGATTCCAAATAAACCTGTTGGACTTTAACCTGGTGTTGAGAGACTTTTTACTGCCCCTAATATTTGTATCATCTGCAAATTTACTAATCAGACCATCTACATTTTCCTCCAAATCATTTATATATATTACAAACAACAGAGGCCCCAA
The DNA here is from genome assembly GCF_964213995.1 of Mustelus asterias. Lineage (NCBI taxonomy): Eukaryota > Metazoa > Chordata > Chondrichthyes > Carcharhiniformes > Triakidae > Mustelus > Mustelus asterias. The sequence goes on along the minus strand of NC_135820.1, from coordinate 82,632,760 downwards.
CACTGATCCTTGTGGAACACCGCTTGTCACAGACCTCCAGTTAAAAAAGAACCTTTCCACTGCTACTCTGCTTTCTATGCCCAAGCCAGTTTTGTATCCATCTTACCAGCTTACCTCGGATCCCATATGACTTCACCATAAGACCATAAGACATAGGAGCGGAAGTAAGGCCATTCGGCCCATCGAGTCCACTCCACCATTCAATCATGGTTGATTTCAACTCCATTTACCCGCTCTCTCCCCATAGCCCTTAATTCCTCGAGAAATCAAGAATTTATCAATTTCTGTCTTGAAGACGCTCAACGTCTCGGCCTCCACAGCCCTCTGTGGCAATGAATTCCACAGACCTACCACTCTCTGGCTGAAGAAATTTCTCCTCATCTCTGTTCTAAAGTGACTCCCTTTTATTCTAAGGCTGTGCCCCCGCGTCCTAGTCTCCCCTGCTAATGGAAACAACTTCCCTACGTCCATCCTATCTAAGCCGTTCATTATCTTGTAAGTTTCTATCAGATCTCCCCTCAACCTCCTAAACTCCAATGAATATAATCCCACGATCCTCAGACGTTCATCGTATGTCAGGCCTACCATTCCTGGGATCATCCGTGTGAATCTCCGCTGGACCCGCTCCAGTGCCAGTATGTCCTTCCTGAGGTGTGGGGCCCAAAATTGCTCACAGTACTCCAAATGGGGCCTAACCAGTGCTTTATAAAGCCTCAGAAGTACATCCCTGCTTTTGTATTCCAAGCCTCTTGAGATAAATGACAACATTACATTTGCTTTCTTAATTACGGACTCAACCTGCAAGTTTACCTTTAGAGAATCCTGGACTAGGACTCCCAAGTCCCTTTGCACTTTAGCATTATGAATTTTGTCACCGTTTAGAAAATAGTCCATGCCTCTATTCTTTTTTCCAAAGTGCAAGACCTCGCACTTGCCCACGTTGAATTTCATCAGCCACTTCTTGGACCACTCTCCTAAACTGTCTAAATCTTTCTGCAGCCTCCCCACCTCCTCAATACTACCTGCCCCTCCACCTATCTTTGTATCATCGGCAAACTTGGCCAGAATGCCCCCAGTCCCGTCATCTAGATCGTTAATATATAAAGAGAACAGCTGTGGCCCCAACACTGAACCCTGCGGGACACCACTTGTCACCGGTTGCCATTCTGAGAAAGAACCTGTTATCCCAACTCTCTGCCTTCTGTCTGACAGCCAATCGTCAATCCATGTTAGTACTTTGCCTCGAATACCATGGGCCCTTATTTTACTCAGCAGTCTCCCGTGAGGCACCTTGTCAAAGGCCTTTTGGAAGTCAAGATAGATAACATCCATTGGCTCTCCTTGGTCTAACCTATTTGTTATCTCTTCAAAGAACTCTAACAGGTTTGTCAGGCACGACCTCCCCTTACTAAATCCTTACTTCACCTTCTGTATCAGCCTGCCATGAGGGACCTTATCAAAGGCTTTACTAAAGTCCATGTATACAACATCCACCGCCCTGGTTAATGTTTCTTGTCACTTCCTCAAAGAACTCAATCAAGTTTGTGAGACATGACCTCCCCTTCACAAAACCATGCTGCCTATCGTTAATAAGCCTTTTCTCTTCCAGATGTGAGTACATCCTGTCCCTAAGAATCTTCTCCAATAATTTCCCCACCACTGATGTAAGGCTCACAGGCCTGTAATTTCCCAGATTCTCTCTTCTGCCCTTCTTAAACAGAGGAACAATGTTAGCTACTCTCCAATTCTCTGGTAACACACCTGTGACTAAAAAGGATACAAATATTTTGGCCAAAGCCTCAGCAATTTCTTCCCTCGCCTCTCTCAGTATTCTGGGATAGATCCTATCTGGCCCTGGGGACTTGTCCACCTTAATGTTTTTCAAAACCTCCAATACCTCCTCCCTTTTTATCTCGACATATCCCAGAATGTCAACATCCTCCTTTCTACACTCACCATCCATCACATCCTTCTCCTTTGTGAGTACTGGTGCACAGTACTCGTTAAGGATCTCATCCACCTCATCTGGCTCCACATATAAATTCCTTCCACTGTCCTTGAGTGGACCCACCCTTTCCTTAGCTACCCTCTTCCTCCTTACATACGCGTAAAAAGCCTTGGGATTCTCCTTAATCCTGCCTGCCAAGAACATTTCCTGGCCCCTTTTTGCCCTCCTAAGTCCTTGTTTAAGCTCTTTCCTGCCATCTTTGTATTCCTCAAAAACCTAATCCATTTTCAATTTCCTGAAATTTATGTATGCCTCCTCCTTCTTTTTCACTAAGCTCACATTCTCTCGTTATCCAGGGTTCCCAAATCTTTCTATCTTTATCCTTCATTTTTACAAATACGTCCTGAATTGTTAACAACTGACTTTTAGAAGATTCCCACATATCGGATGTGGATTTACCATCAAACAGCCGCACCCAGTTTACATTCCCTAGCTCCTGTCTAATACTGTTGTAGTTAGCCTTCCCCCAGTTTAGTACTTTCACTCTGGAACTACTTCTATACTTTTCTACAAGTATCTTGAAACTTATTGAATTGTGATTGCTGTTCCCAAAATGGTCCCCCACTGGGACATCAATCACCTGTCCAGGCTCGTTTTCCAGAACCAGGTCTAAGATTGCCCTTTCCCGAGTTGAACTATCTACATATTGCCTTAAGCAGCACTCTTGGACACACTGAACAAACTCTAGCCCCTGGCACTAAAGGAATCCTAGTCTATGTTGGGGAGGTTAAAATAGCCCATCACAACCACCCTGTTGTTTTTACATCTTCCCATGACCTGCTGACATATCAGTTCCTCCACTTCATGCTGGCTGTTGGGAGGTCTGTAGTACAACCCCAACAGTGTGATTGCACCACTCCTGTTCCTGGGTTCTACCCATATGGCCTCACTGCATGATCCCACCAAGGTGTCTTCCCTTTGTGTGCTGTGACATTCTCCCTATTCAGTAAAGCAACACTCCCACCTCTTTTGCCAGCCTCTCTAAATTGCCTGAAGCATCTAAATCCTGGAATTTTAATTTTACCAATGTTGAATTGAAGTGAATTTCAATATATGCATAGTTAGAATTAAAAGGAGCAGAATAAAGATGGAGGCAGAATTGCTTTGATATTATTAACATGACTCTCCTGTTAATAATAATGTTTTGGGTTTTTGTTTAATTTTTTAAAAATGGTAAACTGGAAAAAGTGAGACAAATCCCAGAATTCCTGGAATTCCTTGGAAATAAAACTCTCTAATGCATGGAGAAAACTTTTTTTGTACTGTTGAACTAATGTATAAGGTGATAAAACAAACAAGACCTGCATCCTGCGACAAACTCATTCAAGATTTGATGAAGGTGAGTTTGTGATTCTGACTTTGGTCTGTTTACCATGTGATCCACTTCATCAAGTCCATCCTCCTGGGAAAATGGAGAAGAAATGGAAAGAATTAAACATTACGCTTCCCTTTCACAATATCTTATTAAAAAGTCAAATGATGATGGACATTTCCCTTCTTCAAAAACAACCAGTCATTTAAATTCCATTTGCTGCTTTTTGAACCTCCCTCCTGAAACTATTTACAGAGGACAGTTCAGCTCAATGACTAACATTAACTCTTGTGGTTCAGTGGACAGTGGCCCTACCTCTAGACCAGAAGCTCTGGGTTCAAGTCCAATGCTAGGACTTACTCAGAACGAGCTTCAGGCTGAAAGTCAGCTTGCAAATGCTCCCATTCTTCCTCAAAGTGAAAACAGTGCATGTGCTGAAATCTAAACCAGCCCCTGAAAGCTGAGAGACCACAGTAAGAGTTTTAACAACACCAGGTTAAAGTCCAACAGGTTTAGTTGGTAGCAAATACCATTAGCTTTCGGAGCGCTGCTCCTTCGTCAGATGACAGACAGAATCCGGCAAATTCAGAAATGTGATTAGGAGAAACGTCATTACTCAGAATGTTGTAGGAACAGAATCCTTCACTGCAGCAACTGGTTGATGCAATAAGCAACAAACTTTTTGGTGAAAAAGATTTAAATGATAGAAAGAGGGAAGCAAGCAGGAAATGGGATGAGTTTTGAATTTCTCTAATGATGAACTACGTGAATATCAATGTCCTCCTTCATCACCGACTGCCTGCTCCAATCTGGTAAAACCCTCCCACAAAGATTAAAGAGAGCCTTTAACTGTTGCTCAGTGTCACTGACTCAACAGCCACTTATCTTTCCTCACTTGTTCCCACTGCTTTTGTTAGGCTGGAATATATTTCAAATATGAACACAATCTAAATTTATAACTATATTTAGAGCCTGATTTTCCATTCAAATAAAATAACTGAAAGCTATTATTATTGAGAAACTGATAATCTTTGTCTTGAAGTATTCTCTCACACCAAGTTGAACAAATTTCCCCATTCTCAGCAATGTACCTACCAGTCTCTCTGTGATCTTTGCAAGGAGATTGGAATTATACAACCGCCAGGAATAATCTTCCCAAGAACTCCACACATACACACATGGTTTCTCGTACAGGTACGGAATACAGCAATATGACCTGAAACAGACAAGAGGAATATGGATATAAAATATTGATCCAACGTTCCTTAAAGGAAGCAATAATCTCCATCTCTAATATCCACCATGGGGAAGGGAAATCTCAGATATCTCCTTTTGACCTTCAATATAACTGCAATCATTGAGGCATCTTTAATAGAATAAAGTCTCCCAAGACGCTTCACAGGAACCTTACCAGACAAAATTTGACACCAGGCCACTTAAGGAGAAGTTCGGGCAAATAACCAAAACCGTGGTCAAAAAGGTCAGTTTTAAGGAGCAACTTCACAAAATAATTACAGCACAGAAAGAAGCCATTCGGCCCATCGTGTCTTCACTGGTTCACTCAAGGTGCAATTTGTCCAGTTCTGCTTACCTATCTTCTCCACATTGCTCTGCACATTTCCCCTTTTCAGATAGTGATCCAATTCCCTTTTGAAACCTTCAATTGGCCCTGTCTCCACCACACTCTCAGACAGTGCATTCCAGTTCCGAACCACTTGCTGTGTGAATCTGTCTCCACCACACTCTCAGACAGTGCATTCCAGATCCGAACCACTTGCTGTGTGAATCTGTCTCCACCACACTCTCAGACAGTGCATTCCAGATCCGAACCACTTGCTGTGTGAATCTGTCTCCACCACACTCTCAGACAGTGCATTCCAGATCCGAACCACTTGCTGTGTGAATCTGTCTCCACCACACTCTCAGACAATGCATTCCGGATCCAAAAAGAAATTCTAAGTCCCCAATTCACATGAAAACAGGAATAACTCCCACTTGTTTTTTTAGCAGGGTTTCTAGGTTGAATCTCCCACACTCTGAGCACTGCAGAGTGCCCTAGCGGGATCCACTTTGAAAACCAGTGGCCGGGGCCTATTCCTGCTGGAGAGGCCAGCAGCACAGCGCTGAGCGGGCCACTGCGCATGTGCCGATCTGTCAGTGCGAGATCGGAGCATGCGCAGTGGCCCTGCATTGCCGGCTTCCCAATCGCTGGCCAGCCCTACAACCCCCATTGCTGCCCCTCTGACCCCCACACCACCCGATCGCTGGCCTCCCAGAGGTCTCCAGGCCAGCCCCAATGCCCCACCCCCCCAACCCCACCGCCGGCAATCCTGTGTCTGGAATTCACTGCCCGAGTTGGTGATGGAGGCAAAGACCCTAAACTCTTTTTAAAAGTATCTGAACCTGCACCTTAAATGCTGTAAGCTACAGGGCTGGGTGCAGGAAGGTGGGATAGAAAAGACACCTGGGTGTTCTCGGGCTGGCGTGGATAAAATGAGCCAAATGACTTCCTTCTGTGCTGTAACCTTTCATGAAAGGTTTGAGCAGTTAATGAGCTGAGTGAGGTAGGTGCAGAGTTAGGAAACATTAACTACTCAGTTAATGGTAGGGCATTGGGGAGAGTTACAGAACCAAGAGATCCAGGGATACACGTTCATAGCTCCTTGAAAGTGGAGTCACAGGTGGACAGAGTGGTGAATAAGGCATTTGGCATGCTTGGTTTCATCGGTCAGAACATTGAATACAGGAGTTGGGACATCTTGTTGAAGTTGTACAAGACGTTGGTAAGACCACACTTGGAATACTGTGTGCAATTCTGGTCACCCTATTATAGAAAGGATATTATTAAGCTAGAAAGAGTGCAGAAAAGATTTACTAGGATGCTACCGGGATTTGGTGGTTTGAGTTATAAGGAGAAACTGGATAGACTGGGACTTTTTTCTCTGGAGCGTAGGAGGCTGAGGGGTGATCTTATAGAGGTCTATAAAATAATGAGGGGCATAGATCAGCTAGATAGTCAATATCTTTTCCCAAAGGTAGGGGAGTCTAAAACAAGAGGGCATAGGTTTAAGTGAGAGGGGAGAGATACAAAAGTGTCCAGAGGGGCAATTTTTTCCACAGAGAGTGGTGAATGTCTGGATAAGCTGCCAGAGGTAGTAGTAGAGGCGGGTACAATTTTGTCTTTTAAAAAGCGTTTAGACATTTACATGGGTAAGATGGGTATAGAGGGATATGGGCCAAACACGAGCAATTGGGACTAGCTTTGTGGTTAAACAAAAAAAGGGTGGCATGGACAAGTTGGGCCGAAGGGCCTGTTTCCATGCTGTAAACCTCTATATTATAGAGGTGGAAATAAGTGATGATCATGTTGCGGTATGTGATCTGAAGCTAATCTCAAGGCCAAATGTTACACTGAGGATGCTAATAGTCTGGCTCAACCTCTGACAGTTGTCAAGGAGAGGGTGAAGTCAGTGGCAAGGGAATGGAGTTTCTGTGGAAACTGAAGTCAACGGCTCCATCTTCCCAATATTTAATTGAAAGAAATTTCTGCTTATTCAAGAGTGAATGTTGGATAAACAGTCTGATGCAAACCATCAAGTCCTGGTGGACTGAAGTGCATTTGTTTCAATGCAAGAAGTGTAACAGGTAAGGCAGATGAACTTAGAGCTTGGATTAGTACTTGGAACTATGATGTTGTTGCCATTACAGAGACTTGGTTAAGGGAAGGGCAGGATTGGCAGCTTAACATTCCAGGATACAGATGTTTCAGGCAGGATAGAGGGGGATGTAAAAGGGGTGGGGGAGTTGCACTACTGGTCGAAGGAGAATATCACAGCTGTACTCCGGGAGGACACCTCGGAGGGCTCATACAGCGAGGCAATATGGGTGGAGCTCAGGAATAGGAAAGGTGTAGTCACAATGTTGGGGGTTTACTATAGGCCACCCAACTGCCAGCGGGAGATTGAGGAACAGATGTGTAGGCAGATTTTGGCAAGGTGCAAAAGTAACAGGGTTGTTGTGGTGGGAGATTTTAATTTCCCCTATATTGACTGGGACTCACTTAGTGCTAGGGGCGTGAATGGGGCAGAGTTTGTAAGGAACATCCAGGAGGGCTTCCTGAAACAGTATGTAGATAGTTCAACTAGGGAAGGGGCCATACTGGACCTGGTATTGGGGAAAGAGCCCAGCCAGGTGGTCGATGTTTCAGTAGGGGAGCAGTTCGGGAACAGTGACCACAATTCAGAAAGCTTTAAGGTACTGATGGATAAAGATAAGTGTAGTCCTCAAGTTAAGGTGCTAAATTGGGGGAAGGCTAATTACAACAATATTAGGCAGGAACTAAAGAATGTCGATTGGGGGCTGTGGTGAACCATCGTTGGTTCCCACTAGGTAGTACTGAGCCAGGGTCTGGCCAGTACTACGAGTATGTATATATGTTGCTGTTGGGGTTAGGGATGGGTTGTTCTACTTGTTGCTGTTGGGGTTAGGGTTGGGCTGTTACACCTATATTATAGTTATTATGGTACATCCGAGTCGGGCTCCGCCTCCTGGGAGAGGTATAAAGGTCACTGCTCTGTCTGGGACCCCTCAGTCTGGGATCGTGTACCATATATGGTAGCTTCGTTGTAATAGTAAATAAAAGCCTTTATTTCCTTGAGCATCTCAAGCCTCGTGTGTGATATCGCGCATCAATTTTATTTACTATTAATTAAACTCTCGTCGTAAAAAAAAAGGAAAACGATACAGAGAGTATGGAGCAAATGTTAAAACCCGAACGTCTTACACTGGATCCACGTGCGGTGGGCGCCTCTAACACCTTCGACCACTGGTTGAAATGTTTTGAGGACTACCTTGCAGCCTCCGCAGCGGTCACCACAGACGACGACAGACTCCGGGTCCTCCACGCGAGGGTAAGCGACACCGTATATCTCGCGATCCGTGCGGCCACCGACTACAAAGGGGCCCTCGAGCTCCTTAAGAAGCGCTACATTAAACCGCCAAACGAGATGCATGCTCGATATCTCTTAGCCACTCGACGACGGCAGCCCGGCGAAACGACGGAACAGTACGCGTGCGAGCTCCTACAGCTAGCCAGGGGCTGTAACTGCAAAGCAGTGTCGGCAGACCAGAACATGAATGACCTCGCTCGAGATGCGTTTGTGGCGGGAATCGGATCATCTTATATCCGACTCAGACTGTTGGAGCAAGGTAATCTTGATCTCACTAAGTCGATAGAACTAGCGGATACGTTGGAGACGGCCTCCAAAAGCCTAGCATTGTATCCCGAAGACCACGTGGAGACAGCGTGGCAGGAGCAGTCGCTGATTCCTCCTCGTCCCTCGGGTCCGAAAAGCTGCGTGATGGCGTGCCCACACTCGGGCCTGATGACGGCAGCAGCTCCAGGCGGCCCGCGGTGTTACTTCTGTGGGGGAGTGAAGCACACTCGGTAGCGATGTCCCGCTAAAGCAGTATTGTGCTCCGCCTGAGGTAAGAAGGGGCACTATTCGAAGGTATGCCTATCCAAACTTACTTCCAGGAACAGCAGTGCGGCCTGCGACTCCCCAGAGCCCGGTTCTTTGTCGTCGGCATCGTCGAGGGTTTCGTCCACGTGCGAGGCCAGGACGCCGCCATTACAGACGACGGAGTCGCAAGAGATGCGCGACCACCAGGGGTCGCTGATTTTGGCACCATCACCCACGTGCGACCTATGGGAGCAGCCATGTTGGTCGGCACCGACCGCGAACGACCAGCAGGGGTCATCTTCATCTATCTCAGCTGCCTGCAGTGGCGCTCACGAACCAACGGTGGTGTCGATCATCCTGGACCAGGCCAAGCCTCACAGACTCGACAAGTCTATGATGGACATTCAGGTAAACAAACACTTGATTTATTGTCTGTTTGACAGCGGGAGCACTGAGAGTTTTATTCACCCAGACGCTGTGAAGCGGTGTGGCCTCCAGATCCAATCTGTCAAACAGACGATTTCGATGGCATCAAGGTCCCGGTCTGTCACCGTGCTAGGGAGTTGCGTGGTAAATTTAATGGTGCAGGGCACGGTTTACGAGCGCTTCAAGCTCCTGGTGTTACCGCACCTTTGCGCGCCAATACTCCTCGGACTAAATTTCATGGTCCACTTGAAGAGTGTAACCCTACAGTACGGTGGGCCACTCCCTCCGCTTTCAGTGGGAGAACAGCAGCCTCCAAATTGCCCAACGCCTGTAGCCTCTCGACGCTGAAGATCACCACACCCTCCCTGTTCCAGAATCTTGTGCCAGGCTGCAAGCCCATCGCGACTAAGGGTAGGCGTTACAGCGCTGAGGATCGGATCTTCATTCGATCTGAGGTTCAGCGGCTCCTCAAGGAAGGGATCATACAATCTAGCGCTAGTCCATGGAGAGCGCAGGTCGTGGTGGTCAAGAGTGGGAACAAACCCCGGATGGTCATTGACTATGGTCAGACCATTAATAGATACACGCAGCTGGATGCGTATCTCCTCCCGCGCATATCTGACATGGTCAACCAGATTGCGCAGTACCGGGTGTTCTCCACCATAGACCTCAAGTCTGCCTACCACCAACTCCCCATTCGCCCAGAGGACCGACAATACACGGCTTTTGAAGCAGATGGTCGCTTGTATCACTTTCTCAGGGTTCCTTTTGGTGTCACCAATGGGGTCTCGGTCTTCCAGCGTGCTATGGACCGAATGGTGGACCATAACGGACTGCGGGCTACCTTCCCGTATCTGGATAACGTCACCATCTGCGGCCATGACCAGCAGGACCACGACACAAATCTCCTTAAGTTCCTACGCACTGCATCTCGCCTGAATCTGACCTACAACAGGGAGAAGTGTGTATTTCGTACGCGCCGTTTAGCCATCCTCGGATACGTGGTGGAAAACGGGGTCATTGGCCCTGATCCAGACCGTATGCGTCCCCTCCTTGAACTTCCCCTGCCCACTAGCGCAAAAGCACTGAGAAGATGCTTAGGCTTCTTCTCTTACTACGCACAGTGGGTTCCCAATTACGCGGACAAAGCCCGTCCGCTCATCAAGTCTACCTCTTTTCCCCTAACACCAGAGGCTCGATTGGCCTTTGATAAACTAAAAGCCGACATCGCGAAAGCCACGATGCACGCTGTTGATGAGTCCATCCCCTTTCAGGTGGAGAGCGATGCATCTGATTTTGCCCTGGCCGCCACACTTAACCAGGCGGGCAGGCCCGTCGCCTTTTTCTCTCGCACCCTCCAAGGCCCTGAAATTCGGCATTCTGCGGTGGAAAAGGAGGCCCAGGCCATTGTGGAGGCCGTCAGGCATTGGCGCCATCACTTGGCGGGAAAACGGTTCACCCTGATCACGGACCAGCTGTCCGTGGCGTTCATGTTCAATAACACGCTGCGGGGCAAGATCAAGAATGACAAGATCTTGAGGTGGAGAATCGAACTCTCCACCTATAATTACGACATCATGTATCGTCCAGGGAAACTCAACGAGCCCTCGGATGCCCTGTCGCGTGGAACATGCGCCAGTATACAGGAGGACCGTTTGCAGGCTCTCCACAATGACCTCTGCCATCCTGGGGTCACTCGGCTCTACCACTTCGTAAAAGCCCGCAATCTACCCTACTCGGTGGAGGATGTCAGGCCCATAACGAGAAGCTGTCGGGTATGAGCGGAATGCAAACCGCACTTTTACCGACCTGACCGGGCACAACTAGTCAAGGCCACTCGTCCCTTCGAAAGACTGAGTGTCGACTTTAAGGGCCCCCTTCCCTCAACAGATCGGAATGTGTACTTCCTCAACATCATTGATGAGTACTCGAGATTCCCTTTTGTTATTCCCTGCTCTGATACATCCACTGCCACGGTTATCAAGGCATTCCGGGATCTTTTCACCCTGTTCGGGTACCCCTGCTACATTCACAGCGATAGGGGCTCGTCGTTCATGAGCGATGACTTGAGGCAATACCTGCTCTCATATGGGATTGCCTCTAGTAGGACCACGAGCTACAACCCTAGGGGTAACGGACAGGTGGAACGTGAGAATGCTACAGTCTGGAAGGCTGTCTTACTGGCGTTGAAGTCAAAAAGCCTTCCAGTCTCCCGTTGGCAAGAGGTGCTCCCTGATGCGCTCCATTCTATTCGCTCACTCCTGTGTACGGCAACCAACGCTACTCCCCATGAGAGGCTGTTTTCATTCCCTCGGAAGTCTTCCTCTGGGACCTCATTACCGTCTTGGTTGACGTACGCAGGACCTGTCCTCCTGCGGCAACATGTAAGGGCCCGCAAGTCCGACCCGTTGGTCGAACAGGTCCATCTCCTCCACGCCAACCCTCAGTATGCCTATGTGGCATACCCTGACGGGCGAGAGGACACGGTCTCGATTCGAGACCTGGCGCCAGCAGGGGACGTAGAAACCCCTGTCGCTCCCATACCTTCTGTTAGAGACCCCCTAACTATTGTTTCCCCTCCGGACATGGCGCGGGCAGCATCGGGACCATTACTTAACCCTTTTACTCCCGTGTACAGCTTGCCTGAGTCCAGGAGATGGTCACCACTTCAGGGCGTGTCGGAACTCAACAGATTATCATCACCTCGGGGTCAACTGGCCCATGAGACTGTGGAGGAACCGTTGGACATCGCCTTAGGGAGAACGCCACCGCGAGTGCCTACTCCGGTGTCATCACCGGTGTTGAGGAGGTCACAACGACGGTGCGGTCCCCCTGACCGTCTGAACTTATAGACTGATGACAAATTATTCTGTGTTTTTTGTGTACCCCGCCGGCCTTTGTCTTCAAAGGAGGGGTGAATGTGGTGAACCATCGTTGGTTCCCACCAGGTAGTACTGAGCCAGGGTCTGGCCAGTACTACGAGTATGTATATATGTTGCTGTTGGGGTTAGGGATGGGTTGTTCTACTTGTTGCTGTTGGGGTTAGGGTTGGGCTGTTACACCTGTATTATAGTTATTATGGTACATCCCAGTCAGGCTCCGCCTCCTGGGAGAGGTATAAAGGTCACTGCTCTGTCTGGGACCCCTCAGTCTGGGATCGTGTACCATATATGGTAGCTTCGTTGTAATAGTAAATAAAAGCCTTTATTTCCTTGAGCATCTCAAGCCTCGTGAGTGATATCGCGCATCAGGGGCAGATGTTTGAGGGCAAATCAACATCTGGCATGTGGGAGGCTTTCAAGTGTAAGTTGATAGGGATTCAGGACCGGCACATTCCTGTAAGGATGAAGGATAAGTATGGCAAGTTTTGGGAACCTTGAATAATGAGAGATATTGTGAGCCTTGTAGGAGGCAAGGGATGAGATTGCAGAGCCTTTGGCTTTGATCTTTGGGTCCTCACTGTCCACGGGGATGGTGCCAGAGGACTGGAGAATGGCGAATGTTGTTCCTCTGTTTAAGAAAGGGAATAGAAATGACCCTGGTAATTATAGACCGGTTAGTCTGACTTCGGTGGTTGGTAAATTGATGGAAAGGGTCCTTAGGGATGGGATTTACGACCATTTAGAAAGATGGGGATTAATCCGGGATAGTCAGCATGGGTTCGTGAAGGGCAAGTCTTGCCTCACAAATTTGATAGAATTTTTTGAGGAGGTAACTAAGTGTGTTGATGAAGGTAGGGCAGTTGATGTCATATACATGGATTTTAGTAAGGCGTTTGATAAGGTCCCCCATGGTCGGCTTATGATGAAAGTGAGGAGGTGTGGGATAGAGGGAAAGTTGGCCGATTGGATAGGTAACTGGCTGTCTGACCGAAGACAGAGGGTGGTGGTCGATGGAAAATTTTCGGATTGGAGGCAGGTTGCTAGCGGTGTGCCGCAGGGATCAGTGCTTGGTCCTCTGCTCTTTGTGATTTTTATTAATGACTTAGAGGAGGGGGCTGAAGGGTGGATCAGTAAATTTGCTGATGACACCAAGATTGGTGGAGTAGTGGATGAGGTGGAGGGCTGTTGTAGGCTGCAAAGAGACATAGATAGGATGCAAAGCTGGGCTGAAAAATGGCAAATGGAGTTTAACCCTGATAAATGTGAGGTGATTCATTTTGGTAGGACTAATTTAAATGTGGATTACAGGGTCAAAGGTAGGGTTCTGAAGACTGTGGAGGAACAGAGAGATCTTGGGGTCCATATCCACAAATCTCTAAAGGTTGCCAGTCAAGTAGATGGAGCTGTGAAGAAGGCCTATAGTGTGTTAGCTTTTATTAACAGGGGGTTGGAGTTTAAGAGCCGTGGGGTTATGCTGCAACTGTACAGGACCTTGGTGAGACCACATTTGGAATATTGTGTGCAGTTCTGGTCACCTCACTATAAGAAGGATGTGGAAGCGCTGGAAAGAGTGCAGAGGAGATTTACCAGGATGCTGCCTGGTTTGGAGGGTAGGTCATATGAGGAAAGGTTGAGGGAGCTAGGGCTGTTCTCTCTGGAGCGGAGGAGGCTGAGGGGAGACTTAATAGAGGTGTATAAAATGATGAAGGGGATAGATAGAGTGAACGTTCAAAGACTATTTCCTCGGGTGGATGGAGCTATTACAAGGGGGCATAACTATAGGGTTCATGGTGGGAGATACAGGACGGATATCAGAGGTAGGTTCTTTACGCAGAGAGTGGTTGGGGTGTGGAATGGACTGCCTGCAGTGATAGTGGAGTCAGACACTTTAGAAACATTTAAGCGGTTATTGGATAGGCACATGGAGCACACCAGGATGATAGGGAGTGGGATAGCTTGATCTTGGTTTCAGATAAAGCTCGGCACAACATCGTGGGCCGAAGGGCCTGTTCTGTGCTGTACTGTTCTATGTTCTATGTTCTATGTTCTATGTTCTATGTTCTATGTTCTAGTCAAAGAGAAAAAGGAAGCATTTGTCAAAGCTAGGAGGCCGGGAACACACGAAGCAAGTGTGGAATACAAGGAAAGCAGAAAGAAACTTAAGCAAGGAGTAAGAAGGGCTAAAAGGGGTCACGAAAAAGCATTGGCCGACAGGATTAAGGAAAATCCCAAGGCTTTTTATCCATATATAAAGAGCAAGAGGGTAGCCAGGGAGAGGGTTGGCCCACTCAAGGACAAGGGAGGGAATCTATGCGTGGAGCCAGAGGAAATGGGTGAGGTATTAAATGAGTACTTTGCGTCAGTATTCACCAAAGAGAAGGACTTGGTGGATGATGAGTCTGGGAAAGGATGTGTAGATAGTTTGAGTCATGTTGAGATCAAAAAGGAGGAGGTATTGGGGTTCTTGAGAAACATTAAGGTAGACAAGTCCCCAGGGCCTGATGGGATATACCCCAGAATACTGAGAGAGGCAAGAGAGGAAATTGCTGGGGCCTTGAGAGAAATCTTTGTATCCTCACAGGCTGCAGGGGAGGTACACACAGTAAGAAGTCTCACAACACCAGGTTAAAGTCCAGCAGGTTTATTTGGTAGCACAAGCCACTAGCTTTCAGGGCACTGCTCCTTCATCAGGTGAGTGGGATTTCAGTTCACAAACAGGGCATATAAAGACACAAACCCAATTTACAAAATAATGGTTGGAATGCGAGTCTTTACAGGTAATCAAGTCTTAAAGGTGTAGACAATGTGAGTGGAGAGAGGGTTAAGCACAGGTTAAAGAGATGCGTATTGTCTCCAGCCAGGACAGTTAGTGAGATTTTGCAAGCCCAGGCAAGTCGTGGGGGTTACAGATAGTGTGACATGAACCTTCCAACCATTATTTTGTAAATTGAGTTTGTGTCTTTATATACCCTGTTTGTGAACTGAAATCCCACTCACCTGATGAAGGAGCAGCGCTCCGAAGGCTAGTGGCTTGTGCCACCAAATAAACCTGTTGGACCTTAACCTGGTGTTGTGAGACCTCTTACTGTGTTTTACCCCAGTCCAACGCCGGCATCTGCACAACAGGGGAGGTCCCAGAGGATTGGAGAATAGCCGACGTTGTTCCTTTGTTTCAGAAGGGTAGCAAGAATATTCCAGGTAATTACAGGCCGGTGAACCTTACATCAGTGGTAGGGAAATTATTGGAGGGGATTCTTCGAGACAGGATTTATTCCCACTTGGAAATAAGTGGACGTATTAGTGAGAGGCAACATGGTTTTGTGAAGGGGAGGTCGTGTTTCACGAACTTGATCGAGTTTTTCGAGGAAGTGACGAAGATGATTGATGAGGGTAGGGCAGTGGATGTTGTCTACATGGACTTCAGTAAGGCCTTTGACAAGGTCCCTCATGGCAGACTGGTGCAGAAGGTGAAGTCGCGTGGGATCAGAGGTGAGCTGGCAAGGTGGATACAAAACTGGCTCGGTCAAAGAAGACAGAGGGTAGCAGTGGAAGGGTGCGTTTCTGAATGGAGGGCTGTGACAAGTGGTGTTCCTCAGGGATCAGTGCTGGGACCTTTGCTGTTTGTAATATATATAAATGATTTGAAGGAAAATGTAACTGAATTGATTAGTAAGTTTGTGGACGACCCAAAGGTTGGTGGATTTACGGATAGCGATGAGGACCATCAGAGGATACAGCAGGATATAGATCAGTTGGAGACTTGAGCAGAGAGATGGCAGATGGAGTTTAATCCGGACAAATGTGAGGTAAGCATTTTGGAAGGTCTAATACAGATAGGAAATATACAGTAAATGGCAGAACCCTTAAGAGTATTGATAGGCAAAGGGATCTGGGTGTACAGGTACACAGGTCAATGAAAGCGGCAATGCAGGTGGAGAAGGTAGTCAAGAGGCATACGGCATGCTTGCCTTCATCGGCCGGGGTATTGAGTTAAAAAATTGGCAAGTCATGTTGCAGCTTTATAGAACCTTAGTTAGGTCGCACTTGGAATATACTGTTCAATTCTGGTCACCACACTACCAGAAGGATGTGGAGGCTTTGGAGAGGGTACAGAAAAGATTTACCAGGATGTTGCCTGGTATGGAGGGCATTAGCTATGAGGAGAGGTTGGAGAAACTTGGTTTGTTCTCACTGGAGCGACGGAGGTTAAGGGGAGACCTGATAGAAGTCTACAAGATTATGAGAGGCATGGACAGAGTGGATAGGCAGAAGCTTTTTCCCAGGGTGGAAGAGTCAATTACTAGGGAGCACAGGTTTAAGGTGCGAGAGGCAAGGTTTAAAAGAGATGTAAGAGGCAGATTTTTTACAGAGATTGTAGTGGGTGCCTGGAACTTGTTGTCGGGGGAGGTAGTGGAAGCGGATACGGTAGTGACCTTCAAGGGGTGACTTGACAAGTACATGAATAGGATGGGAATAGAGGGATATGGTCCCCGGAAGGGTAGGGAGTTTTAGTTAAGTCGCACAGCATGGTTGGTGCAGGCTTGGAGGGCCGAAGGGCCTGTTCCTGTGCTGTAATTTTCTTTGTTCTTTGCTTTACAGACAGTGGGGGAGTCGAGAGAGGCGGTGCTGAGGTTGAGCTGGGCGTTGTCAGTGTACATGTGGAAGTTAACACTGTCACTGAGGGACAACATTTAGATGAGGAATGGGCGGTGGGTGCTGAAGGATAGATCCTTGGGGTACACCAGAGATAACGGTGTGGAAGCAAGAAGAGAAACCATTGCCAGTGTTTTGTGGCTAAGATTAGCCAAAGCGGAGTGGGAACGGGAGAGAGCAATCCCACCCAGCTGGGAGCAGACAGGGATTGGTGGAGGATGGTGTTTTTAGCCGTGTCAGAGGCTGAGGAGAATGAGGAGGGAAGGTTTAACAACATGACATGTTTAGCAGCTTGTGTTGATTGTTTGGAGCTTACCTGTCGAACTCGGTACTCTCTGCTTTTGCAGGGGGTGTGATTGAATTCTGTTTTGGTGGTAAACTAGCTTCAGCAAACTCCAGCTCATCCTCAGAATCTCTGGCATCCAGCAAAGATTTCTTCTCTTCATTCTCATCCACCTTCCCTTCTTTCCTCTTTTTTGTGACAACATCTACTAATTTGCCATAGTTACCTTAAAAAAAGTTTTAAAATGATCATTTTGACTTCTCACTGTGGTGAGAGTTCAGAGGTTACAGGGCAGTGAAACCATTTTACAATATTTACCCGACAGATAACTCCCAGCTCATTTCCCAATAGTGCAGCAAAAGGTTTCAGTCAGTCAGCAGATTGATTGAAGCAGGAATGGTTCCAACTATTGGCTCACAGAAGTGTTGCTAATTAAATAATGCTTTCCTATGAGGCAGAGAGTTCTGTATCAGCCAGGATTAATGTGCAGCGTCACTGTCAGTGCCGTGTGGTCGAGCCCTGAACTCAGGTATTGCTGGAAGTGCAGAGGGGAAGGTACATACCACATAGGAGGGGGGTGTCCGCCAATGTTGCAAGGAGGCCGTTGATGAAGACATCCCTGCCTGAAAATTGAGGCTGGGTGGGAAATGGCCCTTAAGTGATCATTAATTTTCAACAAAGGCCTCAATTAGGGGAAGTGGGTGGGGCCTAGGCCTCACCCATCCTATTTGTGTTTTGAAATACAAAGAACAAAGAAAAGTACAGCACAGGAACAGCCCTTTGACCCTCCAAGCCTGCGCCGATCATGCCTAAACTAAAACCGTATGCACTTAGAGTCCATATCCTTCCATTCCCATCCTATTCATGTTTTCGTCTAGTTGCCCCTTAAATTACGCTATTGTGCCTGCTCCCACCACCTCCCCGGGCAGCGCGTTCCAGACACTCACTACCCTCTGTGTAAAAAACTTGCCTTGCATATCTCCTCTAAACTTTTCCCCATGCACCTTAAACCTTTGCCCCCTAGTATTTGACTTTTCTTTCCTAGGAAAGAGCATCTGACCATCCACTCTGTCCATGCCACTCATAATCTTGTAAACCTTTATCAGGTCACCCCTCAAACTCCATCGTTCCAGTGAGAAGAAACCGAGTTCATCCAACCTCTCCTCATAGCTAATATCCTCCAGACCAGGCAACATCTTGGTAAACTTCTTCTGTACCCTCTCCAAAGCATCCACATCCTTCTGGTAATGTGGTGACCAGAATTGTACACAATATTCTAAATGAGGCCTAACTAAGGTACTGTACATAAGAACATAAGAAATAGGAGCAGGAGTAGGCCATCTAGCCCCTCGAGCCTGCCCCACCATTCAATAAGATCATGGCTGATCTGAAGTGGATCAGTTCCACTTACCCGCCTGATCCCTACAACCCCTAATTCCCTTACCGATCAGGAATCCATCTATCCGTGATTTAAACATATTCAACGAGGTAGCCTCCACCACTTCAGTGGGCAGAGAATTCCAGAGATTCACCAGCCTCTGAGAGAAGAAGTTCCTCCTCAACTCTGTCCTAAACTGACCCCCCTTTATTTTGAGGCTGTGCCCTCTAGTTTTAGCTTCCTTTCTAAGTGGAAAGAATCTCTCCACCTCTACCCTATCCAGCCCCTTCATTATCTTATAGGTCTCTATAAGATCCCCCCTCAGCCTTCTAAATTCCAACGTGTACAAACCCAATCTGCTCAGTCTCTCCTCATAATCAACACCCCTCATCTCTGGTATCAACCTGGTGAACCTTCTCTGCACTCCCTCCAAGGCCAATATATCCTTCCGCAAATAAGGGGACCAATACTGCACACAGTATTCCAGCTGCAGCCTCACCAATGCCCTGTACAGATGCAGCAAGACATCTCTGCTTTTATATTCTATCCCCCTTGCAACATAGGCCAACATCCCATTTGCCTTCTTGATCACCGGTTGCACCTGCAGACTGGGTTTTTGCGTCTCATGCACAAGGACCCCCAGGTACAGCTGCAGCATGACCTGCAGATGTTTATATTCAATGCCCCAACTGATGAAGGCAAGCATGTCAAATGCCTTCTTGACTACCTTATCCACTTGCGTTGCCATTTTCAGTGATCGGTGCACATGCACGCCCGGATCTCTCTGCCTGTCAATACTCCTGAGGGTTCTACCATTTACTGTATAATTCCTATGTGCATTGGACCTTCCAAAATGCATTTTCTCACCCTTATCCGGATTAAACTCCATTTGCCATTTCCCTGCCCAAGACGCCAACTGGTCTATATCTTGCTGTATCCTCTGACAATCCTCTTCACTATCCGCAACTCCACCAACTTTTGTGTCGTCTGCGAACTTACTCATCAGACCAGCTACATTTTCCTCCAAATCGTTTATATATACTATGAACAACAAAAGTTCCAGAACTGATCCCTGTGGAACACCGCTAGTCATAACCTTCCATTCAGAAAAGCACCCCTCTACTGCTACCCTGTGTCTTCTATGGCCAAGCCAGTTCTATATCCATCTTGCCAGCTCTCCTCTGATCCCATGTGACTTCATCTATCGTACCAGTCTACCATGAGGTACCTTGTCAAAGGCAAATGTAACCATCAGTCACATCTGAACTTCTGTCATCATGTGACTCTGGAGGCAGACATCTTCAGGCAGTTCAATAAATACTCTCACTGAGACAAGAGACTAATGAAGGCTGCTGTCCTTATCGATAAAATATGGTGTTAGGAAGTGAAGATAATAGATTTTTGAACCCTGGAAATGATGCAGAGAAGATGCCGAGAACCCAGGAATGCAGAAAGGTTCAAATCTGCAAAAAAGCTGCTGAAAGAAAGCACAATAGGTAAATACTGAAATGGCTGCAAAAGATTTTCTCATCTCATCTCTTTGGAGAAACCCTAATGCAGCAAGAACAAGCAGCCACATTAGTGTCCAGGGTGTTAACACAAATGGAACACTATGCTCAGATTGAGAAAGAGTGCCTGGCGACTGGTTTTTCCCGTGAGCATTTTCCAGTCCCGCTGAAAGCTACTCCCCACAGCAGGTTCCCCAGCAGCACAGCCGGCGATCAATCCAAATGGCCATTGACTTTGGCAGGACCGACAGACCCCACTAGTGGCCAATGGCAAGCTGCTTCCACCTCCAGACCAGAACATTCAGACCATTGTCTCTGCACTATCCCCAGTCAAACAGAAAGGCAGAGGCGGATTGCCCAAGAACTCGAGTAAATCTAGCACAGATTTAGACAAGGAAATCCTTGAATGGAAACTGGAAGCATGGAAAATGGTCCCATCGAGAGACTGATGTCACACCACATGCAAACCATTCTTCCAATAGCAAAAAGGCTACTAAAACTAGAAGCAGCACCAGGCAGGAGCGAACAAGATCAAAGTGAAATGACAGACAGTCAAACCATTGCAGAGTTGAGCATTGGACAGCCAATCAGGGTGCAAACATTCAACCCTCTCAACAGGAGCCAGCCCATGTGGAAACTTGGAACATGGATAGAGAAGTTGTCACTTCAATCGTACGCAGTGGAACTAAATGGCCAAATATACTGACACAACCATGGGCATATCCAAGCTGTTGCTTCATCGCAATTGGCATCTCTGGGAGAAGGGTCCCACCAGCGGTACTGAGTGCAGAACTACCATCAATCTCAGAGGACCACAAGTCCCCAACAATTGCAATGGAACAACAACAATCACCAATTCGCTACTCCGAAGTGTGGTGCATGCTGGGACAGTGAGTAAATTTAAGGAGGAATTGGACAGATTTTTAATTGGTAATGGGTTGAAGGTTATGGGGAGAAGGTAGGAAAATGGAGATGAGGAGCATATCAGCCATGATCAAATGGTGGAGTGGATTCAATGGGCCGAATGGCCTAATTCTGATCCTTTATTTATAAACTTATGAACCAAGGCAACATGGGCCATGTGAACAATATTCTCCAGATAAGGAACATCACCCAAACAAAGCCAATGTCAATGTGCACATGGAAACATCGAAACTAGAAGCAGGAGGAGGCCATTTGGCCCTTCGAGCCTGCTCCGCCATTCATCACGATCATCAAATTCAATATTTTGATCCCGCCTTTCTACCCCTCCCTCCCCCACTATCCCTTGATTCCCTTCGCCCCATGAGCTATATTTAATGTAGAATATATTCTATATCTTATATGGGGCAGTGAATTCCATAGATTCACAACCCTTTGAGAAAAGTAATTTCTCCTTATCTCTACGTTGCTATTTGTGTGTCTGCAAACAGATAAAGTAAGCTTTGGCCAGAACACTGGCTCTTCATAAACGTCACAGCTGCAATTTCAACAATATCAACAAAGGCAGGTTCTTACCTATGGACACTTCAAAGGTGAGAGGGCGTGACCCTACAGAAGGGTCGACCATGGTTGCCTCAAAGAATGCAGCAAACAGCAGGAATTCTTCCTTTTCACCTGCAATAGACTGAACAGAGAAAGACTTTGAATTTTGGTGCTTTCATTATTTACATCCTGATCTCAGATTGTTGAAACTTTTCTGCTGTTCGGAGTCGGTCCCACCTAGTCTAACAATAGGGCAGTCACTTCCGCCAACGCTATCATCATCAGTTAAATTAGTGATAAGTCACAGAGGGTCAATTCCCCACGTAAGGGTTAATCTGGCAGCAATGTCCATCGGGCAATGCCAATGATGGTCATTGAAGTTTGAAGCCAGAGGACATTTAGTTTTAATATGCTCCATTCCCAGCTGAAGCTTCCGTGTGAAATGGGGCAGTCCAACACGCTCCCTTTGGATTCTCCATTACTTCTTCCCCCAAGCTCACCTTCAGCGGTCAATATACAAGTTGGGATTTATATAGCTCCATGCACTATAAGATTCATTCTATCAGCAATCTTTTAAATAGAGCGCTGGCCATTTCCTCACCTTGCAATCTTGTTGCAGAAATAGAGCAATGGGACTGTGACTATCCTGACCAGAAGATTGCTCGCTGTGAATCGTCTGAACTCACAAATGAGCCAAAGGATGTCACTTTTAGATCTGAAAAGTGCCTGTATTTAAATTAATATTTGCATCTGCCTTTATCAAGGAGGTAGATGGCATCCAATATTTATTAATGATCCAGATCTTGGCAACGGCTTCAAAGATCCAGGTGGCTTATCCAGTCAATTCAAGAAACATTTAAGAGTTGTTTTCAGATATGGACAGCATTTTCCCAGAACCCTTGCGGAGTCTGGAGTCAGCATTTCCACAGCTGGCTGAGGGCCCCAAGAATCTTTTCTCACTGACCCAACGAATGAGCCACAAAAAGGGCAAGGTCACCGTTTTGCCCATAACCATTCCTTTGGAGCGATTTCTCCTCAATGCACATCACGCTGGCAACGCTGGACCCTGAACTTTTAATTTTCAGCAGGTTTCTCTGAGCGCCTCTATTCTGAGACATCCTCACAGTGGCTATTCCACTGCAGCACCATCACCTCTCTCAATGATGCTGTCAGCCGCACAATATTCAGGGTCCTCTCATTGGGCCTCCTGTCACAGGAACCTGCTCGCCATCCTCGATTGGATGACCAATGCAGTTGTGGCCAATTTGGAGACTGCCATGACTAACATTGTACTGTTGAGAGGCCTTGACAACAAGTTTGAGTTTGGGGCTTGTGTACGGTCCCAACACTGGGTCCTGACCCCCCGGCAAAATAGAATCCAATGAAAAATGGATCAAAGGGGAAACTTTTTCTTTATTTGTTCATAGGAAGTGGGTATCACTTGTAAGGCCAGCATTTATTGCCCATCCCTAATTTCCCTTCAGAGTAATTAAGAGTCAACCCACATTACTGTGGGTCTGAAGTCACATGTAGGCCAGACTGGGTAAGGATGACAGATTTCCTTCCCTAAAGGATATCAGTGAACCAGATGGGTTTTTACAACAATTGATGATGGTTGTCATGGTCACCATTACTGAGACTAGCTTTATATTCCAGATTTTTATTAATTCAGTTTAAATTCCATCAACTGCCATGGTGGGATTTGAACCCGTGTCCCCAGGGTAGGTTCCCAGCCTGGGCTATCAGTCCATCTCCCATTAACCAGATGGGTTTCTATAGAGAGGATTGTGGGTCATCTCCAGGAGTTGGGAGGCTGGCTATTTTATGAAAAGGATAGAAGATTAATGGGCCAAAGAATTATCGGAGTTCTACTGGATGACCCAATAGGAACTGGCAAAAAAAAAACAGCCAATAGCAGATGTGAATGAAAGGCAGAGAACAGAAATGTATCACAACAGGTTTGTTACTAAACTGACCTCTGGGACTGGGTGGATTTCTTCCACTTCAACCTCCACCGCACTCGGCTGCTCTTGGGGAATTGCCCCATCCTCATCTTCATTTTGGCCGCTGGTTTCCTCTTTAGCTTTAGACTTGGATTTTGATTTCTTGCTTTTTTTTTTCAGTTTGAGTTTGCTGAAGGCACTCTTCAGGTTTTTGCCTTTGGCACCTTGAATAGCTGAGATTGAGCTGAATACTTCCACTGTCACTGCCATAAGTAATCGTCCTCTGTAAAATATCCCCTCTCTCAGACCCTCATTCAGGTTTTTGTGGGCGTCCATTAGCACGGAGTTCTGAGGTGAGCCATAGAGGTGAATCCAGGCGGGACCGAAGGTGGGGTGAAATCCAGCTGCAAGATATAGACAAAGGTAACCTGGGAGGTGGGTTTGCAAGTAGTAAAGTGAAGTTTCAGTAAGGAGTTTCTCAAGGCGAGAATGGAAACAATGGCTGACAAGTTTCCTGGACCTGATGGCAGGCGTCCTCAAGACTTTTAAGAAGTGGCTGAAGAGATAGTGAATGAACAAAACTTTCAAAATTCCCTCAATTCTCGATTCACCATTGGCAACAGTTCAGGGAAAGTTCATTAGGCTGATTCCGGAGATGAAGGGGTTTGTCTTATGAGGCAAGGATGAGCAGGTTGGGCCTTTACCCATTGGAGTTTAGAAAAATGAGAGGTGATCTTATTGAAACAAACAAGATTCAGACAGGGATTGACAGGGTTGATATTGAGAGGAGTTTCCTCTCTTGGGGGAATCTAGAACTAATGGGCACAGTTTCAAAATAAGAGGTCTCCCATTTAAGATGGAGATGAGGAGGATTTTTTTTTCTCTCAGAGGGTCATTAGTCTGTGGAATGCTCTTTCACAGAGAGCAATGGAGGCTGGATCGTTGAATCTGTTCAAGGCTGAGGTAGACAGATTTCTGATCAATATAGGAGTCAAGGGTCAGACAGGAAATTGGAATTAAGACCACTACTGAATTGGCCACTTGCTGAGGGACTCAAGAGGTCTTATGGCCTACTCCTGCTGCTATTAGTTACCATGGATCAAAGACGGTGTGTCAGTGCAGTCGCCTGTGTTATGGGGTATATTTGGAGAGACTTAGAAAGAACAAGAAAGGAATATTTAGAGAAGAAATGAGCACAGTTCAGGTCACTTTAACCTCATTCACCAGAGTAGACTCAATTACACCCATCCGTTTATACCCACTGATTAATATTTATCCGTTTATACCCGCTGTTTAATATTTACCCGTTTATACCCACTGATTAATATTTACCTGTTTATACCCACTGATTAATATTTATCCATTTATACCCACTGATTAATATTTACCCGTTTATACCCACTGATTAATATTTACCCGTTTATACCCACTGATTAATATTTACCTGTTTATACCCACTGATTAATATTTATCCATTTATACCCACTGATTAATATTTACCCGTTTATACCCACTGATTAATATTTACCCGTTTATACCCACTGATTAATATTTATCTGTTTATACCCACTGATTAATATTTATCTGTTTATACCCACTGATTAATATTTACCCGTTTATACCCACTGATTAATATTTACCTGTTTATACCCACTGATTAATATTTACCCGTTTATACCCACTGTTTAATATTTACCCGTTTATACCCACTGTTTAATATTTACCCGTTTATACCCACTGTTTAATATTTACCCGTTTATACCCACCGATTAATATTTACCCGTTTATACCCACTGATTAATATTTACCCGTTTATACCCACTGATTAATATTTATCTGTTTATACCCACTGATTAATATTTATCTGTTTATACCCACTGATTAATATTTACCCGTTTATACCCACTGATTAATATTTACCTGTTTATACCCACTGATTAATATTTACCCGTTTATACCCACTGTTTAATATTTACCTGTTTATACCCACTGATTAATATTTACCCGTTTATACCCACTGTTTAATATTTACCCGTTTATACCCACTGTTTAATATTTACCCGTTTATACCCACTGTTTAATATTTACCCGTTTATACCCACTGATTAATATTTATCTGTTTATACCCACTGATTAATATTTACCCGTTTATACCCACTGATTAATATTTACCCGTTTATACCCACTGATTAATATTTACCCGTTTATACCCACTGATTAATATTTACCCGTTTATACCCACTGATTAATATTTACCCGTTTATACCCACTGATTAATATTTACCTGTTTATACCCACTGATTAATATTTACCTGTTTATACCCACTGATTAATATTTACCTGTTTATACCCACTGATTAATATTTACCCGTTATATCCTCTTCTGTTTAACCCACGTGTATTTAACACTCGCCCATTTTAAACCATCTGAATTCTGTCCATTGGATCCAATGATAGGTGCTCTGACTGGGTTAGTTATTAATGAGTCCAGGATTATTCAGAGAAACTTGGAAAATAGGTGCAGGAGGAGGCCATTCAGCCCTTCCAGCCTGCACCACCATTCAATGTGATCATGGTTGATCATACACTTTCAGTATCCCACTCCCACTTTCTCTCCATGCACTTGATCCCTTTAACCACAAGGGCCACGTCCAGCTCCCTCTTGAACACATTTAACGAACTGGCCCCAACAGCTTTCTTTGATAGAGAATTCCACAGGTTCACAACTCTCTGAGTGAAGAAGTTCTTCCTCATCTCAGTCCTGAATGGCTTACCCCTTATTGGGTCTTGGGTGTGCAAGTCCACAGATCCTTGAAGGTGACGTCACAGGTGGAGAAGGTGGTGAAGAAGGCATATGGCATGCTTGCCTTTATGGGACGGGGCATAGAGTATAAAAGTTGGGGTCTGATGTTGCAGATGTATAGAACGTTGGTTCGGCCGCATTTGGAATACTGCGTCCAGTTCTGGTCGCCACACTACCGGAAGGACATGGAGGCTTTAGAGAGATTGCAGAGGAGGTTTACCAGGATGTTGCCTGGTATGGAAGGGCTTAGTTATGAGGAGAGATTGGGTAAACTGGGGTTGTTCTCCCTGGAAAGACGGAGGATGAGGGGAGATTTAATAGAGGTGTATAAAATTATGAAAGGCATAGATAGGGTGAACGGTGGGAAGCTTTTCCCCAGGTCGGTGGTGACGTTCACGAGGGGTCATAGGTTCAAGGTGAAGGGGGGGGGAGGTTTAACACAGATATCAGAAGGACATATTTTACACAGAGGGTGGTGGGGGCCTGGAATGCGCTGCCAGGCAAGGTGGTGGAGGCGGGGACACTGGGAACGTTTAAGACTTATCTAGATAGCCATATGAACGGAGTGGGAATGGAGGGATACAAAAGAATGGTCTAGTTTGGACCAGGGAGCGGCACGGGCTTGTAGGGCCGAAGGGCCTGTTCCTGTGCTGTATTGTTCTTAGTTCCTTGTTATTCTTAGACTGTGGCCCTGAGTTCTGCACTTCCCCAACATCGGGAACATTCTTCCCCCATCTAGCCATCCAGTCCCATCAGGATTTTATATGTTTCTATGAGATCCCTTCTCATTCTTTTAAATTCCAATGAGTACAAGTCCAGTCGATCCAGTCTTTAGAACATAGAACAGTACAGCACAGTACAGGCCCTTCGGCCCCCGATGTTGTGCCGAGCTTTGTCCGAAACCAAGATCAAGCTATCCCACTCCCTATCATTCTGGTGTGCTCCATGTGCCTATCCAATAACTGCTTGAAAGTTCCTAAAGTGTCCGACTCCACTATCACAGCAGGCAGTCCATTCCACACCTCAACCACTCTCTGAGTAAAGAACCTACCTCGGACATCCCTCCTATATTTCCCACCATGAACCTTATAATTATGCCCCCTAGTAACAGCTACATCCACCCGAGGAAATAGTCTCTGAACGTCCACTCTATCTATCCCCCTCATCATCTTATAAACCTCTATTAAGTCGCCTCTCATCCTCCTCCGCTCTAAAGAGAAAAGCCCTAGCTCCCTCAACCTTTCCTCATAAGACCTACCCTCCAAACCAGGCAGCATCCTGGTAAATCTCTTCTGCACTCTTTCCAGCGCTTCCACATCCTTCTTATAGTGAGGTGACCAGAACTGCACACAATATTCCAAATGTGGTCTCTCACCAAGGTCCTGTACAGTTGCAGCATAACCCCACGGCTCTTAAACTCAAACCCCCGTTAATAAGCGCTAACACACTATAGGCCTTCTTCACAGCTCTATCCACTTGAGTGGCAACCTTCAGAGATTTGTGGATATGAACCCCAAGGTCTCTCTGTTCCTCCACATTCCTCAGAACCCTGCCGTTGACCCTGTAATCCGCATTCAAATTTGTCCTACCAAAATGAATCACCTCGCACTTATCAGGGTTAAACTCCATCTGCCATTTTCGGCCCAGCTCTGCATCCTATAAATGTCTCTTTGTAGCCAACAACAGCCCTCCACCTCATCCACTACTCCACCAATCTTGGTGTCATCAGTAAATTTACAGACCTACCCTTCAGCCCCCTCCTCCAAGTCATTGATAAAAATCACAAATAGCAGAGGACCCAGCACTGATCCCTGTGGTACACCACTGATAACTGGTCTCCAGTAGGAAAATTTTCCATCCACCACCACCCTCTGTCGTCTTTGAGATAGCCAGTTACTTATCCAATCGGCCAAATTTCCCTCTTTCCCACAACTCCTTACTTTCTTCATGAGCCGACCATGGGGAACCTTATCAAACGCCTCACTAAAATCCATGTATATAACATGGGTCTGGCATGTGGGAGTCTTTTAAGGAACAATTGAGATGCGTGTATCCAAGAATGCAACCAATTAAGGACGGTCACCTCAGCACCTCACTGTACCGCAAGCCCACGGATAATCTCACGATGCTCCACTTCTCCAGCTTCCACCCTAAACACGTTAAAGAAGCCATCCCCTATGGACAAGCCCTCCGAATACACAGGATCTGCTCGGATGAGGAGGGTCGCAACAGACACCTCCAGACGCTGAAAGATGCCCTCATAAGAACAGGATATGGCGCTCGACTCATCGATCGACAGTTCTGACACGCCACAGCGAAAAACCGCACCGACCTCCTCAGAAGACAAACACGGGACGCGGTGGACAGAGTACCCTTCGTTGTCCAGTACTTCCCCAGAGCGGAGAAGCTACGGCATCTCCTCCGGAGCCTTCAACATGTCATTGATGAAGACGAACATCTCGCCAAGGCCATCCCCACACCCCCACTTCTTGCCTTCAAACAACCACGCAACCTCAAACAGACCATTGTCCGCAGCAAACTACCCAGCCTTCAGGAGAACAGTGACCACGACACCACACAACCCTGCCACAGCAACCTCTGCAAGACGTGCCGGATCTTCGACACGGATGCCATCATCTCACGTGAGAACACCATCTACCAGGTACACGGTACCTACTCTTGCAACTCGGCCAACATTGTCTACCTGATACGCTGCAGGAAAGGATGTCCCGAGGCATGGTACATTGGGGAAACCATGCAGACGCTACGACAACGGATGAATGAACACCGCTCGACAATCACCAGGCAAGACTGTTCTCTTCCTGTTGGGGAGCACTACAGCAGTCACGGGCATTCAGCCTCTGATCTTCAGGTAAGTGTTCTCCAAGGTGGCCTTCACGACACAGGACACGCAGAGTCATAGAACATAGAACATAGAACAGTACAGCACAGAACAGGCCCTTCGGCCCACGATGTTGTGCCGACCTTCATCTGAAACCAAGATCAAGCTATCCCACTCCCTACCATCCTGGTGTGCTCCATGTGCCTATCCAATAACCGCTTAAATGTTCCTAAAGTGTCTGACTCCACTATCACTGCAGGCAGTCCATTCCACACCCCAACCACTCTCTGCGTGAAGAACCCACCTCTGATATCCTTCCTATATCTCCCACCATGAACCCTATAGTTATGCCCCCTCGTAATAGCTCCATCCACCCGAGGAAATCAGTTGGCTATCAGTTTCGCTGAGCAGAAACTGATAGCCAAGTTCCGCACACATGAGGACGGCCTAAACCGGGATGTTGGATTTATGTCACATTATCAGTAACCCCCACAGCTTGCCTCCTGGACTTGCAAGTCCTGTCTGGAGACAATACACATCTCTTTAACCTGTGCTTAATGCTCCCTCCACCCACATTGTCTGTATCTTTAAGACCTGGTTGGCTGTAGAGATTCGCATTCTAATCAGTATTCTGTAACTTGATTTTGTGTCTCTGTGCACTGTCTGAGAGCACATTTCCACTCCATCTGACGAAGGAGCAGCGCTCCGAAAGCTTATGGTATTTGCTACCAAATAAACCTGTTGGACTTTAACCTGGTGTTGTTAAAACTCTTACTGTGTTCACCAGTCCAACGCCGGCATCTCCACATCTTGGCCATAGGAGACAGAGGGTAGCAGTCGAAGGGTCTTTTTCCGGCTGGAGGTCTGTGACCAGTGGTGTTCCGCAGGGCTCTGTACTGGGACCTCTGCTATTTGTGATATATATAAATGATTTGGAAGAAGGTGTAACTGGTGTTATCAGCAAGTTTGCGGATGACACGAAGATGGCTGGAGTTGCGGATAGTGATGAGCATTGTCGGGCAATACAGCAGGATATAGATAGGCTGGAAAATTGGGCAGAGAGGTGGCAGATGGAATTTAATCCGGATAAATGCGCAGTGATGCATTTTGGAAGAAATAATGTAGGGAGGAGTTATACAATAAATGGCAGAGCCATCAAGAGTATAGAAACACAGAGGGACCTGGGTGTGCAAGTCCACAAATCCGTGAAGGTGGCAACACAGGTGGAGAAGGTGGTGAAGAAGGCATATGGTATGCTTGCCTTTATAGGACGGGGTATAGAGTATAAAAGCTGGAGTCTGATGATGCAGCTGTATAGAACGCTGGTTAGGCCACATTTGGAGTACTGCGTCCAGTTCTGGTTGCCGCACTACCGCAAGGACGTGGAGGCGTTAGAGAGAGTGCAGAGAAGGTTTACCAGAATGTTGCCTGGTATGGAGGGTCTTAGCTATGAGGAGAGATTGGGTAAACTGGGGTTGTTCTCCCTGGAAAGACGGAGAATGAGGGGAGATCTAATAGAGGTGTACAAGATTATGAAGGGGATAGATAGGGTAAATGGTGGGAAGCTTTTTCCCAGATCAAAAGTGACGATCACGAGGGGTCACGGGCTCAAGGTGAGAGGAACGAAGTATAACTCAGATATTAGAGGGATGTTTTTTACACAGAGGGTGGTGGGGGCCTGGAATGCGCTGCCAAGTAGGGTGGTGGAGGCAGGCACGCTGACATCGTTTAAGACTTACCTGGATAGTCACATGAGCAGCCTGGGAATGGAGGGATACAAACGATTGGTCTGGTTGGACCAAGGAGCGGCCCAGGCTTGGAGGGCCGAAGGGCCTGTTTCCTGTGCTGTACTGTTCTTTGTTCTTTGACATCAACTGCTCTACCTTCATCTACACACTTAGTTACCTCCTCAAAGAATTGAATCAAATTTGTGAGGCAAGACTTACCCTTCACGAATCCGTGTTGACTATCCCAGATTAAGCTGCATCTTTCCAAATGGTCATAAATCCTATCCCTCAGGACCTTTTCCATTAACTTACCGACCACCGAAGTAAGACTAACCGGCCTATAATTACCAGGGTCATTCCTATTTCCTTTCTTGAACAGAGGGACAACATTCACCACTCTCCAGTCCTCTGGCACTATCCCCGTGATGTGGAGATGCCGGCGTTGGACTGGGGTAAACACAGTAAGAAGTTTAACAACACCAGGTTAAAGTCCAATAGGTTTATTTGGTAGCAAAAGCCACACAAGCTTTCGAAGCCTTCAGCTCCTTCTTCAGGTGAGTGGGAATTCTGTTCACAAACAGGGCATATAAATACACAAACTCAATTTACAGAATAATGGTTGGAATGCGAATACTTACAGCTAATCAAGTCTTAAAGGTACAAACAATTTGAGTGGAGAGAGCATTAAGACAGGTTAAAGAGATAGAAACATAGAAAACTGGAAAACTACAGCATGAAACAGGCCATTCGGCCCCACAATTTGTGCCGAACATATCCCTACCTTTTAGGCCTACCTATAACCCTCCATCCTATTAAGTCCCATGTACTCATCCAGGAGTCTCTTAAAAGACCCTATTGAGTTTGCCTCCACCACCACTGATGGCAGCCGATTCCACTCGCCCACCACCCTCTGTGTGAAAAACTTCCCCCTAACATTTCCCCTGTATCCAGACCCCAGCACCTTAAACCTGTGTCCTCTCGTAGCAGCCATTTCCACCCTGGGAAAAAGCCTCTGAGAGTCCACCCGATCTATGCCTCTCAACATCTTATATACCTCTATTAGGTCTCCTCTCATCCTACGTCTCTCCAAGGAGAAAAGACCGAGCTCCCTCAGCCTATCATCATAAGGCATGCCACTCAATCCAGGCAACATCCTTGCAAATCTCCTCTGCACCCTTTCAATCTTTTCCACATCCTTCCTGTAATGAGGCGACCAGAACTGAGCACAGTACTCCAAGTGGGGTCTGACGAGGGTCTTATATAGCTGCAACATTATCCCCGGACTCCTAAACTCAATCCCTGGATTGATAAAGGCCAGCACACCATACACCTTCTTAACCACCTCCTCCACCTGCGGGGCCCATTTTAGAGTCCTATGGACCCGGACCCCAAGGTCCTTCTGATCCTCTACAGTACTAAGAGTCTTTCCCTTTATATTGTACTCCTTCATCCCATTTGACCTGCCAAAATGGACCACGACGCATTTATCTGGGTTGAAGTCCATCTGCCACTTCTCCTCCCAGTCTTGCATCCTATCTACGTCCCTCTGTAACTTCTGACATCCCTCCAGACTATCCACAACCCCACCAACCTTCGTGTCATCGGCAAACTTACCAACCCATCCCTCCACTTCCTCATCCAGGTCATTTATGAAAATGACAAACAGCAAGAGTCCCAGAACAGATCCCTGGGGCACACCACTGGTGACCGACCTCCATTTAGAAAAAGACCCATCTATACACACTCTCTGCCTCCTTTGGGCAAGCCAGTTCTGGATCCACAGGGCAGCAGCCCCTTGGATCCCATGCCCTCTCACTTTTTCTAGAACCCTTCCATGGGGGACCTAATCGAACGCCTTGCTAAAATCCATATAAAGCACATCTACCGCTTTCCCTTCGTCAATGTGTTTAGTCACATTTTCAAAGAACTCCACCAGGCTCGTAAGGCACGATCTGCCTTTGACAAAGCCATGCTGAGTATTCTTGAGCATACTAAACCTCTCTAAATGCTCATAAATCTTGTCCCTCAGGATCTTCTCCATCAGCTTACCAACCACTGAGGTTAGACTCACCGGTTGGTAATTTCCTGGGCTATCCCTATTCCCCTTCTTGAAAATAGGAACCACATCCGCAATCCTCCAATCCTCCGGCACCTCTTCCGTCTCCATCGACGATGCAAAGATCATCACCAGAGGCTCTGCAATCTCTTCCCTTGCCCCCCACAGTAACCTGGGGTACATCCCATCCGGACCTGGCGACTTATCTACCTTGATGCCATTCAAAGATTCCAGCACAACCTCTTTGTTAAAGTCCACATACTCAATCTTTTCAGTCCACCGCAAGCCCACAGTACATCCACCCAGGTCCTTCTCCTCTGTGAAAACCGAGGCAAAATACTCATTAAGCACCTCTGCCATTTCTACTGGTTCCGTACAGACTTTCCCGCCTTCACCTTTTATAGGCCCTATTCTTTCACGTCTCATCCTTTTACTCTTCACATATTTATAGAACGCCTTAGGGTTTTCCTTAATCCTACCTGTCAAGGCCTTCTCGTGACCTCTTCTGGCTCTCCTAATTTCCCTCTTTAGTCCCTTCCTACAAGCCGTATGCTCATCTAGATCCCTATCTTCGCCAAGCTCTCAGAACCTTTTGTACGCTTTCCTCTTCTTCTCGACTAGGTCCTGCACAGCTTTCGTGCACCACAGTTCCTTTAACCTACCAACTCCTCCCTGTCTGCTCGGAACATTGTCCTGTAGAACCCTAGACAGACATTCCTTGAAAAACTGCCACCTCTCTTCAGTAGATTTCCCCGAGAATACCTGCTTCCAATTTGCTCCTCTAATTTGCTGCCTTATGTCTTCATATTTCCCCTTACTCCATATAAACGCTTTCCTAGCTTGCCTGATCCTCTCTTTTGCCAATGCAAGCATAAAGGAGATAGAGTTGTGATCGCTATCCCCAAGATGCTCTCCCACTGAGAGATCTGACACCTGTCCAGGTTCATTGGTCAGTATCAGATCAAGTACAGCCTCTCCTCTTGTAGGCTTGTCCACATGCTGTGTTAGGAAACCCTCCTGAACACACCTAACGAACTCCTCCCCATCCAATCCCCTTACCCTAGGGATATTCCAATCTACGTTTGGGAAATTAAAGACTCCCATCACAACAACTCTGCTATTATTGCAACTCTCCAGGATCTGTTTCCCTATCTGCTCCTCCACCTCCCTGTCACTATTGGGCGGCCTATAGAAAACTCCCAGCAAAGTGATCGACCCCTTCCCACTCCGAACTTCCACCCACAGAGACTCTGTAGACAATCCCTCCACAGCATACACCTTCTCTACAGCTGTGACACTATTCCTGATCAGCAGTGCCACTCCACCCCCTCTCTTGCCTCCCTCCCTGTCCTTCCTGAAACATCTGAATCCCGGCACCTGGAGTATCCAGTCCTGTCCCTGAGACATCCTCGTCACATCCTCGTCATCTCATCTCGATCTCCTCCCCCCAACCTATCTAGTTTAAACTTTCCCCAGTCACCTTGGACAACCTTCCTGCCAGGATATTGGTTCCCCTGGGATTCAAGTGCCACCTGTTTTTTGTGTACAGGTCACACCTGCCCCTAAAGAGGTCCCAATGGTCCAGGAACCTGAATCCCTGCCCCCTGCACCAGTCCCTCAGCCATACATTCATCCTCCACCTCACTCCATTCCTGCCCTCACCCTCCTGTGGCACAGGCAGCAATCCTGAGATTACTAGTTTTGCTTTCCTCCTTCTCAGCTGTCTCCCTAATTCCCTATACTCTCTTTTCATGACCCCTTCCCCCTTCCTTCCCATATCAGCGGTACCAATATGTACCGCTACCTCTGGCTCCTCTCCCTCACCCCTCAGGATTTCTGGGAGTCGACCAGCGACATCCTGGATCCCGGCCCCAGGGAGGCAGACCACCATCCAAGACTCCCGCCTGCCTCCGCAAAAACGCCTGTCCGACCCCCTTACTGTCGAGTCCCCGATTAACACTGCCTTCCTCCTCTTTTCCTTAGCCCTCTGAGTTACAGGGCCGGACTCCACTCCGGAGACACGGCCACTGCTGCTTCCCCCAGGCGGGCTGTCCCCCCCAGCAGTACTCAGGCAGGAGTACTTGTTGTGTAGGGGCACATCCACCGGGCTGCTCTCAATCTGTCTGTGTATTGTCTCCAGACAGGACAGCCAGTGAGACTCTGCACGTCCAGGCAAGCTGTCTTAATGCTCTCTCCACTCACATTGTTTGTACCTTTAAGACTTGATTAGCTGTAAGTATTCGCATTTCAACCATTATTCTGTAAATTGAGTTTGTGTCTTTATATGCCCTGTTTGTGAACAGGATTCCCACTCACCTGAAGAAGGAGCTTAAGGCTCCGAAAGCTTGTGGCTTTTGCTACCAAATAAACCTGTTGGACTTTAACCTGTTGTTGTTAAACTTCTTACTGCGACTATCCCCGTGGACAGTGAGGACCCAAAGATCAACGCCAAAGGCTCTGCAATCTCATCCCTTGCCTCCCAAAGAATCCTAGGATATATCCCATCTGGCCCAGGGGACTTATCGATCCTCAGGTTTTTCAAAATTGCTAATACATCTTCCCTCAGAACATCTACCTCCTCCAGCCTATCAGCCTGTATCTCACACTCATCCTCAAAAACATGGCCCCTCTCCTTGGTGAACACTGAAGAAAAGTATTCATTCATCGCCTCTCCTATCTCTTCTGACTCCATGCACAAGTTCCCACTACTATCCTTGACCGGCCCTAACCTCACCCTGGTCATTCTTTTATTTCTCACATAAGAGTAAAAAGCCTTGGGGTTTTCCTTGATCCGACCCGCCAAGGACTTCTCATGGCCCCTCCTCGCTCTCCTAAGCCCTTTTTTTAGCTCATTCCTTGCTACCTTGTAACCCTCAAGCGACCCAACTGAACCTTGTTTTCTCAACCTTACATACGCTTCCTTTTTCCTCTTGACAAGACATTCAACCTCTTTTGTGAACCATGGTTCCCTCACTCGGCCATTTCCTCCCTGCCTGACAGGGACATAAGAACATAAAACATAAGAAATAGGAGCAGGAATAGGCCATCTAGCCCCTCGAGCCTGCCCCGCCATTCAATAAGATCATGGCTGATCTGAAATGAATCAGTTCCACTTACCCGCCTGCTCCCCATAACCCTTAATTCCCTTACCGATCAGAAATCCATCTATCCGTGACTTAAACATATTCAACGAGGTAGCCTCCACCACTTCAGTGGGCAGAGAATTCCAGAGATTCACCACCCTCTGAGAGAAGAAGTTCCTCCTCAACTCTGTCCTAAACTGACCCCCCTTTATTTTGAGGCTGTGCCCTCTAGTTCTGGTTTCCTTTCTAAGTGGAAAGAATCTCTCCACTTCTACCCTATCCAGCCCCTTCATTATCTTATATGCCTCTATAAGATCACCCCTCAGCCTTCTAAACTCCAACGAGTACAAACCTAATCTGCTCAATCTCTCCTCATAATCTACACCCCTCATCTCCGGTATCAACCTGGTGAACCTTCTCTGCACCTCCTCCAAGGCCAATATATCCTTTCGCAAGTAAGGGGACCAAAACTGCACACAGTATTCCAGCTGCGGCCTCACCAATGCCTTGTACAGATGCAGCAAGACTTCTCTGCTTTTATATTCTATCCCCCTCGTGATAAATGCCAACATCCCATTTGCCTTCTTGATCACCTGTTGTACATGCAGACTGAGTTTTTGCGACTCATGCGCAAGGACCCCCAGGTCCCTTTGCACAGTAGCATGTTGTAATTTTTTTCCATTTAAATAATAATCCAATTTGCTCTTATTTCTTCCAAAGTGAATAACCTTGCACTTGCCAACATTATACTCCATCTGCCAGATCCTTGCCCACTCACTCAGCCTATTCAAATCTCTCTGCAGACCTTCCGCTTCCTCCACGTAATTCACTTTCCCACTTATCTTCGTGTCGTCAGCAAACTTTGTTACCCTACACTCAGTCCCCTCCTCCAGGTCATCTATGTAAATAGTAAACAATTGAGGCCCCAGCACCGATCCCTGCGGCACGCCACTAGTCACCATCTGCCAACCAGAAAAGCACCCATTTATTCCAACTCTCTGCTTCCTGTTGGATAGCCAATCCCCAATCCACGCTAACACCTACCCCCAACTCCGTGTGCCCCAATCTTCTGCAGCAACCTTTTGCGAGGCACCTTATCGAATGCCTTTTGGAAATCCAAAAACACCACATCTACCGGTTCCCCTCCATCAACCGCACTAGTCACATCTTCATAAAAATCCAGTAAGTTCGTCAAACATGACTTTCCTCTCATGAATCCATGCTGCGTCTGCTTGATCGAACCATTCTTATCCAGATGGCCTGCTATTTCTTCTTTAATGATGGATTCCAGCATTTTCCCAACTGCAGACGTTAAGCTAACCGGCCTGTAGTTACCCGCCTTTTGTCTACTTCCTTTTTTAAACAGCGGCGTAACAGTAGCTGTTTTCCAATCAGCTGGCACTACCCCAGAGTCCAGTGAATTTTGATAAATAACCACTAACGCATCCGCTATTACCTCAGCCATTTCTTTCAGTACCCTGGGATGCATTCCATCCGGGCCCGGGGACTTGTCCACCTTCAGTCCCGTTAGTCTACCAAGCACTGCCTCCCTGGTAACATTAATTGTATTGAGTACCTCTCCTCCTACCAACCCTCTATCGTTAATATTCGGTAAACTATTTGTGTCTTCCACCGTGAAGACCGACACAAAAAACCTATTTAAAGTCTCAGCCATTTCCTCGTTTTCCACTATTAAATCCCCCCTCTCGTCCTCCAAGGGTCCAACATTCACTCTAGCCACTCTATTCCTTTTTATATATTTGTAAAAACTTTTACTATTATTTTTTATGTTTAGAGCTAGTTTAGTTTCATAATCTATCTTTCCTTTCTTAATCGCTTTTTTAGTCATTCTTTGTTGTTTTTTAAAGCTTTCCCAATCTTCTAAGTCGCCACTATTTTTGGCCACTCTTTACGCATCAGTTTTTAATTTAATACTCTCCTTTATTTCCTTAGTTATCCATGGCTGGCTATCCCTTTTCTTACAGTCCTTCTTAATCACCGGAATATATTTTTGCTGAGTACTGAAAAAGATCTCCTTAAAAATCCTCCATTGTTCCTCACCATACCTATCAAGGACACACAGTATTTGTTCCTTGAACAAGCTCCACTTTTCATTTGTGCCTTTTCCTGACCGTTTCTGTTCCCATCTTATGCTCCCTAATTCTTGCCTAATCGCATCATAATTACCCCTCCCCCAATTATAAACCCTGCCCTGCCGTACGGCCCTATCCCTCTCCATTGCAATAATGAAAGACACCGAATTGTGGTCACTATCTCCAAAGTGCTCCCCCACAACCAAATCTAACACTTGGCCCGGTTCATTACCCAGTACCAAATCCAATGTGGCCCCACCTCTTGTCGGCCTATCCACATTGTGTCAGGAAACCCTCCTGCACACACTGCACAAAAACTGCCCCATCCAAACTATTCGACCTATAAAGGTTCCAATCAATATTTGGAAAGTTAAAGTCACCCATGACAACTACCCTGTGACCTCCACACCTATCCATAATCTGCTTTGCAATTTCTTCCTCCACATCTCTATTCCTATTTGGGGGTCTGTAGAAAACTCCTAACAACGTGACCGCTCCTTTCCTATTTCTAACTTCAGCCCATATTACCTCAGTGTGCAGATCCCCCTCTAACTGCCTTTCTGCAGCCGTTAAACTATCCTTGATTAACAATGCTACTCGTCCACCTCTTTCTTCATATGTCAGTCCTGTCGTTACGGGAATCAGTCTGATGAACCTTTGCTGGACTCCCTCAATAGCAAGAATGTCCTTCCTCAGACTAGGAGACCATAAAATAGAGAACACAAAAGAGCTTTGAGAGTTATAGAGTTTTACTCTCTAGAAATATGTCAGAGGTAATCCAAGATGTTGCACTTTCAGAAGTAGAAGAGATTTCACTCAGAAAAACAGAGGGAAGTGTGAACAATGAACTTCCTTTTGGCCTCACCATTAATCCCAGCATCGGATATCTGCTGCAAATTGATGAAGTGAGTTGCAACAGCGACATCATTGATTTTAGCATCATCGATGACTTGAATCTTGATACGTCGAGCAAGTGGAGGAAACATCTCAACAAAAGTGATTTGTTCATTCCATTCCGGTTTAGTTGTGTTGTTTTCCACTGATGTCTCTCCCTGTGGGAGAGAAGATTCTTCCATCAGGGAACTTGCTCTAGTGAATTTCCCACTGAGTGTCAGACAGCTAACAGGGTGAGAAAGCTATTCACTAAACTACACCAACATCATGTTCACCTCCTCGTTTGTGCTGTGTCCCTGGATTGGAAATAGCTGGTGGTTAATGCTGGTGAGGAATAAAAGAATGACCAGGGTGAGGTTAGGGTCGGTCAAGGACAGTAGTGGGAACTTGTGTATGGAGTCAGTAGAGATAGGCGAGGTGATGAATGAATACTTTTCTTCAGTGTTCACCAAGGAGAGGGGCCATGTTTTTGAGGAAGAGAAGGTGTTACAGACTAATAGGCTGGAGGAAATAGATGTTCGGAGGGAGGATGTCTTGGCAGTTTTGAATAAACTGAAGGTCGATAAGTCCCCTGGGCCTGATGAAATATATCCTAGGATTCTTTGGGAGGCAAGGGATGAGATTGCAGAGCCTTTGGCTTTGATCTTTGGGTCCTCACTGTCCACGGGGATGGTGCCAAAGGACTGGAGAGTGGCGAATGTTGTTCCTCTGTTTAAGAAAGGGAATAGAAATGACCCTGGTAATTATAGACCGGTTAGTCTTACTTCGGTGGTTGGTAAATTGATGGAAAAGGTCCTTAGGGATGGGATTTACGACCATTTAGAAAGATGCGGATTAATCCGGGATAGTCAGCACGGATTCGTGAAGGGCAAGTCGTGCCTCACAAATTTGATTGAATTTTTTGAGGAGGTAACTAAGTGTGTTGATGAAGGTAGGACAGTTGATGTCATATACATGGATTTTAGTAAGGCGTTTGATAAGGTCACCCATGGTCGGCTTATGATGAAAGTAAGGAGGTGTGGGATAGAGGGAAAGTTGGCCGATTGGATAGGAAACTGGCTATCTGATCGAAGACAGAGGGTGGTGGTGGATGGAAAATTTTCGGATTGGAGGCAGGTTGCTAGCGGAGTGCCACAGGGATCAGTGCTTGGTCCTCTGTTCTTTGTAATTTTTATTAATGACTTAGAGGAGGGGGCTGAAGGGTGAATCAGTAAATTTGCTGATTACACCGAGATTGGTGGAGTAGTGGATGAGGTGGAGGGCTGTTGTAGGCTGCAAAGAGACATAGATAGGATGCAAAGCTGGGCTGAAAAATGGCAAATGGAGTTTAACCCTGATAAATGTGAGGTGATTCATTTTGGTAGGACTAATTTAAATGTGGATTACAGGGTCAAAGGTTGGGTTCTGAAGACTGTGGAGGAACAGAGAGATCTTGGGGTCCATATCCACAGATCTCTAAAGGTTGCCACTCAAGTGGATAGAGCTGTGAAGAAGGCCTATAGTGTGTTAGCTTTTATTAACAGGGGGTTGGTGTTTAAGAGCCGTGGGGTTATGCTGCAACTGTACAGGACCTTGGTGAGACCACATTTGGAATATTGTGTGCAGTTCTGGTCACCTCACTATAAGAAGGATGTGGAAGCGCTGGGAAGAGTGCAGAGGAGATTTACCAGGATGCTGCCTGGTTTGGAGGGTAAGTCTTATGAGGAAAGGTTGAGGGAGCTAGGGCTGTTCTCTCTGGAGCGGAGGAGGCTGAGGGGAGACTTAATAGAGGTTTATAAAATGATGAAAGGGATAGATAGAGTGAACGTTCAAAGTCTATTT
The DNA here is from genome assembly GCF_964213995.1 of Mustelus asterias. Classification (NCBI taxonomy): domain Eukaryota; kingdom Metazoa; phylum Chordata; class Chondrichthyes; order Carcharhiniformes; family Triakidae; genus Mustelus; species Mustelus asterias. The sequence goes on along the minus strand of NC_135820.1, from coordinate 82,592,122 downwards.
CCTCGGGTGGATGGAGCTATTACAAGGGGGCATAACTATAGGGTTCATGGTGGGAGATATAGGAAGGATATCAGAGGTAGGTTCTTTACGCAGAGAGTGGTTGGGGTGTGGAATGGACTGCCTGCAGTGATAGTGGAGTCAGACACTTTAGGAACACTTAAGCGGTTATTGGATAGGCACATGGAGCACACCAGGATGATAGGGAGTGGGATAGCTTGATCTTGGTTTCAGATAAAGCTCGGCACAACATCGTGGGCCGAAGGGCCTGTTCTGTGCTGTACTGTTCTATGTTAATGCAGATTAACTCTGCATAACTCAAAAATATATCAGCCAGGTGTCGTACTCCTGATTTATTTTTCTGCTTTGATATCTTCCTAGTAATGTCATGGTTGCTGTGGATGGGAAGGGTTGAAGCAGCTTGATGGGCCAATAGGTCTTTCCCAGCCTTTTACTTTTCAATGTTTATGTCTCAATGTGGCAACTAATCAGGCAGTAAGATTAAAGTGCTCCAGTTAACAAAGGTTCAACTCTAACAAACTGACATCCCCTTTTTCAACAAGAATAGGTTTAATATCTTTACCTGCTGTCCTGCAAAGGTAACTTGAACATAAGGATCAATGAAAACTTTATATTCTCCTAGAATTTTTGATAAACTCCCCATGAATCCTGAGTTCATGCTGGGGAGATCTTCCGCCTTGTAAATCTTGATGTAGAACTTTGCCCAGGGCCTCTCAGCTGGAACTTGTTTCGGAAGCAAAAGATTCCTACAACACAAAAAGAAGTTTCTCAATAGGAAAACAAAATGGAGAGTCAAGGACCATAATGTGTGAACCTATCAAAGCTAAAAGAATCACTGGTCGGCTTTAATTTCATTGCAGCACTCCATTCTGCAGCAGGGATTTCCCTTTCTCTCTGTCAGAAGCTGCAGGTAACAGCAGACCTCTGTGAAGTCCTCTGACAGAAAGGAGATGTCAATTTCACTGGGGGGTCCCTTCTCCACAGTTTTGCAGTCTGCCCCAGTGTATTCACTGTGTGAAGTGTAGACAGAGCACTGGGAATCTGACACCCCCCCCACCCCCTGCGGCCCCTGTTTGCCCTCCCACCCCAGCGATCCCCAATTGCAGAGTACGCAGCTCTCCTCACACATCCTCCTCTTCAGGCCCCTCCCCTTAGGCCGTGTCTTTTGGCACTGCCTGGTGTCCGAAGGGCCAGAGTCCCAATCCCAAAGGGCATTTCCCCCCAACCACCCGGATGGGCCTCAATGGCCTCTGCTCCACCAAGGAGGCCATCACATCTGGTCCCTGTTGCTGATCACCATACGTGATCCTCGCTGGTGAGGACCTCCACCAGCAAAGCTGTTAAGGTAAGTGCGCCCCGACGACAGCATCCCAGGCTGACTAATAATATTTAAATCAGGATTTAAATATTTAAATCAGCCTCTCGCCCTGAACATTCCAGCAATCCAGGGCCAGTAGCATCACAAGAGATGAGAAACCAGGCGCAAGCCCGTTTTTCACCTCCCGTGATCTTACAAGCTCACCACACCAATCAACCAACGTGATGAACCAGTAAGATTACTTCCTCTGTGGATCCTTTCATTGGCCTCACAGATATATCATCATTTCCTGTAAGGTGCAAACTGTTCAGGAATACATAACACATAAAAACTCTCTCCTTTTGGAAGCCTAAAGCGATATTTTCAATTCCTGCCAACAACTCCACTTCCCACGACATTGACTCCTTCCCTTTTCCTGTTCACTTTTCACACGTAATTCCTGGCTCCCATCACCCACACTCCAAAACCTCCTCAGAAACCCATATCCTCTCCATCAAAACACCCCGCCCATGTTCTATTATCCCCACCCTCCCTCCGCTATCCCCACCCTCCAGACACCCTTACCCTGTACCTCAACAGACCACATTCACCCATCATCCTGTTCTCATTGGTCAACATGACTCCTTGTCCCCAACACATTAAATTTTAAATTTAAATTTAAATTCTTCCCTAGCCTCAGGCCACACTATCTCTCACATTCCTCCAGTATTACATCTTCTCTGGCACCTTTTGCCCCTTTTATGCTCCTCTCATTCTAGCATTTGTGGCAAAGTTTACAACTAGATTCTCCTTCTCTCTGTAATCCTCTTCCCAATATTCTTTGATCTTCTCAAAAGTCATCTTTTTGACTCAGGTTTGAGCCAATTCTCTGGGGGAACCAGAGAGTGAGCAAGTCATTTCTATTGGTGAAGAGTTAGAGTATTTGAGATGCTTTAATAATGTAACTTGTTGTTGCAAATATAAAACAGCATTATTTAAAGTGATTCATAGAAACATAGAAACATAGAAAACTACAGCACAAAACAGGCCCTTCGGCCCCACAAGTTGTGCCGAACATATCCCTACCTTTTAGGCCTACCTATAACCCTCCATCCTATTAAGTCTCATGTACTCATTCAGGAGTCTCTTAAAAGTCCCTCTTGAGTTTGCCTCCACCACCACTGACGGCAGCCGATTCCACTCGCCCACCACCCTCTGTGTGAAAAACTTCCCCCTAACATTTCCCCTGTACCTACTCCCCAGCACCTTAAACCTGTGTCCTCTCGTAGCAGCCATTTCCACCCTGGGAAAAAGCCTCTGAGAGTCCACCCGATCTATGCCTCTCAACATCTTATATACCTCTATTAGGTCTCCTCTCATCCTACGTCTCTCCAAGGAGAAAAGACCGAGCTCCCTCAGCCTATCCTCATATGGCATGCCACTCAATCCAGGCAACATCCTTGTAAATCGCCTCTGCACCCTTTCAATCTTTTCCACATCCTTCCTGTAATGAGGCGACCAGAACTGAGCACAGTACTCCAAGTGGGGTCTGACGAGGGTCTTATATAGCTGCATCATTATCCCCGGACTCCTAAACTCAATCCCTCGATTGATAAAGGCCAGCACACCATACGCCCTCCTAACCACCTCCTCCACCTGCGCGGCCCATTTTAGAGTCCTATGGACCCGGACCCCAAGGTCCTTCTGATCCTCTACAGTACTAAGAGTCTTTCCCTTTATATTGTACTCCTTCATTCCATTTGACGTGCCAAAATGGACCACTATGCATTTATCTGGGTTGAAGTCCATCTGCCACTTCTCCGCCCAGTCTTGCATCCTATCTATGTCCCTTTGTAACTTCTGACATCCCTCCAGACTATCCACAACACCACCAACCTTCATGTCGTCAGCAAACTTACCAACTCATCCTTCCACTTCCTCATCCAGGTCATTTATGAAAATGACAAACAGCAAGGGTCCCAGAACAGATCCCTGGGGCACACCACTGGTGACCGACCTCCATTTAGAAAAAGACCCATCTATACACACTCTCTGCCTCCTTTGGGCAAGCCAGTTCTGGATCCACAGGGCAGCAGCCCCTTGGATCCCATGCCCTCTCACTTTTTCTAGAAGCCTTCCATGGGGGACCTTATCGAACGCCTTGCTAAAATCTATATAAACCACATCTACCGCTTTCCCTTCGTCAATGTGTTTATTAACATTTTCGAAGAACTCCACCAGGCTCATAAGGCATGATCTGCCTTTGACAAAGCCATGCTGAGTATTGAGATTCACTCAAATTGCACACTGCACCAAAGGAATTATTCAATTGATGCCACTCCTGCTGTTTCGCAATGTTCCCAACACGCAGCATTCCAGGGAACAACACACAGCATTCCAGGGAACAACACACAGCATTCCAAGGAACAACATGCAGCATTCCAGGGAACAACACACGGCATTCCAGGGAACAACACGCAGCATTCCAGGGAACAACACGCAGCATTCCAGGGAACAACACGCAGCATTCCAGGGAACAACACACAGCATTCCAAGGAACAACACGCAGCATTCCAGGGAACAACACACAGCATTCCAGGGAACAACACGCAGCATTCCAGGGAACAACACACAGCATTCCAGGGAACAACACGCAGCATTCCAGGGAACAACACGCAGCATTCCAGGGAACAACACGCAGCATTCCAGGGAACAACCAGATTTACCTCCAGCTTTTACTTACTTTTCAACATCTTCATCCTGATTACTGATGGCAGTGGAGAGGGAGCTCTGAGAATCTCCTTTCGCCATTACAGTGATTGAACACTTTACAAATCCTTTGATGCCACCTTTGGTGTCTTTAGGGTCAGTAAGAGTTGCCCATTTCTGCAAGAACTTATGATCTGATGAAACCAGAACAATATTTAATAATTTTCTGATGGTATTTTATTAAGGGGAAATAGCATCACGATAGATATATGGACATGTTCTGGTTTTAATATTAATCATTTGCCCTTGAGGGGGTAGTGAGTGAGGAAGCAAAATCATTTCAAGAATTTCAGCTGAGAATCTTTACAAAAAGGAGACTCTGAGGTGAACTTGATAAAAGTTTGTAATTAATGGAAAGGATTAACAAAATGTAAATGTTAATGTAAACTATTAATTCCTGTCAGCAGCTGGGGAATGAGCGTACCAGGATTTATAAACAGAACAATTATACAGCAAGGGGAAGGGGATCGATCGGAATAATGCAGTGTGCTGAAGGGTCATCAAGGCGAGCTGGGTAATTCAGCATCATCTCATTCAGTAAATAAATGGAATTATCCAACCCTTTGAATGAAACAATGTAAATGATATGGCAAATTGGGAATTCAAAGCTCAGAATCTGTAGTCAGATCATTTCAATTAAACAACTTTGTGGTAAACCACTGTTAGCTTATTGCCTGTATATGTGACATGCCTGGACACATCCCTGCCGGCCCTACCCGAGACTCCTCCCCCCCTGGTCCAGGTATAAAGGCGACTGCTCCCCACCCCCCTGCCTCAGTCTGGACCAGTTCATTGGCATGGGTGTGTTCCAAGTCTTTTGTTAATAAAAGCCTATTTGTTCTTGCATACAAACTAGTCTTTGCTCGATTGATGGTGCATCAAACTTTAAACAAGAGAAACAGACGATACAACATCACTATACTGCACTCCAGATATATATCTATATGTATTAGACTGTACAACATTACTGGAGTTAGACTGAGAACTGTAGCCGGCAAGATGTGAGTTATACTGCAGTTTGTGAGTTTCACAGTTTGAATGTGTCCTTTTACACATCTGCAAAGCTCTCCTACCCAGCTAGTGTTGACAGCATTGTGAAACTTGTTATAAGTTGATGAAGTGTCAGGAAGTCCAGTTCCAGAATGGAATGAAGAAGGGAAAGACACTGAACAAAAGGCGATTTGTATCTCTCCCTGCACCCACCGTGTTTCTGGATATGAGCTAGTTTGATGCAACTTGGTAAAGATGTGAGATCCTATCCACAGCATGTTAGATGCAGGAAGTGGACCCAGTGTTGATGTACGCAAAGTGAATCTGGTTACCTGGCTGTTGATAAACTGTTCCTGCATCAATCTTAAACGTTCCCAGCTGAACTCCAGTGAATGGGATTCTTTTGGCATGAACAACCTAGAACACAAATAAAATCAGGCAGAAGCCAAACTGTTGCCAGTGCTTCTATTAAAAGCAATCTTTCCATAAATGGAGAAACTCTGAAGCACCCTCAAAATTCCCTTCCACCTGCAATCTAGGCTTTTAAAACACAAAATCGTTGGAATCGACTGGGGTTTAATTTAACCACCTTCACTGATTGGTTTAACCTCGATAATGGCCTGTTCTTTGAGGCACTCAGATGAGTTTCTGAATCAACCTCCAGACTGTTGATTTACAACCACTGAGCAAGAAGTTGGCAGGTCCTGGACTCGTTTGAGAATCTGTAGCAGCCTCACTTGTGCATATCTGCTTCCCAGAGGAGAAAAATCCACCAGGATTCCTGCCCCCAATTGTTTGAGAACAAGCCCTACTCAGAGCAATAGTGTATGGATTCTGGATGATGATTAGTTTGGAATTGTCAGACTCCAGTGACTGGGGAGAACTCTGGGGAAATCAGAGCCATGTCCCAAGGTCGAAAACCTAAATAAAACCATTGGATAAAGTCCAGTGGATTCAATCAACTCATTTCCCCTGGAGACAAAGAACAAAGAACAAAGAACAATACAGCACAGGAACAGGCCCTTCGGCCCTCCAAGCCCGCGCCGCTCCCTGGTCCAAACTAGACCATTCTTTTGTATCCCTCCATTCCCACTCCGTTCATATGGCTGTCTAGATAAGTTTTAAACGTTCCCAGTGTGTCCGCCTCCACCACCTTGCCTGGCAGCTCATTCCAGGCCCCCACCACCCTCTGTGTAAAATATGTCTGTCTGATATCTGTGTTAAACCTCCCCCCCTTCACCTTGAACCTATGACCCCTCGTGAACGTCACCACCGACCTGGGGAAAAGCTTCCCACCGTTCACCCTATCTATGCCTTTCATAATTTTATACACCTCTATTAAGTCTCCCCTCATCCTCCATCTTTCCAGGGAGAACAACCCCAGTTTACCCAATCTCTCCTCATAACTAAGCCCCTCCATACCAGGTAACATCCTGGTAAACCTCCTCTGAACTCTCTCCAAAGCCTCCACGTCCTTCTGGTAGTGTGGCGACCAGAACTGGACGCAGTATTCCAGATGCGGCCGAACCAACGTTCTATACATCTGCAACATCAGACCCCAACTTTTATACTCTATGCCCCGTCCTATAAAGGCAAGCATGCCATATGCCTTCTTCACCACCTTCTCCACCTGTGACGTCACTTTCAAGGATCTGTGGACTTGCACACCCAGGTCCCTCTGCGTATCTACACCCTTTATGGTTCTGCCATTTATCGTATAGCTCCTCCCTACATTATTTCTACCAAAATGCATCACTTCGCATTTATCAGGATTGAACTCCATCTGCCATTTCTTTGCCCAAATTTCCAGCCTATCTATAATCCTTCTGTAGCTTCTGACAATGCTCCTCACTATCTGCAAGTCCTGCCAATTTTGTGTCGTCCGCAAACTTACTGATCACCCCAGTTACACCTTCTTCCAGATCATTTATATAAATCACAAACAGCAGAGGTCCCAATACAGAGCCCTGCGGAACACCACTAGTCACAGGCCTCCAGCCGGAAAAAGACCCTTCCACTACCACCCTCTGTCTTCTGTGACCAAGCCAGTTCTCTACCCATCTAGCCACCTCCCCCTTTATCCCATGAGATCCAACCTTTTTCACCAGCCTACCATGAGGGACTTTGTCAAACGCTTTACTAAAGTCCATATAGACAACATCCACGGCCCTTCCCTCGTCAACCATTTTGGTCACTTCTTCAAAAAACTCCACCAGGTTAGTGAGTCATGACCTCCCTCTCACAAAACCATGCTGACTATCGTTAATGAGTTTATTCCTTTCTAAATGCGCATACATCCTATCTCTAAGAATCTTCTCCAACAACTTCCCCACCACGGACGTCAAGCTCACCGGCCTATAATTACCCGGGTTATCCTTCCTACCCTTCTTAAATAACGGGACCACATTAGCTATCCTCCAATCCTCTGGGACCTCACCTGCGTCCAGTGACGAGACAAAGATTTGCGTCAGAGGCCCAGCGATTTCATCTCTCGTCTCCCTGAGCAGCCTGGGATAGATTCCATCAGGCCCTGGGGATTTGTCAGTCTTTAAATTCTCTAACAAACCTCACACTTCCTCCTTTGTAATGGAGATTTTCTCCAATGGTTCAACACTCCCCTCCGAGACAATCCCAGTCAACACATCCCTCTCCTTTGTGAATACCGACGCAAAGTATTCATTTAGGAGACATCTCAAATCAAAACCAAGTAAAGTTAAAGTAAAAGTTTATTAGTCACAAGTAGGCTTACATTAACACTGCAATGAGGTTACTATGAAAATCCCCTAGTTGCCATACTCTGGGGCCTGTTCGGGTACACTGAAGCAGAATTTAGCATGGCCAATCCACCGAACCAGCTCGTTTTTCGGACGGTGGGAGCAAATCGGAGCACCCGGAGGAAACCCAAGCAGACACGAGGAGAATGTGCAAACTCCATGCAAACAGTGACCCAAGCCGGGAATCGAACCCGCATCCCTGGCACTGTGAAGCAGCAGTGCTAACCACAGTGCCACCGCGCCTCCCATATCTTGAGTTAGTACTTAAATAATTAAATATTATTAAAATATTTCAAGTAATAGTCACAGTTTTATACTTACAATAATTTCAATAATTTTATCCAACAAGACAGCTCGTGACTCTTGGAATTCAAAAACAAAATACTAGGAAGAAAAGAGATGTGATTATTTATTGTCACAAAATCAGAAAAAATGCTAGTTTGGCAGCAATTCTGGAGAGAGAAACAGAGTTAAAGCACGAAGACATGGTGAGCAGGCCCACGTAGTGGTGGGAGAGGCCTTGTGTCTGGGCTACTTCCCCTCAATGGCCACTTCCCCTCATTAACCCCTCCCTCATTAACCCCTCCCTCATTAACCCCTCCCTCATTAACCCCTCCCTCATTAACCCCTCCCTCATTAACCCCTCCCTCATTAACCCCTCCCTCAAATTAATATCTCCCGAATTAATGGGTAACTGACAGTCATTGCGTCGGGCACAATTCAGCAGGTCCTTTGAGACTAAACAGGTGCTGCACTGGCCTCCCACACTTTCAGAGGGCCACAGAGGGAGTGGGGCCCTCTCTACCAGGCACTCAAATCGAGGGTCCTGGCATCGTAGCTACTGAAAACCACTCACTTGCTCTTGCTCCAATCTCATTCTTCCATGACCCTCCCCCGTGACCCCAAACCGCACTCATTAACCCCGTGACCCCAACACCGCACTCACTAACCCCGTGACCCCAATACCGCATTCACTAACCCCCGACCCCAATACCACATTCACTAACCCCCTGACCCCAATACCACATTCACTAACCCCCGACCCCAATACCGCATTCACTAACCCCCGACCCCAATACCACATTCACTAACCCCGTGACCCCAATACCACATTCATTAACCCTGTGACCCCAATCCCACATTCACTAACCCCCTGACCCCAATACCGCATTCACTAACCCCCTGACCCCAATACTGCAGTCACTAACCCCCTGACCCCAATACCGCATTCACTAACCCCCTGACCCCAATACTGCAGTCACTAACCCCGTTACCCCAATACCGCATTCACTAACCCCCTGACCCCAATACTGCAGTCACTAACCCCCTGACCCCAATACCGCATTCACTAACCCCCTGACCCCAATACTGCAGTCACTAACCCCCTGACCCCAATACCGCATTCACTAACCCCCTGACCCCAATACCGCATTCACTAACCCCCTGACCCCAATACCGCATTCATTAACCCCGTGACCCCAATACCGCATTCACTAACCCCCTGACCCCAATACTGCAGTCACTAACTCCGTGACCCCAATACCACATTCACTAACCCCGTGACCCCAATGCCACATTCATTAACCCCGTGACCCCAATACCACATTCACTTACCCTGTGACCCCAACACCGCACTCACTAACCCCGTGACCCCAATACCACATTCACTGACCCCCGACCCCAATACCACATTCACTAACCCCATTACCCCAATACCACATTCACTGACCCCCGACCCCAATACCACATTCACTGACCCCTTGACCCCAATACCAAATTCACTAACCCCGTGACCCCAATACCGCAGTCACTAACCCCGTTACCCCAATACCGCATTCACTAACCCCCTGACCCCAATACCACATTCACTAACCCCGTGACCCCAATACCACATTCACTAACCCCGTGACCCCAATACCACATTCACTAACCCCGTGACCCCAATACCACATTCACTAACCCCGTGACCCCAATACCACATTCACTAACCCCGTGACCCCAATACCACATTCACTAACCCCCTGACCCCAATACCACATTCACTAACCCCCTGACCCCAATACCACATTCACTAACCCCGTGACCCCAATACCACATTCACTAACCCCGTGACCCCAATACCACATTCATTAACCCCGTGACCCCAATACCGCATTCACTAACCCCCTGACCCCAATACCACATTCACTAACCCCGTGACCCCAATACCACATTCACTAACCCCCTGACCCCAATACCACATTCACTAACCCCGTGACCCCAATACCACATTCACTAACCCCGTGACCCCAATACCGCATTCACTAACCCCGTGACCCCAATACCACATTCATTAACCCCGTGACCCCAATGCCACATTCATTAACCCCGTGACCCCAATACCACATTCACTAACCCCCGACCCCAATACCACATTCACTGACCCCTTGACCCCAATACCAAATTCACTAACCCCGTGACCCCAACACCGCAGTCCCTACCCCGTGACCCCAATACCGCATTCACTAACCCCGTGACCACAATACCGCATTCACTAACCCCCTGACCCCAATACCACATTCACTAACCCCCTGACCCCAATACCACATTCACTAACCCCATTACCCCAATACCGCATTCACTAACCCCATGACCCCAATACCACATTCACTAACCCCCTGACCCCAATACCACATTCACTAACCCCCTGACCCCAATACCACATTCACTAACCCCCTGACCCCAATACCGCATTCACTAACCCCCTGACCCCAATACCACAGTCACTAACCCCCTGACCCCAATACCACATTCACTAACCCCATTACCCCAATACCGCATTCACTAACCCCATGACCCCAATACCACATTCACTAACCCCATGACCCCAATACCGCATTCACTAACCCCGTTACCCCAATACCGCATTCACTAACCCCGTGACCCCAATCCCGCATTCACTAGCCCCCTGACCCCAATACCACATTCACTAACCCCATGACCCCAATACCACATTCACTAACCCCATGACCCCAATACCGCATTCACTAACCCCGTTACCCCAATACCGCATTCACTAACCCCGTGACCCCAATCCCGCATTCACTAGCCCCCTGACCCCAATACCACATTCACTAACCCCCGACCCCAATACCACATTCACTAACCCCCTGACCCCAATACCGCATTCACTAACCCCCGACCCCAATACCACATTCACTAACCCAGTGTCCCCAATACCACATTCACTAACCCCATGACCCTAATACTGCAGTCACTAACCCCTGACCCCAATACCACATTCACTAACCCAGTGTCCCCAATACCACATTCACTAACCCCATGACCCTAATACTGCAGTCACTAACCCCTGACCCCAATACCACATTCACTAACCCAGTGTCCCCAATACCACATTCACTAACCCCATTACCCCAATACCGCATTCACTAACCCCATGACCCCAATACCACATTCACTAACCCCATTACCCCAATACCGCATTCACTAACCCCATGACCCCAATACCACATTCACTAACCCCATGACCCCAATACCACATTCACTAACCCCATGACCCTAATACCACATTCACTAACCCCGTGACCCCAATACCGCATTCACTAACCCCCGACCCCAATACCACATTCACTAACCCCATGACCCTAATACTGCAGTCACTAACCCCTGACCCCAATACCACATTCACTAACCCAGTGTCCCCAATACCACATTCACTAACCCCATGACCCTAATACTGCAGTCACTAACCCCTGACCCCAATACCACATTCACTAACCCAGTGTCCCCAATACCACATTCACTAACCCCATGACCCTAATACTGCAGTCACTAACCCCTGACCCCAATACCACTTTCACTAACCCAGTGTCCCCAATACCACATTCACTAACCCCATGACCCTAATACTGCAGTCACTAGCCCCTGACCCCAATACCACTTTCACTAACCCAGTGTCCCCAATACCACATTCACTAACCCCATGACCCTAATACTGCAGTCACTAACCCCTGACCCCAATACCACTTTCACTAACCCAGTGTCCCCAATACCGCAGTCACTAACCTGGGCGAGTGCGGTGGCACCAACACTTACCACTCTGACTGATGGTAATGAGGAGCCGCTGCCCTCTGATTGGCAGTTCTCGATAGACAGGACTTCCCCAGCCAGGGACCTCTATCCGGTGGGGGGGAGGGCGGGGGGGGGAGGGCGGGGCAGCAGTGGCTTGCTGGTGGCCAGGGAAGTGCCTAATGGGCACTTACAGTTGTTCAGCTTCTTGCTAATCAGAAGTGGGAGGCTAATGAATCCAAGTAATGGCCAGGGTGACATTTTACTATCGCCAGCTACATGTGGACACAGTCATGAACATCGAGGCAGCCTCCCACTGGATTCCCAGGTAGAACCTTCCTTTCTCGATGTATGATGGTCTGTGATAGGACCTCACTCATAGTGGCAATGACCACCCCACTCTGACACCTCTACCAGAGGGTTCATCCACTGCGCCCCACCTCTGATCAAAGACCTGCCTAACTTGCACAACCACATGAAGAAAATGTCTTCCCGGTCCTTTGACAGCGCCTCCCCTCGCCTCCTCCCCATGACCTCAGCAGCGGTCACCTCCATTGGTATGTCTGCCCAATTGCTCACACTCGGACTGGTCAACCACACGATGCGCTGGCGACCATTCTTAACTGCAAGTGATACCCTTGCTGCCTCCCACTTAGCCAACAACATCCGAATTCCCAACATGCTCCAGTTGCTGACACCAATGGCTCAGGAATCACATGTTATCTTGAATGGGGACACTACATCCAAAGTGTTTTATAAATCAGACTGCCCAAAAATACTGTGTATACTTTATAAATCACACAGAGCCCAATAATACAGTCCATTCCACTCTATAAATCGGTCTCAAATGCACTCTGCACATTGATAAAGGCATATTTCTCATTTGACAAAGTGACAAGATGGTGTCTATCGGTTTAAGAAAGATCCAACTGATTGCTGTTTAGCTAATTACTGGATTTACCTCATTATAAAATGGGCAGTTGGTGGATTTCTGCATCGCTGTGTGCTTCTTTTCATCTGCCACCTTCACGTAAACCACTGGGTCAATGTTCACTCCAATTAATTTTCGTGCCTCGAGTATGTTAACCGTTATCTACAGAATAATCAAGCAGTCAGTCAGAGAGAAGTGGAGCACGGGGGGGGGGCCATTCAACTTGTGTCTTACTTCTGTTTCACACGGGGCAATATGTCTAGCCTGTTTACACCTCCCCAATATCGATCAGCTGGACTGTAAACTGAGGCTAATTCTCTCCCCACCCGACAAGCTACATGTGGACACGGTCATCAACATCGAGGCAGCCTCCCACCCATGGCAGACAGTAAATCTCAGCAATGGAACCCCCATGAATTTCACTTCACATTATTCGAGTGTGAATCAGATCATTTATCCAAGATTGTGGAAAAGATTCAACATTCTGCCCTGTGATTTGCAAAGAGTAAACTTTCCAGTCAGATAAAGAAAATAAATCTCTGAGCTTTGATAAGATTTTCAGAAATTCCAATCAGATCAGCTGTCAATCAGAGCAGATCAAAGGGACCAGACTGCACCTGCTCCTCACTCAGGCTACAAAAGGAAAACCCCCTGCTGAATCTGACATCTCCTGCCAATCTGAGGGCCCCACAAGGGTTTGCTCTCAGCTGGGGCTTCTGAGAGAGAGTAAGGACCAGTCCTTCTGTAGTGTGGAGTGTGATTCTGCAGGCTCCCAAGTGTCCAGGGGACATGGATATTAAAGTGACCAGGGCCTAAAGACCCTAAAGGTTTCACAGTACACAGACAGGAATGAAGATCTTGAACAGAGAGCTGCCACACTGAGTGACCTCCAGTTTTCCCAGGGCTAGAAGGGGCATCCGAGGGGAGAGTTCCCAGGTCAACCCCTTCCCCCCAGCCTGAGCTCAGCCAACCTCCAGGACCCTTGGGATACCCTTCCTTTGCAGCCTGCCAATGGTAGGGGGGCATATGGGCACAGCACTTACCTCTTTGTCCTGCCCCACCCACAGAATCCAAGGCACAAGGCCCACACTTGTCAGCACCTGTCCCAAATCCCTGGAGAGAGTCCGGCAGCCAACCAACCAGGAGGCCTGAGCACTGGCCGCAGACCCGGTAATGATGTGTAAATTCCATTTACAGCATATCAATTATTGGCGCTGGGAGATTCACGATGGGTTTGACACCTGGTGTGATTCCTGTTTTAACCGTGACGCTTGATTCAATGGGCCAGCTACTAGGAGCAGAGAATCTCCCCATCATCTCTTTCACAGCAGCAACAATCCTCACAGATTACACCGGGATTTACGCTTCAATTATCAACTGGCTTTTAATTCATATTTGAAACAGGAGGAGGCCATTCAGCCCTCGCGCCTGCTTTATTGTTCAATATCATCATGGCTAATCTTCAGTCTCAACTTTGACCTATGGGTGTATTACAGACTGATGACTATATCTAGTTTAATCAGTCATATCATATCTCGGCCATGTGTTGATAAGAGGATTTGCATCATCCCACCATTTATTTTTAAATAATCAGTCTACAACTTGTCCAAAACATTTTCAAACTCTTTTTTCACTGCTTCCCTATACAGGAAGATTTGGCATCATAAACAGTAACAGAAGCACACACTGTGGGATCTTGTAGTGTCCTCAATGTCTCACAATGCCCATGTGTGACACCCCCCCCGTGTGTGACACCCCCCCGTGTGTGACACCCCCCCCGTGTGTGACACCCCCGTGTGTGTGACACCCCCCCCCGTGTGTGACACCCCCCCCGTGTGTGACACCCCCCCCGTGTGTGACACCCCCGTGTGTGACACTCCCCCGTGTGTGACACCCCCCCGTGTGTGACACCCCCGTGTGTGACACCCCCCCCGTGTGTGACACCCCCCCGTGTGTGACACCCCCCCCCGTGTGTGACACCCCCCCATGTGTGACACCCCACTGTGTGTGTTAGCCTCAGCTAACATCTGCCCAGCATTCTAGCTCGAAATTCTGAGTCAGTCCCAATATCTCACTCATTACCTGGAAGTTCTGTATTCTGGGCACATCCAGTTCTGACTTGGTGAAAAACCTGCAGCGACTGTGAACAGAAATATGCTGAAGTTATTATTTCAGAAATTGAGCAAGATTCATGTAAAAAACTAATGGAATTAACTCCTACCAACAAACATCACCAGATCCTGATTGGAGGAAAAGCTTCCAAATGAAATGGGGTGTCCCAGGTCATGAAGAACAAAATAAAAGTGTTAATTTCAATTGGACAATCTCCTTTCCAGAGAAAGGAACAAGATTTCACAACTTATCTCAACATGGTGAGCGAGATTCTCTGGCCTCCCTCAGCATCTTTCTCGGCAGTGGAAGGTGGCGCGCTGTTCGCTGGTGACGGGACACTCTGGTCACACTGGTGTCAATGGGAGTTCCCACCCCACACTGCCAGGAAACCCACTGCAGGAGCTGCGCTGTCGGCAGGATCAGGGAATCCCACCAGCATGAACAGCCTGAAAGTTCCAGCTGGAATCCATCACAATGCAGTTCCACACATATTCACCTAATACCCTACAAACCAGGGGGCCCAATTAGACAATTCCAAAAATCAGTCATATTGGCCTGAGGGCAGCTTTGGACAGAGAGTGGATGTTTGGTGAGAATAGGGAAATTTAAAATGTCTTCCTAAAAATCTAATATTGTTTATGTTATATATTTAAGTAGTTGCATGATTGCTTTAAGAGCAGGTCATATGATTTGATGGCAATGTCATTGGGATGTACAGAAGCTCCTGCTTTTAGTTTCAGTTTGTACTCTGTACAGGCAGCAGCTCCTCAATAAACCTTGTTTGAATCTCCATGTGCAAACCACAGCTTTCTCTTTTTGTTAAAAAACCACAACCCACAACATAGTTCAAACATTACAAAAAGAAAATTGGCAATGAGTCAGGGGTTTGTTTTGTTAACAACATCAAGAAAAGATTCCAAGTAGGAAAGAAAACATTCTGGGTCCCCAAACTTCAAATATTAGAATGCGGGAAATATCAACAACAGGATTAAAGATTGAAGTGCCAGTAAGGTGATTACCAAGAGGCCAATCATACCAGAATTTGGAAATAGAACATAGAACATAGAACATAGAAAGCCACAGCACAAACAGGCCCTTCGGCCCACAAGTTGCGCCGATCACATCCCCACCTCTAGGCCTATCTATAGCCCTCAATCCCATTAAATCCCATGTACTCATCCAGAAGTCTCTTAAAAGACCCCAACGAGTTTGCCTCCACCACCACCGACGTCAGCCGATTCCACTCACCCACCACCCTCTGAGTGAAAAACTTACCCCTGACATCCCCCCTGTACCTACCCCCCAGCACCTTAAACCTGTGTCCTCTCGTAGCAACCATTTCAGCCCTTGGAAATAGCCTCTGAGAGTCCACCCTATCCAGACCCCTCAACATCTTGTAAACCTCTATCAGGTCACCTCTCATCCTTCGTCTCTCCAGGGAGAAGAGACCAAGCTCCCTCAACCTATCCTCATAAGGCATGCCCCCCAATCCAGGCAACATCCTTGTAAATCTCCTCTGCACCCTTTCAATGGCTTCAACATCTTTCCTGTAATGAGGTGACCAGAACTGCGCGCAGTACTCCAAGTGGGGTCTAACCAGGGTCCTATAAAGCTGCAGCATTATCTCCCGACTCCTAAACTCAATCCCTCGATTAATGAAGGCTAGTACGCCATACGCCTTCTTGACCGCATCCTCCACCTGCGAGGCCGATTTAAGAGTCCTATGGACCCGGACCCCAAGGTCCTTCTGATCCTCTACACTGCTAAGAATGGTACCCTTCATTTTATACTGCTGCTCCATCCCATTGGATCTGCCAAAATGGATCACCACACACTTATCCGGGTTGAAGTCCATCTGCCACTTCTCCGCCCAGTCTTGCATTCTATCTATGTCTCGCTGCAACTTCTGACATCCCTCCAAACTATCCACAACACCACCTACCTTGGTGTCGTCAGCAAACTTACCAACCCATCCCTCCACTTCCTCATCCAGGTCATTTATGAAAATGACAAACAGCAAGGGTCCCAGAACAGATCCCTGGGGCACTCCACTGGTCACTGACCTCCATGCAGAGAAAGACCCCTCCACAGCCACTCTCTGCCTTCTGCAGGCAAGCCAGTTCTGGATCCACAAGGCAACAGCCCCTTGGATCCCATGCCCTCTCACTTTCTCAAGAAGTCTTGCATGGGGGACCTTATCGAACGCTTTGCTGAAGTCCATATAGACCACATCCACCGCTCTTCCTTCGTCAATGTGCTTGGTCACATTTTCAAAGAACTCAACCAGGCTCGTAAGGCACGACCTGCCCCTGACAAAGCCGTGCTGACTACTTTTGATCATACTAAACTTCTCTAGATGATCATAAATCCTGTCTCTCAGGATCCTCTCCATCAACTTACCAACCACTGAGGTTAGACTCACCGGTCGGTAATTTCCCGGGCTGTCCCTGTTCCCTTTCTTGAATATAGGGACCACATCCGCAATCCTCCAATCCTCCGGAACCTCTCCCGTCTCCATCGACGATGCAAAGATCATCGCCAAAGGCTCCGCAATCTCCTCCCTCGCCTCCCACAGTAACCTGGGGTACATCCCATCCGGTCCCGGCGACTTACCAACCTTGATGCCATTCAATAGTTCCAACACATCCTCTTTCTTTATGTCCACATGCTCGATCCTTTCTGTCCTCCGCAATCCAGCAGTACAACCACCCAGATCCCTTTCCACCGTGAATACCGAGGTAAAGTATTCATTAAGCAGCTCCGCCATTTCTAACGGTTCCGCACAAACTTTTCCCCCTTCACCTTTTAAGGGTCCTATGCCTTCACATCTCATCCTTTTACTCTTGACATATTTGTAGAAAGCCTTGGGATTCTCCTTAATCTTACCCGCCAAGGTCTTCTCATGACCCCTTCTCGCTCTCCTAATTTCCTTCTTAAGCTCCTTCCTACATCGCGTATACTCCTCTAAATCCTTAACACCTCCTAGCTCTCTGAACCTTCTGTATGCCTCTCTTTTCTTATTCACCAGGTTCATCACAACCTTCGTGCACCACGGTTCCCGTACCCTACCAACACCCCCCTGTCTCATCGGAACGTTGTCATGCAGAGCTCCAGACAAACATTCCTTGAAAATCCTCCACTTTCCTTCGGTACTTTTCCCCAAGAATGCCTCCTTCCAATTTACCCGTCTAATTTCCTCCCTGATGACACTGTATTTCCCTTTACTCCAGAGAAACACTTTCCTAGCCTGCCTGACCCTATGTGGTGGTATTGGCAAGAAAAATGGAGTGAATCCCGTTGATGGCTCTGGTGTAATTTCTGACTGAATCTTGAGCCTGGTTAACCAAAGTTTTTATGGCCACAAGAATCACAACATGCTCGCAGCAGCCTGCCTCTGATTCGCCCGTCCCGGATCTACTTAATTGCACCTATCACTGGGGAGCTCCATAGAAACGGCTTCCCAGAACCTTGTTCCACAGCGACTGCAGGTGATGGTAGCCAGGAAGCCCGCACCGCATTTCTCAGAGGGAACCCTCACCAGACTGCTGGATGGAGTGAAGCAGAAGTGGGAAGCACTATACCCCCCCGCTCCAAGAGAAGGCCTCCCACCAAGGTCTCCATCCCTGACTGAATTGCAGTGGCAGTCCTGGTGAGAGCCAGCTTGTTACAGAGGAGAACTGGGCAGCAGTGGCGCAAGAAGATGAATGATCTTCTTCGCTCAGCCAAGGTAAATGAGCCTCATGCAGTCTTTTACTGGACCCCCACACACACATCCCTCCAACCTTCATCTCAGACCCAGCCACTTCGGCCTTTGCCAACACCTGTAAGGAGGCCATCCTCCCCCCTGCCCCAAGTACCATGTTCCCCCTGCTCTCTGCCATGCCCCCACTCAAGACCCACACCTGCCACACCTCATCACCATCTTAAATGTCAACAGTGCCACCTACACTCTCCCTATCTGTGTCATTGCAGGACAAACTCAACTACACCAAGGGTCAGCAAGCACGGCCAGCCAGAGCAATGCCGAACTTCAGAACCCACCACCCTCTGAGTGAAAAAGCAAAATCTTATACACCTCAATCATGTCCACCCTCAGCCTTCTCTGCTCTAGAAAAAACAATCCAATCCTATTCAGTCTCTCCTTACAGCTCAAATGCTCCATCCCAGGCAACATCCTGGTGAATCTCCTCTATTCCCCCTCTAGTGTTAGCACATTCTTCCTGTAGTGAGGTGACCAGAACCTCCAATCCCCAGCAGGGTGGTCTCAAAGCTCTTCGCTTCTTCCTCAAACAGAGGTCTGAACAATCACCATCCACCACCACTCTCCTTTCACTCAACAATTTCCCCTTTAACTTGTCTCACTTCCTCCAAATAAAAGGTGTGGCTGCGGGTACCCGCATTATGCCTGTCTCTTTATGGGTTATGTGGAGCATTCCCTGTTCCAGTCCTACTCCGGTCCCCTCCCACAACTCCTTCACCGGTACATTGATGACTATTTCGGAGCCACTCCATGCTCTTGTCTAAACCTGGAAAATTTATCAATTTTGTTTCCAATTTCCACCCCTCTATCATCTTCACAAGTTCCATCTCAGACATCCTTTCCTTCATCTCTCTGTCCCCATTTCTGGTGATAAACAGTCCACCAGTCTCCATTACAAGCCCAGTGACTCCCACAACTAACTTGACTACAGCTCTTCACACCCCACATCCTGTAAGGACCCCATCCCATTCTCTCAGTTCCTTTTTCTCCACCGTATCTGTTCTGATGATGCCACTTTCTAAAATAGCGCTGCCGATATGTCTTCCTTCTTCCTCAGTCGTGGTTTTCCATGGTTGACAGAGCTCTCCAGTTTAGAAGAATGAGAGGGGACCTTATTGAGACATAGAGGATTCTCAAGGGGCTTGATAGGTAGACGCTGAGAGGTTGTTTCCCCTTGCAGGAGAGTCTAGGACCAGAGGGCAGAATCTCAGAGTAAGAAGTCACCCATTTAAGACAGAGATGAGGAGTTTCTTCTCTCAGTGGGTAGTGAATCTGTGGAATTCTTTACCGCGGAGGGCTGTAGAGGCTGGTTGTTAGTATTTAAGGCTGAGATAGACAGATTTTTAATCAGTGAGGGAATCGAGGGGCATGGGGATGAAGTGGGAAGTGGAGTTGAGGATTATCATATCAGATCAGTCATGATCTCATTGAATGGTGGAGCAGACCCAATGGGCTGAATGCCTTACTTCTGTTCCTACGTCTCATGGTCTTATGGACTGGAAACATTAACTCTGTTTCCCTCACCACAGGTGCTGCCAGATCTGCTGAGATTTTCCAGCATTTTCCATTTTAATTTAATGGGCGGGATTTTACAGCCTCGCTCGAGCGAGACCAGAAATTCCCACCCGAGGTCAACGGACATTTCCATTGTCCGCCCCTCGCCTGCTTCAATTCCATAGAACCATAGAAAATTACAGCTCAGAAACAGGCCTTTTGGCCCTTCTTGTCTGTGCCGAACCATTTTATGCCTAGTCCCACTGACCTGCACTTGGACCATATCCCTCCACACCCCTCTCATCCATGAACCCGTCCAAGTTTTTCTTAAATGTTAAAAATGACCCCGCATTTACCACTTTATCTGGCAGCTCATTCCACACTCCCACCACTCTCTGCGTGAAGAAGCCCCCCCTAATATTCCCTTTAAACTTTTCTCCTTTCACCCTTAACCCATGCCCTCTGGTTTTTTTCTCCCCTAGCCTCAGCGGAAAAAGCCTGCTTGCATTCACTCTATCTATACCCATCAAAATCTTATACACCTCTATCAAATCTCCCCTCAATCTTCTACGCTCCAGGGAATAAAGTCCCAACCTATTCAATCTCTCTCTGTAACTCAGCTTCTCAAGTCCCGGCAACATCCTTGTGAACCTTCTCTGCACTCTTTCAATCTTATTTACATCCTTCCTGTAACTAGGTGACCAAAACTGTACACAATACTCCAAATTTGGCCTCACCAATGCCTTATATAACCTTACCATAACACTCCAACTTTTATACTCGATACTCCGATTTATAAAGGCCAATGTACCAAAGGCACTCTTTACCACCCTATCCACCTGTGACGTCACTTTTAGGGAATTCTGTACCTGTATTCCCAGATCCCTCTGTTCAACTGCACTCTTCAGAGTCCTACCATTTACCCTGTACGTTCTACTTTGATTTGTCCTTCCAAAGTGCAATATCTCACACTTGTCTGCGTTAAATTCCATTTGCCATTTTTCAGCCCATTTTTCTAGTTGGTCCAAATCCCTCTGCAAGCTTTGAAAACCTTCCTCACTGTCCACTACACCTCCAATCTTTGTATCATCAGCAAACTTGCTGATCCAATTTACCACATTATCATCCAGATCATTGATATAGATGACAAACAACAATGGACCCAACACCGATCCCTGCGGCACACCACTAGTCACAGGCCTCCACTCAGAGAAGCAATCCTCCACTACCACTCTCTGGCTTCTTCCATTGAGCCAGTATCTAATCCAATTTACTACCTCCCCATGTATACCTAGCGACTGAACCTTCCTAACTAACCTCCCATGAGGGACCTTGTCAAAGGCCTTGCTGAAATCCAGGTAGACAACATCCACCGCCTTCCCTTCATCCACTTTCCTGGTAACAATTCCGTGGTGGGTGAGGCGGTAGAATTCCAGCGAATATCTCTAGGATCCGCAATATTTAGCATTTATTTTGATCATGCTGTCTGTTACTCCCCAAGAATCACATGTCCATTACAAATCATAAATCAACAGCCTGTAGTACTGAAGGAATGCTGCATTGTTGGAGATCATGTCCTTTGAATTCCTGTTCGAGAGGGAATTGTGAATCTCAGAGCTGTAGCTCTCCTGTGGTCCTGACCAATGTTCCTCCCCTAACCAATCACATCAGAACTGATTGACTGGTCATTCATTATTGTGGGATCTTTCCAGGCAAAAAGGGTGGCCATGTTTGACGACATGAAAATTGCTGCATTACGGGAACAATATAAAAGCCAGTCTTTGGCCTCATTATTCACCTCTTCTGTGGAGTGAATGACACGGAACTGATATCAACTTCTGAAATATCAACATCATCGTCATCCTCAGTGCTATCATTGTTCACTAGCTTCCGTCCAAGAGCTCTCGTCTTTTTATCCAACTGATCCTCTTTATCCAGTTCATTTGGGCTGCAAAAGAATAAGAGGTAATTAGGAAGGCAAACAAAATGTTGGCCTACGTTGCAAGGGGGTGTCTTGCTTCAATTGTACAGGCATTTGGTTAAACACCTAGAATACTGGGTACAATTCTGGTCTCCTTATTTAAGGAGGAATATTCTTGCATTGGAAATCATTAGGCTGATGCTTGGGAAGAAAGGTTACCTTATGAGGAAAGATTGGGCCTGTATTCACTGGAGTTTAGAAGAATGAGAAGTAATCTTGTTAAAACATAGAAGATTCTGAGGGGACTTGACAGGGTGAATGCTGAGAGGATTTTTGCACTCTCGAGGAATCTAGAGGCAGACGGCACAGATTAAAAATAAAGGATCTCCTATTTAACATAAATGAGGAGGAATTTCTTCTCTCAGAAGGTCTGGAATTCTCTTCCTCAGAGAGCAGTGAGGACTGGGTTATTGAATATAATCAAGACCTAGATAGGCAGGTTTTTGATCTCAAAGGATGTCCAGGGTAATTGGGGGATGGACAGGAAGTGAAGTTGGGAACAGACAGGAAGTGGAGTTGGGACCAGAACCAGATTAGCCATGATCTTATTGAAAGGAAGATCAGGGTTGATGGGCTGGGTAGTCTCCTCAGCTTCTATTTCTTGTGTTCTTATGATAAAACATAGAACATAGAAAAAATACAGCACAAACAGGCCCTTCGGCCCACAAGTTGCGCCGGTCATGTCCCTACCTACCTAGGCTTATATATAGGCTTACCTATAACCCTCAATCCTATTAAGTTCCATGTACTCATCCAGAAGTCTCTTAAAAGGCCCTATCGAGTTTGCCTCCACCACCACTGACAGCAGCCGATTCCACTCACCCACCACCCTCTGAGTGAAAAACCTACCCCTGACATCTCCTCTGTACCTACTCCCCAGCACCTTAAACCTGTGTCCTCTCGTAGCAGCCATTTCAGCCCTGGGAAAAAGCCTCCGAGAATCCACCCGATCTATACCTCTCAACATCTTGTACACCTCAATCAGGTCACTTCTCATCCTTCGTCTCTCCAAGGAGAAAAGACCGAGCTCCCTCAAACTATCCTCATAAGACATGCCAACCAATCCAGGCAACATCCTTGTAAATCTTCTCTGCACCCTTTCAAACATTTCCACATCCCTCCTGTAATGAGGCGACCAGAACTGAGCACAGTACTCTAAGTGGGGTCTGACGAGGGTCTTATAAAGCTGCATCATTATCTCCCGACTCCGAAACTCAATCCCTCAATTGATGAAGGCCAGCACACTATATGCCTTCTTAACCACCTCCTCTCCCTGCAAGGCCGATTTAAGAGTCCTATGGACCCGGACCCCAAGGTCCTTCTGATCCTCTACACTGCTCAGAGTCTTACCCTTGATACTATACTCCTTCATCCCATTTGACCTGCCAAAATGGACCACTACACATTTATCCGGGTTGAAGTTCATCTGCCACTTCTCCGCCCAGTCTTGCATCCTATCCATGTCACGCTGCAGCTTCTGACATCCCTCCAAACTATCCACAACACCACCAACCTTTGTGTCGTCGGCAAACTTACCAACCCATCCCTCCACTTCCTCATCCAGGTCATTTATGAAAATGACAAACAGCAAGGATCCCAGAACAGATCCCTGGAACACTCCACTGGTGACCGACCTCCATTCAGAAAAAGATCCATCTACAACCACTCTCTGCCTTCTGCAGGCAAGCCAGTTCTGGATCCACAAGGCAACAGCCCCTTGGATCCCATGCCCTCTCACTGTCTCGAGAAATCTTGCTTGGGGGACCTTATCGAACGCCTTGCTGAAGTCCATGTAAACCACATCTACTGCTTTTCCTTCGTCAATGTGTTTAGTCACATTTTCAAAGAACTCCACCAGGCTTGCAAGGCACGATCTGCCTTTGACAAAGCCGTGCTGACTACTTTTGAGCATACTAAACTTCTCTAAATGTTCATAAATCCTGTCCCTCAGGATCTTCTCCATCAATTTACCAACCACTGAGGTTAGGCTCACCGGTCGGTAATTTCCTGGGCTATCCCTATTCCCTTTCTTGAATGTAGGAACCACATCCGCAATCCTCCAATCCTCCGAAACTTCTCCTGTCTCCATCGACGACGCAAAGATCATCGCCAGAGGCTCTGCAATCTCTTCCCTCGCCTCCCACAGTAACCTGGGGTACATCCCATCCGGTCCCGGCGACTTATCTATCTTGATGCTATTCAAAATTTCCAACACATCCTCTTTCTTAATGTCCACATACTCAATCTTTTCAGTCCACCTCAATCCTGTAGTACAACCACCCAGGTCTTTTTCCACTGTGAATACCGAGGTAAAATATTCATTAAGCACCTCTGCTATTTCTTCCGGTTCTGTACAGACTTTCTCACCTTCACATTTTATAGGTCCTATTCCTACACATCTCATCCTTTTACTCTTCACATATTTATAGAACGCCTTAGGGTTCTCCTTAATCTTACCTGCCAAGGGCTTCTCGTGACCCCTTCTGGCTCTCCTAATTCCTTTCTTAAGTCTCTTCCTACAAGCCGTATACTCATCTAGATCCCTATCATCGCCTATCTCTCTGAACCTTTTGTACGCTTTCCTTTTCTTTTTGACTAGGTTCAGCGCAGCTTTCGTGCACCACAGTTCCCGTAACCTACCAAAACCTCCCTGTCTCATCGGAGCGTTGTTATGCAGAACTCCAGACAAACATTCCTTGAAAATCTGCCACCTTACTTCGGTACTTTTCCTCAAGAATACCTCCTTCCAATTTACGCCTCTAATCTCCTGCCTGATGGCTTCATATTTCCCCTTGCTCCAGATAAACACTTTCCTAGCTTGCCTGATCCTATCTCTTTCCAATGTTAGCGTAAAGGAGATAGAGTTATGATCACTATCCCCAAGATGCTCCCCCACTGAGTGATCCGACACCTGTCCAGGCTCATTAGCCAGTACCAGATCGAGTACAGCCTCTCCTCTTGTAGGCTTATCCACATGCTGTGTCAGGAAACCCTCCTGAACATGCCTAACAAACTCCTCCCCATCCAACCCCCTTACCCTAGGGATATTCCAATCGATGTTTGGGAAATTAAAGTCTCCCATCACGACAACCCTGTTATTACTACATCTCTCCAGGATCTGTTTCCCTATCTGCTCCTCAACATCCCTGTTACTATTGGGCAGCCTGTAGAAGACACCCAGCAAAGTTATCGACCCCTTCCCGCTCCGAACTTCCACCCACAGAGACTCCGTAGACAATCCCTCCACGGCTTCCACCTTCTCTACAGCTGTGACACTATCCCTGATCAGCAGTGCCACTCCCCCCCCCTCTTTTGCCTCCCTCTCTGTCCTTTCTGAAACATCTGAAACCCGGCACCTGAAGTACCCAGTCCTGTCCCTGTCCCCGAGTCTCCGTAATGGCCACCACAGCACACTTCCAAGCATCGATCCACACTCTAAGCTCATCCACTTTATTCACTACACTCCTGGTGTTAAAATAGACACATCTCAAACCTTTGGTCTGAGCTCTCCCCTTCTCCATCACCCGTCTATTCTCCCTCTTACACTGTGTACAATCCTTCTCTATTTGCGGGCTAACCTCCTCGCTCTCAGTCACCTCATCACGATTCCCTCCCCCCAACCTTTCTAGTTTAAAGTCTCCCCAGTAGCCTTAGCCAACCTTCCTGCCAGGATATTGGTCCCCCTGGGATTCAAGTGCCACCCGTCCTTTTAGTACAGGTCACACCTGCCCCTAAAGAGGTCCCAATGATCCAGGAACCTGAATCCCTGCCCCTTGCTCCAGTCCCTCAGCCACACATTCATCCTCCACCTCACTCCATTCCTGCCCTCACTTTCCCGTGGCACAGGCAGCAATCCTGAGATTACTACCTTTGCGTTTCTCCTTCCCAACTGTCTACCTAACTCCCTACGTTCTCTTTTCATGACCCCTTCCGTCTTCCTACCTATGTCAGCGGTACCAATATGTACCACGACCTCTGGCTCCTCTCCCTCCCACCTCAGGATATCTGGGACGTGATCAGAGACATCCCGGATCCCGGCACCAGGGAGGCAGACCACCATCCGAGACTCCCATCTGCCTCCGCAAAAACGCCTGTCCGACCCCCTTACTGTCGAGTCCCCGATTAATACTGCCTTCCTCCTCCTTTCTTTAGCCCTCTGAGTTACAGGGCCAGACTCTGCTCCAGCGACACGGCCACTGCTGCTTCCCCCAGGTGGGCTGTCACCCCCAGCAGTACTCAGACAGGAGTACTTATTGTGAAGGGGCACATCCACCGGGGTGCTCTCTATCACCCGAGCTTTCCCCTTCCTGGACGTTACCCACTTGTCTGCCTCCCGTGGCCCTGGTGTGACCACCTGCTGACAGCTCCTGTCTATCACCTCTTCATTTTCCCTAACAAGACGGTATCAGGGTCAAGGGTGGGTACCGGTTGACAGGAAGGTGGGTTGAAGTGTGTCTACTTCAATGCAAGGAGCATCCGGAACAAGGTAGATGAACTTGGGGCGTGGATTGGTACTTGGGACTACCATGTTGTGGCCATTACGGAGACGTGGGTAGAACAAGGACAGGAATGGTTGTTGGACGTTCCGGGGTATAGATGTTTCACTAAGTGTAGAGAAGCTGGTAAAAGAGGTGGAGGAGTGGCATTGTTAATCAAGGATAGTTTAACGGCTGTGGAAAGGCACTTCGAGGGGGATCTGCACACTGAGGTAATATGGGCTGAGGTTAGAAATAGGAAAGGAGCGGTCACGTTGTTAGGAGTTTACTATAGGCCCCCAATTAGTAATAGAGATGTGGAGGAAGAAATTGCTGAGCAGATTATGGATATGTGTAGGGGTCACAGGGTAGTTGTCATGGGGGACTTTAAATTTCCAAATATTGATTGGAACCTTTGTAGGTCAAATAGTTCGGATGGGGCAGTTTTTGTGCAGTGTGTACAGGAGGGTTTCCTGACACAATATGTGGATAGGCCGACAAGAGGTGAGGCCACATTGGATTTGGTACTGGGAAATGAACCGGGCCAAGTGTTAGATTTGGTTGTGGGGGAGCACTTTGGAGATAGTGACCACAATTCGGAGTCTTTTGTTATTGCAATGGAGAGGGATAGGGCTGTACGGCAGGGCAAGGTTTACAATTGGGGGAGAGGTAATTATGATGCGATTCGGCAAGAATTAGGGGGCATAAGTTGGGAACAGAAACTGTCAGGGAAAGGAACTAATGAAAAGTGGAACTTTTTCAAGGAACAAATACTGGGTGTCCTTGATAGGTATGTCCCTGTCAGGCAGGGAGGAAATGGCCGAGTGAGGGAACCATGGTTCACGAAAGAGGTGGAATGTCTTGTGAAAAGGAAGAGGGAAGCTTATGTAGGGATGAGGAAACAAGGTTCAGATGGCTCGATTGAGGGTTACAAGTTAGCAAGGAATGAGCTGAAAAAGGGGCTTAGGTGAGCTAGGAGGGGACACGAGAAGTCCTTGGCGGGTCGGATGAAGGAAAACCCAAAGGCTTTTTACTCTTATGTGAGGAATAAAAGAATGACCAGGGTGAGGTGAGGGCCGGTCAAGGACAGTAGTGGGAACTTGTGTATGGAGTCAGTAGAGATAGGCGAGGTGATGAATGAATACTTTTCTTCAGTGTTCACCAAGGAGAGGGGTCATGTTTTTGAGGAAGAGAAGGTGTTACAGGCTAATAGGCTGGAGGAAATAGATGTTCGGAGGGAGGATGTCCTGGCAGTTTTGAATAAACTGAAGGTCGATAAGTCCCCTGGGCCTGATGAAATGTATCCTAGGAGTCTTTGGGAGGCAAGGGATGAGATTGCAGAGCCTTTGGCTTTGATCTTTGGGTCCTCGCTGTCCACGGGGATGGTGTCGATGGTAGTCATGATGTGGAGATGCCGGCGTTGGACTGGGGTAAACACAGTAAGAAGTCTACCTGGATAGTCACATGAGCAGCCTGGGAATGGAGGGATACAAACGATTGGTCTAGTTGGACCAAGGAGCGGCACAGGCTTGGAGGGCCGAAGGGCCTGTTTCCTGTGCTGTACTGTTCTTTGTTCTTTGTTCTTTAACAACACCAGGTTAAAGTCTTTAACCTGGTGTTGTTAAACTTCTCACGGGGATGGTGCCAGAGGACTGGAGAATGGCGAATGTTGTTCCTCTGTTTAAGAAAGGGAATAGAAATGACCCTGGTAATTATAGACCGGTTAGTCTTACTTCGGTGATTGGTAAATTGATGGAAAAGGTCCTTAGAGATGGGATTTACGACCATTTAGAAAGATGCGGATTAATCCGGGATAGTCAGCATGGATTCGTGAAGGGCAAGTCGTGCCTCACAAATTTGATAGAATTTTTTGAGGAGGTAACTAAGTGTGTTGATGAAGGTAGGGCAGTTGGTGCCATATACATGGATTTTAGTAAGGCGTTTGATAAGGTTCCCCATGGCCGGCTTATGATGAAAGTGAGGAGGTGTGGGATAGAGGGAAAGTTGGCCGATTGGATAGGTAACTGGCTGTCTGATCGAAGACAGAGGGTGGTGGTGGATGGAAAATTTTCGGATTGGAGGCAGGTTGCTAGTGGAGTGCCACAGGGATCAGTGCTTGGTCCTCTGCTCTTTGTGATTTTTATTAATGACTTAGAGGAGGGGGCTGAAGGGTGGATCAGTAAATTTGCTGATGACACCAAGATTGGTGGAGTAGTGGATGAGGTGGAGGGCTGTTGTAGGCTGCAAAGAGACATAGATAGGATGCAAAGCTGGGCTGAAAAATGGCAAATGGAGTTTAACCCTGATAAATGTGAGGTGATTCATTTTGGTAGGACAAATTTAAATGTGGATTACAGGGTCAAAGGTAGGGTTCTGAAGACTGTGGAGGAACAGAGAGATCTTGGGGTTCATATCCACAGATCTCTAAAGGTTGCCACTCAAGTGGATAGAGCTGTGAAGAAGGCCTATAGTGTGTTAGCTTTTATTAACAGGGGGTTGGAGTTTAAGAGCCGTGGGGTTATGCTGCAACTGTACAGGACCTTGGTGAGACCACATTTGGAATATTGTGTGCAGTTCTGGTCACCTCACTATAAGAAGGATGTGGAAGCGCTGGAAAGAGTGCAGAGGAGATTTACCAGGATGCTGCCTGGTTTGGAGGGTAGGTCTTATGAGGAAAGGTTGCGGGAGCTAGGGCTGTTATCTCTGGAGTGGAGGAGGCTGAGGGGAGACTTAATAGAGGTTTATAAAATGATGAAGGGGATAGATAGAGTGAACGTACAAAGACTATTTCCTCGGGTGGATGGAGCTATTACAAGGGAGCATAACTATAGGGTTCGTGGTGGGAGATACAGGAAGGATATCAGAGGTAGGTTCTTTACACAGAGAGTGGTTGGGGTGTGGAATGGACTGCCTGCAGTGATAGTGGAGTCAGACACTTTAGGATCATTTAAGCGGTTATTGGATAGGCACATGGAGCACACCAGGATGATAGGGAGTGGGATAGCTTGATCTTGGTTTCAGATAAAGCTCGGTACAACATCGTGGGCCGAAGGGCCTGTTCTGTGCTGTATTGTTCTATGTTCTATGTTCTATGTTCTATGTAAGACGAAGATCCTCGAGCTGCCGTTCTAGTTCTCTAACATGTCCCTTAGGAACCGCAGCTCGACACACCCATCACAGATATGGACGTCCGGGAGGCCAGGAGCCTCCAGGGCCTCCCACATCCTACATTGGGAACAACAGACCGGCCTCACACTCATAATTTCTCTTCTTATTTCAAGGAACACAGAGAAACGTACTTAAGAATTAAACTTACTCCGCCTCGCCCTTTCCGCCTAAGCCCTTAGAGCCAAAGCCCTTCAGCTCTCACTCCGCTCTTAAAGGCTCTTAAAGGATCTTAAAGGATTGTCTAGGAAATGTTATTTTCCTGTATTTCGATGATCATGTTTAAACTATTTCTTGAAAGGAGAATAACTTACTCGTAAGATTGGTATCCATCATTTTTGATAATAAGAGCTTCCCTGTGTAGAGAAAGAAATGGAAAAATTGCATCAAAAAGGAATACAGGAATCATAGACACCCTACAGTGCAGAAAGAGGCCATTTGGCCCATCGAGTCTGCACCAACCACAATCCCACCCAGGCCCTAACCCCATATCCCTACATATTTACCCACTAATCCCTCTAACCTACGCATCTCAGGACACCAAGGGGCAATTTTAGCATGGCCAATCAACCTAACCCACACATCCTTGGACTGTGGGAGGAAACCGGAGCACCCGGAGGAAACCCACGCAGACACAGGGAGAACGTGCAAACTCCACACAGACAGTGACCCAAGCCGGGAATCGAACCCAGGTCCCTGGAGCTGTGAAGCAGCAGTGCTAACCGCTGTGCTACCGTGCCACCCTGAATGAAATAGTGTCCAGCATTGAATAATCTAACTCCTCTGAAAACTGACTGATGAACACACAATACAAGCGGCCTTGATGTCAATGCTTATTACACATCCTATAAACGTTTCTATAGATATATAAAGAGAAAAAGATTGACAAAAACAAATGTAGGCCCCTTACAGTCATAGTTTAATGATAAGGGGTAAACCTTTTAGAAGAGGAGAAATTTCTTCACCCAGAGGGTGGTGAATGTGTGGAATTCACTACCGCAGAATGTAGTTGAGGCTAAAATTTCTGATTTTAAGAAGAAATTAGATATAGCTCTTGGGGCTAAAGGGATCAAGGGATATGGGGCGAAGGAGGGATCAGGATATTGAATCCAATGATCAGCCATCATCAAAATGAATGGCGGAGCAGGCTCAAAGGGCTGAATGGCCTACTCCTGCTTCTAATTTCTATGTTTCTATGTTTATCCCTCATGGTCTACCTCTATTATGTCATCCTCAGCCCTCTCCGTTCCAAGGAAAACAATTCCAACCTCTCCAATCTCTCCCCATAGCTACAATTCACCTCCTCCCCTATTTCTTCTGCTTGGAAATAATACCCATGGTGCTCAATGTATTATATCCAGTTCTCTGGAGGAGTTAAATGGGTCGATTCACCCAAAGAGAGACATTCTGGTGAGTACTTCTTTTTTCCGACTTCTATTAAAACAAGATACTCACAGATGTTGGGCCAAAGGCAGTGTCAGTATAATTTATCCTCATTGTCAGATATAAAGATGTACTTCCACAAACTTTGTTAGTGAACACGAAAGGTATTTATGAATAAGAATTGTACCAGAACTAGTTCCCAAAAATGTCTCTCTCCCTAGGAGCCTTCTCTCACCATAGGGTGATTCCACATTCCGGAGTCCCGATTGGTTGCTCAAGCCAATTGGCCTGCTGTGTTTCCCTTAAAGGAACAGTCACCACAGATCCCTAGTTCTAGATTCTCCCACAAGAGGAAACATTCGCTCCGCATCCACCTGTCAAGACCCCTCAGGATCTTATATGTTTCAATTAAGTTGCCTCTTATTCTTCTAAACTCCAATCAATACAAACCTAACCAGTCCAACCTTTCCTCATTAAACAATATGCCCATTCATGGTGTAGTGTACCTCACCCTGGCACTGTATATCCCATTCTGGCACTGTATATCCCACCCTGGCACTGTATATCCCACCCTGGCACTGGACAGCCCACCCTGGCACTGTATATCCCACCCTGACACTGTACACCCCACCCTGGCACTGTACACCCCAACCTGGCACTGTATATCCCACCCTGATACTGTACACCCCACCCTGGCACTGTACACCCCACCCTGGCACTATACACCCCAACCTGGCACTGTATATCCCACCCTGATACTGTACACCCCACCCTGGCACTGTACACCCCACCCTGGCACTGTACACCCCACCCTGGCACTGTACACCCCACCCTGACACTGTACACCCCACCCTGGCACTGTACACCCCACCCTGGCACTGTACACCCCACCCTGGCACTGTATATCCCACCCTGATACTGTACACCCCACCCTGGCACTGTATATCCCACCCTGGCACTGTATATCCCACCCTGGCACTGTATATCCCACCCTGGCACTGTACACCCCACCCTGGCACTGTACATCCCACCCTGACACTGTACACCCCACCCTGACGCTGTACACCCCACCCTGACGCTGTACACCCCACCCTTACGCTGTACACCCCACCCTGACGCTGTACACCCCACCCTGACGCTGTACACCCCACCCTGACGCTGTACACCCCACCCTGACGCTGTACACCCCACCCTGGCACTGTACACCTCACCCTGGCACTGTACACCCCACCCTGGCACTGTACACCCCACCCTGGCACTGTACACCCCACCCTGGCACTGTACACCCCACCCTGACACAGTACACCCCACCCTGGCACAGTACACCCCACCCTGGCACTGTACACCCCACCCTGGCACAGTACACCCCACCCTGGCACAGTACACCCCACCCTGGCACTGTACACCCCACCCTGGCACAGTACACCCCACCCTGGCACTGTACACCCCACCCTGGCACTGTACATCCTACCCTGGCACTGTACATCCTACCCTGGCACTGTACATCCTACCCTGGCACAGTACACCCCACCCTGGTGCAGTACACCCCACCCTGGCACTGTACATCCTACCCTGGCACAGTACACCCCACCCTGGCACTGTACATCCTACCCTGGTACTGTACACCTCACCCTGGCACAGTACACCCCACCCTGGCACTGTACATCCTATCCTGGCACTGTACATCCTACCCTGGTACTGTACACCTCACCCTGGCACTGTACACCCCACCCTGGCACAGTACACCCCACCCTGGTGCAGTATCTTCCATTTGGATGTGGTAAGTGAAACATTTCTAGAATCAAGCTGAGGCAATTTGCTATGACAGATTAGAGGAATGTGGTTTTAATGACGTTCCCTTTCCAGTTGTAGGACCTCCCTACTCCATGAAAACAGCTTCCACCGAAACCCCAAGCAGGAAGGAAGGACGAACAATATTGGAATGGAGCACAAGGCTGACTTTGTGAATGTGCTTCCAACAGTTCTGATTGGAAAGTTCACTGACCTGTCACTTATATCAACCACAAAGTCATTCTGTGTCCATGATCCCACAGCTCCCTCCACTGGCTGGTATCGAACCTCCAGATCCACCAGTATCTGAAACCAAAGAGCAGTAGCATTCCTTTATTGCCTTCTACAAAGATCTGCCCAACTGACATATTTTTCACCCTAGAGACGCAGGGCAAAGGTCACACCCCACAGCAGCGTGACTCTGCTGTCCTGAGGAAATGCAGCATTGCCCTCTTTTTAATAAAGATTGCAGCATTGTTTTTACAGGGATAGAATTCTGGCCCAACAATCCCCCCTTAACCTAAATATTCAGGTTCTGTTGGAAATACTTGATCATCAGCGACCTTGACAGATATTCACACA
This sequence comes from Mustelus asterias, assembly GCF_964213995.1. Classification (NCBI taxonomy): domain Eukaryota; kingdom Metazoa; phylum Chordata; class Chondrichthyes; order Carcharhiniformes; family Triakidae; genus Mustelus; species Mustelus asterias. The sequence goes on along the minus strand of NC_135820.1, from coordinate 82,558,532 downwards.
AGAACAGAATAGCAGAGAGAAAGAGCTTCCATCAAAGGAGGACCAAGGGATTGATTAAGAAGGGAAAAGTAGAGTATGAAAGTAAGCTAGCGAGGAACATAAAAACTGACTGCAAAAGTTTCTATAGGTATGTAAAGAGGAAAAGATTGACAAAACGAATGTCGGCCCCTTACAGTCAGAAACAGGAGAATTTATAATGGGGAATAAAGAAATGGCTGAGGAATTAAATTTGTACTTTGCCTCAGTCTTCACAAAGGAAGACATGAATAATGTGCCAGAAGTGGGTGAACTTGCAGCGTGGATCAGTACCTGGGACTTCGATGTTGTGGCTATTTCAGAGACATGGATAGAGCAGGGGCAGGAATGGATGCTGCAGGTCCCGGGGTTCAAATGTTTTAGTCGAAGTAGGGAAGGAGGTAGAAGAGGGGGAGGGGTAGCATTATTGGTCAGAGATTGTATCACAGTGTCAGAGAGGAGGTTTGATGAGGACTTATCTGTTGAGGTAGTATGGGCGGAGATTAGAAATAGGAGAGGAGAGGTCACCCTGTTGGGAGTCTTTTATAGACCTCCTAAAAGTTCTAGAGAGGTTGAGGAAAGGATTGCGGAGTCAATCCTGCTTAGGAGTGAAAGTAATAGGGCAATTGTTATGGGGGATTTTAACTTGACTAATATTGACTGGAATTGTTATAGCTCTAGCTCGTTAGAGGGGTCAGTTTTTGTTCAAAGCGTGCAGGAAGGTTTTTTGACTCAGTATGTAGACAGGCCAACTAGAGGTGAGGCTATATTGGATCTGGTGCTGGGAAATGAGCCAGACCAGGTGCTAGACTTGGAAGTTGGTGTGCATTTTGGTGATAGTGACCACAATTCGGTTACGTTCACCTTAGTGATGGAAAGGGATAGGCATGAACCTCGGGCCAGTGGTTTTAGCTGGGGGAAGGGTAATTATGAGGCTATTAGGAGAGAATTAGGAAACATAGGTTGGACTAGGAGATTACAGGGACTGGGAACGTCCGACATGTGGAGTTTTTTCAAGGAGCAGCTACTGCGAGTCTGTGATAGGTATGTCCCTGTCAGGCAAGGAGGAATTGGTAGGGCTAGGGAACCGTGGTGCACCAAAAAAGTTTCTTTGTTGGTTAAAAAGAAAAAGGAGGCTTATGTTCGGATGAGACGTGAGCACTCGGGTAGTGCACTAGAAAGCTTTAGATTGGCTAAGAGGGAGTTGAAGAGCGAGCTTAGAAGGGCTAAAAGGGGACATGAGAAGACTTTGGCGGATAGGGTTAAAGAGAATCCTAAGGCGTTCTATAGGTATGTCAAGAACAGAAGGTTGGTTAGGGCAAGTTTAGGGCCAGTTATAGATGGCAGAGGGAAGTTATGTGTGGAACCGGAGGAGATTGGTGAAGCATTGAACCAATATTTCTCTTCGGTGTTCACGCAAGGGGACATGAATATAGCTGAGGAGGACACTGGGTTGCAAGGGAGTAGAATAGACAGTATTACAGTTGATAAGGAGGATGTGCAGGATATTCTGGAGGGTCTGAAAATAGATAAATCCCCTGGTCCGGATGGGATTTATCCAAGGATTCTCTGGGAGGCAAGAGAAGTGATTGCAGAGCCTCTGGCTCTGATCTTCAGGTCGTCGTTGGCCTCTGGTATAGTACCAGAAGATTGGAGGTTAGCGAATGTTGTCCCATTGTTTAAGAAGGGGAACAGAGACTTCCCCGGGAATTATAGACCGGTGAGTCTCACTTCTGTTGTCGGCAAGATGTTGGAAAAAATTATAAGGGATAGGATTTATAGTTATTTGGAGAGTAATGAATTGATAGGTGATAGTCAGCATGGTTTTGTGGCAGGTAGGTCGTGCCTTACTAACCTAATTGAGTTTTTTGAGAAAGTGACCAAGGAGGTGGATGGGGGCAAGGCAGTGGACGTGGTATATATGGATTTTAGTAAGGCGTTTGATAAGGTTCACCATGGTAGGCTTCTGCAGAAAATGCAGATGTATGGGATTGGGGGTGATCTAGGAAATTGGATCAGGAATTGGCTAGCGGATAGGAAACAGAGGGTGGTGGTTGATAGTAAATATTCATCATGGAGTGCGGTTACAAGTGGTGTACCTCAGGGATCTGTTTTGGGGCCACTGCTGTTTGTAATATTTATTAATGATCTGGATGAGGGTATAGTTGGGTGGATTAGCAAATTTGCTGATGACACCAAAGTCGGTGGTGTGGTAGACAGTGAGGAAGGGTGTCGTAGTTTGCAGGAAGACTTAGACAGGTTGCAAAGTTGGGCCGAGAGGTGGCGGATGGAGTTTAATGCGGAGAAGTGTGAGGTAATTCACTTTGGTAGGAATAACAGATGTGTTGAGTATAGGGCTAACGGGAGGACTTTGAATAGTGTGGAGGAGCAGAGGGATCTAGGTGTATGTGTGCATAGATCCCTGAAAGTTGGGAATCAAGTAGATAAGGTTGTTAAGAAGGCATATGGTGTCTTGGCGTTTATTGGCAGGGGGATTGAATTTAGGAGTCGTAGCGTTATGTTGCAACTGTACACAACTCTGGTGCGGCCGCACTTGGAGTACTGTGTGCAGTTCTGGTCCCCACATTACAGGAAGGATGTGGAGGCTTTGGAGAGGGTGCAGAGGAGGTTTACCAGGATGTTGCCTGGTATGGAGGGGAGATCCTATGAGGAGAGGCTGAGGGATTTGGGATTGTTTTCGCTGGAAAGGCGGCGGCTAAGAGGGGATCTTATTGAAACATATAAGATGATTAGAGGTTTAGATAGGGTGGATAGTGATAGCCTTTTTCCTCTGATGGAGAAATCCAGCACGAGGGGGCATGGCTTTAAATTGAGGGGGGGTAGTTATAGAACCGATGTCAGGGGTAGGTTCTTTACCCAGAGGGTGGTGAGGGATTGGAATGCCCTGCCAGCATCAGTAGTAAATGCGCCTAGTTTGGGGGTGTTTAAGAGATCCGTAGATAGGTTCATGGACGAAAAGAAATTGGTTTAGGTTGGAGGGTCACAGTTTTTTTTTTAACTGGTCGGTGCAACATCGTGGGCCGAAGGGCCTGTTCTGCGCTGTAATGTTCTATGTTCTATGTTCTATGTTCTATGTTCTGAGAGAAACAAGTTTTAGTGAGGAACTGAAGGAAATCAGTCTTAGTAGAAAAATGGTTTTGGGAAAATTGATGGGATTGAAGGTGGATAAATCTCCAGGTCCTGATAATCTTCATCCCAGAGTACTTAAGGAAGTGGCCCTGGAAACAGTAGATCCATTGGTGGTTATTTTCCAAAATTCTTTGGACTTTGGACTGGTTCCTACAGATTGGAGGGTAGCGAATGTAAACCGCTACTCAAAAAGGGAGGTAGAGGGAAAACAGGGAACTATAGACCAGTGAGCCTAACGTCGGTACTGGGGAAGTTGCTGGAGTCCATTATCAAGGATTTCATAACTCGGCATTTGGAAGGCAGTGGTATAATCAGACAAAATCAGCATGGATTTACAAAAAGGAAATCGTGCTTGATAAATCTGTTGGAATTTTTTGAGGATGTAACTGGGAGAATTGACCGAGGAGAACCAGTGGATGGGGTTTATTTAGACTTTCAGAAGGCTTTCGACAAGGGCTCACATAACAGACTACTATGTAAAGTTAAAGCACATGGGATTGCTGGTAATGTCTTGAGATGGATAGAAAGCTGGTTAGCAGATAGGAAGCAAAGAGCTGCCATAAACGGGTCTTTTTCTGATTTGCAGTCAGTGAGACCTTTCCCCTTTAGGGAGAAATGAAGTTACTGTGAAAATCCCCCAGTCGCCACACTCCGGTGCCCATTCAGGTACACCGAGGGAGAACTTAGCACGGCCAATGGACTAACCAGCACATATTTCGGACTGTGGGAGGAAACCGGAGCACCCGGAGGAAACCCACGCAGACACGGGGAGAACGTGCAAACTCCACACAGACAGTGGCCCAAGCCGGGAATCAAACCCAGGGTCCCTGGCGCTGTGAGACAGCAGTGCTAAGCACTGTGCATGTGGTACATGGAGTTTGTACAGTATATATGTGCAATATGTACATGGTACATGTAGCATGCACAGTATGTACACGGTACATGCAATATGTACACAGCATGTACAGTATGTATGCAGTATGTACGCGGTACATGCAATATGTACAGTATGTATGTGGTATGTGCAGTATGTACGCAGTACTTTCAGTATGTACGTGGTACATGCAATATGTACGCGGTATGTGCAGTATGTATGCGGTATGTATGCAGTACGTGCGGTATGTGTGTGGTGTGTATGCGCAATATGTACATACAGTGGGAGTCCCTTCAAATCTATAAGTTTCGTTTTGTGAAAATTACAAAGCATTTTCTCTTTGAAGTGTGTTCCGTGTGGAAGAATGAGGAATAAAAATATTTATCGTAAGCTTAGCTCAATCAATCCTTGTACTTTTTAAAAATACAACCATAGCAACAGTTGATAAGCTGAAACACCTACTCGCTATTGGCTGACCTTTTGAGTTCTTGAGTCAAACAGGTTTTTCATGTTTCTGGCTGCGCTTGCTTTTTTAACCTGTTAATAAGCTGTTTTCTTCTACCAAATGCAAAGTGATAGAATGTGCTGGCTGAGACCTTCACTCGAGTTTCCTGACTACTGGTGGAAATTTGTTGCAATGTTTGAGGAACTCTGCTGGTCCAGACATTACAGAATTGGGTCTGTACTCGTTGGAGTTTAGAAGGATGAGGGGGGGATCTTATTGAAACTTACAGGATACTGCGAGGCCTGGATAGAGTGGACGTGGAGAGGATGTTTCCACTAGTAGGAACAACTAGAACCAGAGGGCATAACCTCAGGCTAAAGGGATGATCCTTTAAAACAGAGATGAGGAGGAATTTCTTCAGCCAGAGAGTGGGGAATGTGTGGAACTCTTTGCCGCAGAAGGCTGTGGAGGCCGGGTCATTGAGTGTCTTTAAGACAGAGATAGATAGGTTCTTGATTAATAAGGGGATCAGGGGTTATGGGGAAAAGGCAGGAGAATGGGAATGAGAAAAATATCAACCATGATTGAATGGCTGAGCAAACTTGATGGGCCGAATGGCCTAATTCTGCTCTTATGTCTTATGGTCTTAATTGAACAAGAACCTAAGCATTGTCCCTATTTCCAGTTTGACAGCATTAGTGAATCAGAACTGTGAGTGAGCAGAACAGTTTCTGGGTCATTTGCAAGAAGTTCAAGTGGGCAGGATCTACTGTCCACAGAACCATGTTCGAGCAGTAAGAAAGAGGGACAAGAAACGAAGGAGAAAGAAAAAGTGGCAACATGAAAAATAGAACAGCAACAGCAAATTATATTGCTAAGCTTTAACATAACAAAGCATTCCTATGTGCTTCACTGGAGTATTATAAACCACAATAGGAGCCGCATTAGGAGACATTAGGACAAATGGTCAAAGGCTTCTTCAAAGAGGTTGATTTTAAAGGAGGGAAGATGGGTAAAGTGACAGAGGTTCAGGGAGGGAATTCCATAGTTTCAGGCCCAGACAGCTCACAATAATGGAGTTCCTAAAATCAGGGAAAGTGAATAAAACCTCCAAAAATGGCAACCATTCATATAAAATATTAATAACCAGCCAAAATTAATTTAAAAAGTAAATGTCCAGCTCTGTGGAGAAGTTTCCAGAGAAGCTGTACTGTTTACCAACACCAATGACCCAAAATCAAATCAGGCTGTACATGCCAAATGCTGATTCCACTCATAAGAACTAGGAGCAGGAGTAGGCCATCTGGCCCCTCGAGCCTGCTCCGCCATTCAATAAGACCATGGCTGATCTTTTCGTGGATTCAGCTCCACTTACCCGCCCGCTCACCATAACCCTTAATTCCTTTACTGTTCGAAAATCTATCTATCTTTGCCTTAAAAACATTCAATGAGGTAGCCTCAACTGCTTCACTGGGCAGGGAATTCCACAGATTCACAACCCTTTGTGTGAAGAAGTTCCTCCTCAACTCAGTCCTAAATCTGCTCCCCCTTATTTGAGGTTATGCCCCCTAGTTCTGGTTTCACCTGCCAGTGGAAACAACTTCCCTGCTTCTATCTTATCTATTCCCTTCATAATCTTATATGTTTCTATAAGATCCCCCCTCATTCTTCTGAATTCCAATGAGTATAGCCCCAGTCTACTCAGTCTCTCCTCTTAAGCCAACACTCTCAACTCCAGAATCAACCTAGTGAATCTCCTCTGCATCCCTTCCAGTGCCAGTATATCCTTTCTCAAGTAAGGAGACCAAAACTGCACACAGTTCTCCAGGTGTGGCCTCACCAGCACCTTATACAACTGCAACATAATCTCACTGTTTTTAAACTCCATACCTCTCACAATGAAGGAGAAAATTCCATTTGCCTTCTTAGAACATAGAACTTGGAACATTACAGTGCAGTACAGGCCCTTCGGCCCTCGATGTTGCACCGACCAGTGTAACCAATCTAAAGCCCATCTAACCTACACAATTCCAATATCATCCATATGTTTATCCAATAACCATTTGAATGCTCTTAATGTTGACGAGCCAACTACTGCTGCAGGCAGGGCATTCCACGCCATTACTACTCTCTGAGTAAAGAACCTATCTCTAACATCTGTCCTATATCTCTCACCCCTCAATTTAAAGCTATGTCCCCTTGTGCTAGCCAACACCATCCGAGGAAAAAGGCTCTCACTATCCACCCTATCTAATCCTCTGATCATCTTATATGCCTCTATCAGAACATAGAACATAGAACATAGAACAGTACAGCACAGAACAGGCCCTTCGGCCCACGATGTTGTGCCGACCTTCATCTGAAACCAAGATCAAGCTATCCCACTCCCTATCATCCTGGTGTGCTCCATGTGCCTATCCAATAACCGCTTAAATGTTCCTAAAGTGTCTGACTCCACTATCACTGCAGGCAGTCCATTCCACACCCCAACCACTCTCTGCGTAAAGAACCTACCTCTGATATCCTTCCTGTATCTCCCACCATGAACCCTATAGTTATGCTCCCTTGTAATAGCTCCATCCACCCGAGGAAATAGTTTTTGAACGTTCACTCTATCTATCCCCTTCATCATTTTATACACCTATTAAGTCACCTCTTAACCTTCTTCTCTCTAACGAAAACAACCTCAAGCCCCTCAGCCTTTCCTCATACGATTTTCCCACCATACCAGGCAACATCCTGGTAAATCTCCTCTGCACCCTTTCCAACACTTCCACATCTTTCCTATAATACGGCGACCAGAACTGTACGCAATACTCCAAATGCGGCCGCACCAGAGTTTTGTACAGTTGCAGCATGACCTCCTGGCTCCGAAACTCAATCCCTCTACCAATAAAAGCTAACACACCATACGCCTTCTTAACAACCCTATCAACCTGGGTGCTAACTTTCAGGGATCTATGCACATGGACACCCAGATCCCTCTGTTCCTCCACACTACCAAGTATCTTACCATTAGCCCAGTACTCTGTATTCCTGTTACTCCTTCCAAAGTGAATCACCTCACACTTTTCCGCATTAAACTCCATTTGCCACCTCTCAGCCCAGCTCTGCAGCTTATCTATGTCCCTCTGTAACCTGCCACTTCCCTCCGCACTGTCCACAACTCCACCGACTTTAGTGTCATCCGCAAATTTACTAATCTATCCTTCCACGCCCTCATCCAGGTCATTAATAAAAATGACAAACAGCAGTGGCCCCAAAACAGATCCTTGCGGTACACCACTAGTAACTGAACTCCAGGATGAATATTTCCCATCAACCACCACCCTTTGTTTTCTTACAGCTAGCCAATTCCTGATCCAAACCACTAAATCACGCTTAATCCCATATGTCCGTATTTTCTGGAAAAGCTTACCATGGGGAACCTTATCAAACGCTTTGCTGAAATCCATATACACCACATCAACTGCTTTACCCTCATCCACCTCTCTGGTCACCTTCTCAAAGAACTCAATCAGGTTTGTGAGGCACGACCTACCCTTCACAAAACCGTGCTGACTATCCCTAATCAAATTATTCCTTTCCAGGTGATTATAAATCCTATCTCTTATAATCCTTTCCAAAACTTTGCCCACAACAGAAGTAAGGCTCACCGGTCTATAATTACCAGGGTTGTCCCTACTCCCCTTCTTGAACAAGGGGACAACATTTGCTATCCTCCAGTCTTCTGGCACTGTTCCAGTAGACAATGACGACACAAAGATCAAAGCCAAAGGCTCTGCAATCGCCTCTCTAGCCTCCCAGAGAATCCTAGGATAAATCCCATCTGGCCCAGGGGACTTATCTATTTTTACCCTTTCCAGAATTGCTAACACCTCCTCCTTATGAACATTAATCCCATCCAGTCCAACAGCCTGCATCTCAGTACTCCCCTCAACAACACTGTCCCTCTCCAGTGTGAATACCGACAAAAAATATTCATTTAGTGCCTCTCCTGTCTCTTCAGACTCCACGCACAACTTCCCACTCCTGTCCTTGACTGGCCCTAATCTTACCCTAGTCATTCTTTTACTCCTGACATACCTATAGAAAGCTTTAGGGTTTTCCTTGATCCTACCCGCCAAAGACTTCTCATGTCCCCTCCTGGCTCTTCTTAACTCTTTCTTTAGGTCCTTCCTGGCTAACTTGTAACTCTCAAGCGCCCTAACTGAGCCTTCACGTCTCATCTTAACATAAGTCTCCTTCTTTCTCTTCACAAGAGATTCAGCCTCCTTAGTAAACCACAGTTCCCTCACACGTCTGCTTCCTCCCTGCCTGACAGGTACATATTTATCAAGGACGCGTAGTAGCTGTTCCTTGAACAAGTTCCACATTATAATTGTGCCCATCCCCTGCAGTTTCCTCCCCCAACCTATGCCAGCTAAATCTCGCCTAATCGCATCATAATTTCCTTTCCCCCAGCTATAACTCTTGCCCTTTGGTATATACCTATCCTTTTCCATTGCTAAAGTAAACGTAATCGAATTGTGGTCACTGTCACCAAAGTGCTCACTTACCTCCAAATCTAACACCTGGCCTGGTTCATTACCCAGTACCAAATCCAATGTGGCCTCGCCTCTTGTTGGTCTATCTACATACTGTGTCAGGAAGCCTTCCTGCACACATTGGACAAAAACTGACCCATCTAAAGTACTCGAACTATAGCTTTTCCAGTCAATATTTGTAAAGTTAAAGTCCCCCAGTACAACTACCCTGTTACTTTCGCTCCTATCCAGAATCATCTTTGCAATCTTTTCCTTTACATCTCTGGAACTTTTCGGAGGTCTATAAAAAACTCCCAACAGGGTGACCTCTCCTTTCCTGTTTCTAACCTCAGCCCAAACTACCTCAGTAGACGAGTCCTCATCGAATGTCCTTTCTGCCACCGTAATACTGTCCTTGACTATCAATGCCACACCTCCCCCTCTTTTACCACCTTCCCTGCACTTACTGAAACATCTAAACCCCGGAACCTGCAACAACCATTCCTGTCCCTGCTCTATCCATGTCTCCGAGATGGCCACAACATCGAAATCCCAGGCACCAACCCATGCTGCAAGCTCACCCACCTTATTCTTGATTACCTGCTGCACCTGCAAACCAACTCCTTGAGATTCTTGCACAAGGACACCCAGGTCCCTCTGCACAGCAGCATGCTGCAATTTTTTACCATTAAATAATAGTCCATTTTGCTGTTATTCCTACTAAAATGGATGACCTCACATTTACCAACATTGTACTCCATCTGCCAGACCCTTGCTCACTCACTTAAACTATCTACATCCCTTTGCAGACTTTCAGTGTCCTCTGCACACTCTACCACTCATCTTAGTCTCATTTGCGAACTTTGACACACTACACTTGGTCCCCAACTCCAAGTCATCTATGTAAATTGTAAAAAAATGTCCCAACACTGATCCCTGAGGCACACCACCAACCAGAAAAACACCCATTTACACTCATTTTGCTTTCTATTAGTTAACCAATCCTGTATCCATGCTAATACATTACCCGTAACACTGTGCACCTTTATCTTATGTAGCAGTCTTTGGTGCGGCACCTTGTCAAATGCCTTCTGGAAATCCAGATACACCACATCCACAGGTTCCCCATTGTCCACTGCACATGTAATGTTCTCAAAGAATTCCACCAAATTAGTCAAACATGACCTGCCCTTCATGAACTGATGCCCCAATGGGACAATTTATATCCAGATGTCTCGCTATTTCTTCCTTGATGATAGATTCAAGCATTTTCCCTACTACAGAAGTTAAGTTAACCGGCCTATAATTACCCGCCTTTTGTCTAGCTCCATTTTTAAACAGTGGCGTCACATTTGCTGTTTTCCAATCTGCGGGAACCCCAGAGTCCAGCGAATTTTGGTAAATTACCACTAGTGCATTTGCTATTTCTCCCGCCATCTCTTTTAGTACCCTGGGATGCATTCCATCAGGACCAGGAGACTTGTCTACCTTTAGCCCCATTAACTTGCCCAACACTACCTCTTTCATGATAATGATAGTTTCTAGGTTCTCACCTGCCATAGCCTTCCTGTCATCAATTTTTGGCATGTTATTTGTGTCTTCCACTGTGAAGACCGACACAAAATACCTGTTCAATGCCTCAGCCATTTTCTCATTTCCAGTTATTACATCCCCCTTCTCACCCTCTAAAGGACCAATGTTTACTTTCGCCGCTCTTTTTCGTTTTATATATATGCGGAAACTATTGCAATCTTTTTTTATATTCTGAGCTAGTTTACTCTCATAATCCATCTTACTTTTCTTTATAGCTTTTTTTGTGGCTTTCTGTTGACCTTTAAAGATTTCCCAATCCTCTCGTTTCCCACTAATCTTTGCCACTTTGCATGCATTTTCTTTCACTTTGATATCCTGCCTCACACAGCGACAAATTATGACAGAAACTTGGATTAGACTGCAAGTAGCTTTCCATCACATTGAAATCATCGCTGGACACTGGCCGGGATTATCCAGTCTCATCTTTGCTGGGACCGGTTTGAGTGAGATCGGAGAATTTGGCATTCCTGCCAGAACTCCATTCACTGTCAGAGGCTTCGGAGATTCTGGGCCGCGGGCAATGGCGGAAAGGTTCGGCCACAAAGTCAGGAACACTCAGTGATCATATCACCACAGAAATTCAATGAGTTTTGAGCTTTTCTGGTATTCAGTGTGTGTGCACAGAATGAACAAAGAACAAAGAAAATTACAGCACAGAAACAGGCCCTTCGGCCCTCCAAGCCTGCACCGACTGAACTAAAACCCCTTACTCTTCCGGGGACCATATAAAGATAAACTCCATGAGCCTGACGGGATTTGAAGATGCAACCTTCTGATCTAGAGTCAGACACACTTCTGTTGTGCCAGAAGCTCACAGCTATCTGAATTCACAGACCAAGACTGCCCCCAAATTAATCTTTGTTAGGCTTGCTGATGGGTCTGTACCTTACTGCCTTATTTCCCCAGAGAGGGGAAATTAGAGGCCGTCTCTCCCTTCCACTCACCTTGCAACTGGCCCTACCCAATACAGAACGTGTCTCATTGATTGGATGAAGCTCCAGCCACCAGCTCTCACTCCCTGGCTCACTGCCATCTTAATCTCATCTCTTGCTCATTTCCTCAATGATTGATCTTCTAAATAAAGAGACAGAATGTGCTACTTACATCCGTCAGAGAATTCTTCTTGTCAACTAGAGCTTCCTTTAGAACCAATCGGCCGGTTTTGGCCACTTGTTGAAGACTGATCTGTAGCTGTCCCAGCAACCTATCAGAAAGGAATAATCCAATAATTCACCTTGTTCTGCTCCAGTTTTTAAACACATTCTTTGATGATTTTATCACTGAATCTCCAGAGAGACATTCACAACAACTGATTGGAAATTGTTCTGGAGGATTTGGTAAGAGCAGAAACATTGATTTATTTTTCCTTAGGCCAGAATTTTACACTACCCCGCCCCCCCCACTCCTCCCCCTCCCACAACCCCCCCACACACCACACCCCATAATCACCTCCCCATAAACCACCTCCCCACACACTCCACCCATAACACCCCGCCCCATGACCACCTTCCCATAGACCCCGTCCCCCATAAACCCCTTCCCATTCCCACCCTCCTCCCCCATATACAACTCCAACGTGACTTCCCTGCTTTTGTAATCTATGCCTCGATTGATAAAGGCAAGTGTCCCATATGCCTTTATCACCACCCTACTAACATGTATTCAAGAGGCAGCTGGATATAGCACTTGGGGCAAAGGTTATGGGGAAGAGGCAGGATTAGGCTATTGAGTTGGATGATCGGCCATGATCATAATGAATGGCTGAGCAGGCTCGAAGGGCCAAATGGCCTCCCCCTGCTCCTATCTTCTATGTTTCTATGCCCTTCTGCTTTTAGAGATCTGTGGACAAACACGCCAAGGTCCCTTTGTTCCACAGAACTTCCTAGTGTCCAACCATTTACTGAATACTTCTTTGTTAAATTACTCCTTCCAAAGTGTTTCATCTCACATTTTCAGGGTTAAATTCCATCTGCCACTTACCTGTCCATTTGACCATTCCGTCTATATCTTCTTGTAACCCAAGACACTCAACCTCACTGTTAACCAACCAGCCAAACTTTGTGTCCTGGATTCTAGCAATATCCCTATGACAGATGTTCCCTGCTTTCTTGAATAAAGATGTTTCTTTTGCTATTTTCCAATCTGCTGGGACCCTTCCAGAATGTAATGAATTTTGGAAGATTCTAACCAATGAAGATACTCTCTCTCCAGCTACTGAGGCCCCAGGATGTAGGCCAAGATCCTAAGGACTTGTCAGCCTTTCGTAAAAAGAGTTTTCCCAGCATTGTTTGCCAGCTGATTGCTTCAAGTTCCTTAAGTGTCTTTGGGAAGTTTTCAAAGTCTTCTACAGTGAAAACATGATGTGAAGTTGCCGGCATTGGACTGGGGTAGGACGCTGAAAAACGCCCTTTTAAGAACAGGATATGGCATTCAACTCATCGATCGACAGTTCCGATGCGCCACAGTGAAAAACCGCACCGACCTCCTCAGAAGACAAACACGGGACACGGCAGACAGAGTACCCTTCGTCGTCCAGTACTTCCCCGGAGCAGAGAAGCTACGACATCTTCTCCGGAGCCTTCAACATGTCATCGATAAAGACGAACATGTCACCAAGGCCATCTCCACACTTCCACTACTTGCCTTCAAACAACCGCACAACCTCAAACAGACCATTGTCCGCAGCAAACTACTCAGCCTTCAGGAGAACAGTGACCATGACACCACACAACCCTGCCACAGCAACCTCTTCAAGACATGCCAGATCATCGACACGGATGCCATCATCTCACGTAAGAACACCATCCACCAGGTACATGGTACCTACTCTTGTGACTCAGCTAACATTGTCTACCTGATACGCTGCAGGAAAGGATGTCCCGAGGCATGGTATACTGGCGAGACCATGCAGACGCTATGACAATGGATGAACGGACACCACTCGACAATCACCAGGCAGGAGTGTTCCCTTCCTGTCGGGGAACACTTCAGCAGTCAAGGGCATTCAGCCTCTGATCTTCAGGTAAGGCGGCCTTCACGACACACGACAACGCAGAATCGCTGAGCAGAAACTGATAACCAAGGTCCGCACACATGAGGACGGCCTCAACCGGGATCTTGGGTTCATGTCACACTATCTGTAACCCCCACGACTTGTCTGGGCTTGCAAAATCTCACTAACTGTCCTGGCTTGAGACAATTCACGCCTCTTTAACACTGTCTGTACCTGTAAAGACTTGATTACCTGTTAAGACTCACATTCCAATTATTATCTTGTAAATTGAGTTTGTGTCTATGTATGCCCTGTTTGTGAACAGAACTCTTCACTCACCTGATGAAGGAGCAGCACTCCGAAAGCTCGTGCTACCAAATAAACCTGTTGGACTTTAACCTGGTGTTGTGAGACTTCTTACAGTGAAAACAAACACAAAATACCTGTTCAATGCCTCCACCATTTCCTTGTTTTCCATTATCAATTCCCCAGACTCATTCACTCGGGGACCAACACTTTCCCTATTTAAATCTTAATGTCTGTTTTTATATTACTCGCTTTCCCTTTTGTTTCAGTCAATTCTGCTACTTTTGTAAATGCGGCCAATCCTCTGACCTGTCACATTCTTTGCCATTCGTACAGCTGTATATTTCCATTTGACCCGAACTTTAACTCCTTGATTCAGTCACGGATAATGTAAATCCCATCCTGCCACCCCTCCCCCACACCTCTAGGAAGTAGCAACCCCACATTCCAAAGCCCCAGACAGGAGCATCCTCACCCCCCTCTCCACCCCCCTCAAAACTGAAGCAATCTGAAATCTACAAGCTCCCAACTCCTGCTGATCCAACTGAACAGCCTCTGTTAACTGGAGACTGGAGCAACCTCTGAACACTCACCGGTTACTGAAGAGTTTGCTGTGGTTATAAACCCGAATCTCCAGCATCTCTTCAATGATTTCCCTTCCATAATGAGGCCAACGGAATTCCTACAACACAAACACAAACTCAGTCAGGTTTAACTTAAACTAGTTTCACACAGTATTTCAAAATATCACCAATGTAAATATAACAATATCACTATTTCAGCAGATTTAGTGTCAGTTATTTTCATTTTTTCTCATGCTCATTCCAGCCAACCTCTCTCGTGGCATATATGAAGGTGGGAAGGGTATTTAATTAGGGGCCTGACAGTGTGCCTGATTGCCATCTCCATCAGGATTCAGTCAGGGGCAGGAAGGCACATTGTTGCTGTGTGTGTGTGTGTGTCTGTGTGAGTGTGTGTATATGTGTGTGTGTCTGTGTGTGTGTGTGAGAGTGCGTGTGTGTCTGTGTGTGAGTGTGTATTTGTGTGTGTGTGTTTGTGTGAGTGAGTGTGTTTGTGTGTGTGTGTGTGTGAGTGTGTATGTGTGTGTGAGAGTGTGTATGTGTGTGTGTGAGAGAGTGTGTTTGTGTGTATGTGTGTGTGAGAGTGTGTGTGTGTGTGAGAGTGTGTATGTGTGTGTGTGAGAGAGAGTGTGTGTGAGAGAGTGTGTTTGTGTGTGTGTGTGTGAGAGAGTGTGTGTGTGAGAGAGTGTGTTTGTGTGTGTGTGAGAGTGTGTATGTGTGTGTGTGAGAGAGTGTGTGTGTGAGAGAGTGTGTTTGTGTGTGTGTGAGAGTGTGTATGTGTGTGTGTGAGAGAGAGTGTGTGTGAGAGTGTGTTTGTGTGTGTGTGTGAGTGTGTGTGTGAGAGAGTGTGTTTGTGTGTGTGAGAGTGTGTGTGTGTGTGTGTGAGAGAGAGTGTGTGTGAGTGTGTTTGTGTGTGTGTGTGAGAGTGTGTGTGTGTGAGAGTGTGTATGTGTGTGTGTGAGAGAGAGTGTGTGTGAGAGTGTGTTTGTGTGTATGTGTGAGAGTGTGTGTGTGTGAGAATGTGTATTATGTGTGTGTGTGTGTGTTTGTG
Organism: Mustelus asterias; assembly: GCF_964213995.1. Lineage (NCBI taxonomy): Eukaryota > Metazoa > Chordata > Chondrichthyes > Carcharhiniformes > Triakidae > Mustelus > Mustelus asterias. The sequence continues at coordinate 82,542,999 of NC_135820.1, read as the reverse complement.
TGTATGTGTGAGTGCGTATGTGTGTGTGTGTGTCCGTGTGTGTGTGTATGTGTGAGTGCACGTGTGTGCGTGTGTTGTTATACATGTGTGTGTGTGTGTGTGTGTGTGTGCATGTGCATGCACACATTTGCATAGACTGGGGAGGTGGGTGGTTTCAGTGGGTGGGGAGCCTCAGAGTGGTGAACTGGGTGGGCCGGAGGAGCTGGCTGGGTGCTCTGGGTGGTGGGCATTCTGGGAGGTTGATGGTCCTGTGAGGTTGGGCGGTCCCAGGGGCTGGGCATTCCGGGGTGGGCAGTCTCGGGGGTGGGCAGTCTCAGGGGTGGGCAGTCTCGGGGGTGGGCAGTCTCGGGGGTGGGCAGTCTCGGGGGTGGGTAGTCTCGGGGGTGGGCAGTCTCGGGGGTGGGCAGTCTCGGGGGTGGGCAGTCTCGGGGGTGGGCAGTCTCGGGGGTGGGCAGTCTCGGGGGTGGGCAGTCTCGGGGGTGGGCAGTCTCGGGGGTGGGCAGTCTCGGGGGTGGGCAGTCTCGGGGGTGGGCAGTCTCGGGGGTGGGCAGTCTCGGGGGTGGGCAGTCTCAGGGGTGGGCAGTCTGGAATACCATTACTGGGTTATGGGCAGTGTATGTGATGGGAAAGTGTCAGTTTGTTCAGTTAGAGGAAACAGAAACAGGGGGAGCGGACACCCCCCCAAACTGCCCCCACCACACACTGACCCTCACCCTAGACCGCCCACACCCACCCACACTCTCCAAGGCCCCCCCTCACAGATCATCCAACCCTCCCCACCCCCAGTCTGTTCAGACTCTCTCTGACCACACTGATCCTTTCTCAGCCTGGAGTAATGTGGTTTCTGTTGTAATGTAGAGAAAGGCACAGCTCATTTGTCTGCTCCTGCTCTGGTCTCCCAACCAGCAACTCAAACACAGATCAGGTTCTCTCTGCTGGGATATTGGTCGAAGGATAGATTTTACCCAAAGATTCGGAGAATTCCTGTTCTGATTCAAATCTTTTACATTTAATCATTCAGACATGCTTGAGTTTATTTCCTCATAGTTTCAGTCTGACTCAAAGCGATTGCCAGTTTTTAGATTTGTAACTTGTTTCCCTGACAATAGACTCTGAGGTCCCCACCCCACTTTGCTTAAGGTGGAGCAGATTCTACATAACACAAACGTCACAGCAAAACTCCCCAAAGCCCTGGGTTGGTTCTACTCTGAGAATTACTGCTAATTTACACAATGACTGCTCGGGCACATTCTCGGTTATGATTCATTAACTGAGCCCTCTCTCACAATTTCTGTATAAACTTCCAAACACCTCTCCGTGTTAGGGGTGTTGACTTCTAAAGGTTTGTACAATTTACCAACCCAAAATGCTAAGAGAAAAATAAATCTGAGATTCTTTTGGAGATGTTTACACTGGGAAGTAGACCACCATGGGGGAGGCAGTGGCGTGGTGGTATTGTGACTGGACTAGTAATCCAGAGACCCAGGGTAATGCTCTGGGGACCCAGGTTCAAACCCCACCATGGCAGATGGTGGAATTTGAATTCAATAAAAATCTGGAATTAAAAGTCTAACGATGACCATGAAACCATTATCGATTGTTGTACAAACTCATCTCATTCACTAACATCCTTTAGGGAAGGAAATCTGTCATCTTACCTGGTCTGGCCTACATGTGACTCCAGGCCTAAAACAATATAGGATCATAGAATCATACAGTGCAGAAGAGGCCCTTCAGCCCATCGAGTCCACACCAACACATTAGAAACGCCTGAACTCCCACCTAATCTAATCTGCCAGCACTGGGCCCATAGCCCTGAATGTTGTGATGTGCCAAGTGCTGATCCAAATACTTTTTAAAGGATGTGAGGCAACCCGCCTCTCCCACCCTCCCAGGCAGCACATTCCAGACCGTCACCACCCTCTGGGTAAAAAGGTTTTTCCTCACCTTCCCCCAAACCTTTACCTATATCCCCTCATGACTGACCCTTCAATTAAGGGGAACAGCTGCTCCTTATCCACTCAGTACATGTCTCTCAATCTTGTACACCTCGATCAGGTCACCCCTCAGCCTTCTCTGCTCCAACGAAAACAACCCAAGTCTACCCAACCTCTCTTCATAACTTAAAATTTCCACACCAAGCAGCATCCTGGTGAATCTCCTCTGCACCCCCTCCAGTGCAATCACATCGTTTCTATAATGTGGCGACCAGAACTGCACACAGTGCTCCAGCTGTGGCCTCACTAAAGTTCTATACAACTCCAACATGACTCCCCTGCTTTTAACCTAGACCTTGACAGATAAATGATTGACTCAACAATGAGTTAACAATATGGTTGACTCTTAACTGCCCTCTGAAATGGCTGAGCGAGACACACAGTTCTAGGGTGATTAGGGAACAAATTTTAAAAAGCTTTTTAATGACAGGCCTCTGCGAGCAGCACTGGATCAGGTTTGGAACGGTTGGATGCAAAGAAAAGCCTCCTGACTTTTCCCCATGTTCCTTGTGGCCATTGTGAAGGCAAATGGTATGTTGGCCTTCATATCAAGAGGATTTGAGTATAGGATAGGGATGTTTTGCTGCAATTGTACAGGGCGTTGGTGAGGTCACATCTGGAATATTGTGTGCAGTTTTGGTGTCCTTATCTGAGGAAGGATGTTCTTGCTATAGAGGGAGTATAGCAAAGGTTTCCCAGGCTGATTCCTGGGATGGCAGGTCTGTCATATGAGGAGAGACTAAGTTGGTGAGGATTATATTCACTGGAGGTTAGAAGAGTGAGAGGGGATCTCCTAGAAACTTATAAAATTCTAACAGGGTTAGACAGGGTAGATTCAGAAAGAATGTTCCCAATGGTGGGGGAGTCCAGAACTAGCGATCATAGTTTGAGGATAAGGGTAAACCTTTTAGAACTGAGGTGAGGAGAAATTTCTTCACCCAGAGGGTGGTGAATGTGTGGAGTTCACTACCACAGAAAGTAGTTGGGGCCAAACAGTGTGTGATTTCAAGAAGAAATTAGAAATAGCTCTTGGGGCTATGGGGAGCAAGGGAGCATCAGGATATTGAAATGAATGGCGGAGCAGGCTAGAAGGGCCGAGTGGCCTATTCCTGCTTCTAGTTTCTGTGTTTCTATGAGATTATCAGTTTAAAGCTAGCTAGCACTAAGATAAAGGCAAAATACTGCAAATGCTGGAATCTAAAACAAAAACAGAAAATGCTGGAAAATCTCAGCAGGTCTGACAGCATCTGTGGAGAGAGAACAGAGCCAACCTTTCGAGTCTGGATGACCCGCTGTGAGCAAAGAAAATCAGACGAGACTTATATTATGAGGGTGGGGGGGACTATAATTGGATAAAGGAAATGTAATGGTGACGATGAAGCTGAGAAAGGTGCTAAAATTGTCCATTAAGTGATCGGAATGTGTGAATGGCCAAATAGAGGTACAGGTCGTTATGGGATTACCTGAGGAATGTAGCAGTTGCCCTGAAGTGGGGGTGGAAGGTGGGGTGTGGGTGTTTGGAGACAAGATGGAGAGCAAGCTAGCACCAAACTGGGGGATAGGTTTGGACCTGCCAAAGACCAGGATAAAATGGCTCACACACAGTTCACATTGGACACAAGCAACACAATTTAGGGGCTGCTGCCCACTTACTACCCAGTACCAGGAGGAACATATATGTTCTGCTAACTCTATTGATCTTGACAGTATCTTTGTCCAATTCTCCAACTGAACCTATATTGAGAACCTGTACTGCAAAATACAAACATGTTTCAGCACAAACACACCTAGTTTCACAATGACGCCAGGTAGTCACTGAATTCCTGTCACTGCCATACTGTCACTAACTGAAAGATTGGACCTAATTCTAAACAAGCCACTGAAATGTCACTGGAGCATCACACCCAATCAACAATGATTCTCGGGTGTGTTACAAAGAACAAAGAACAATACAGCAAAGGAACAGGCCCTTCGGCCCTCCATGCCGGTGCCACTCATGTGCCCAACTAGACCATTCGTTTGTATCCCTCTATTCCCAGTCTGTCCATGTGGCTATCTAGATAAGTCTTAAACGATCCCAGTGTGTCCGCCTCAATCAGCTTGCTCGGCAGTGCATTCCAGGCCCCCACCACCCTCTGTGTAAAATAAGTCCCCCTGACATCTGTGTTGAACCTTGCCCCCCTCACCTTGAACCTGTGACCCCTTGTGTTCGTCACCTCCGACCTGGGAAAAAGCTTCCCACTGTTCACCCTATCTATGCCCTTCATAATTTTATACACCTCTATTAGGTCGCCCCTCATCCTCTGTCTTTCCAGGGAGAACAACCCCACTTTACCCAATCTCTCCTCATAGCTAAGACCCTCCATACCAGGCAACATCCTGGTAAACCTTTTCTGTACTCTCTCCAAAGCCTCCACGTCCTTCTGGTAGTGTGGCGAACAGAACTGGACACAGTATTCCAAATGTGGCCGAACCAACGTTCTATACAGAACCAGGCTGTAGAGATTCGCATTCTAATCAGTATTCTGTAACTTGATTTTGTGTCTCTGTGCCCTGTCTGAGAGCAGATTTCCACTCCATCTGATGAAGGAGCAGCGCTCCGAAAGCTAGTGGCGTTCGCTACCAAATAAACCTGTTGGACTTTAATCTGGTGTTGTTAGACTCCTTACTGTGTGAACTCCACTAGTCACAGACCTCCAACCGGAAAAAGACCCCTCCACTGCTACCCTCTGTCTTCTATGGCTAAGCACAGTAAGAAGTCTCACAACACCAGGTTAAAGTCCAACAGGTTTATTTGGTAGCAAATACCATAAGCTTTCGGAGCGCTGCTCCTTCGTCAGATGGAGTGGATATCTGTTCTCAAACAGTACACAGACACAGAAATCAAATTACAGAATACTGATTAGAATGCAAATCTCTACAGCCAGCCAGGTCTTAAATGTACAGACAATGTGGGTGGAGGGAGCATTCAACACAGGTTAAAGAGATGTGTATTGTCTCCAGACAGAACAGCTTGTGGAATTCTGCAAGTCCAGGAGGTAAGCTGTGGGGGTTACTGATAATGTGACATAAATCCAACAAGCTGTGGGGGTTACTGATAATGTGACATAAATCCAACATCCCGGTTTAGGCCGTCCTCATGTGTGCGGAACTTGGCTATCAGTTTCTGCTCAGCGACTCTGCGCTGTCGTGTGTCGTAAAGGCCGCCTTGGAGAACGCTTACCTGAAGATCCAAGGCTGAATGCCCGTGACTGCTGAAGTGCTCCCCCACAGGAAGAGAACAGTCTTGCCTGGTGATTGTCAAGCGGTGTTCATTTATGTCACATTATCAGTAACCCCCACAGCTTACCTCCTGGACTTGCAGAATTCCACAAGCTGTTCTGTCTGGAGACAATACACATCTCTTTAACCTGTGTTGAATGCTCCCTCCACCCACATTGTCTGTACATTTAAGACCTGGCTGGCTGTAGAGATTTGCATTCTAATCAGTATTCTGTAATTTGATTTCTGTGTCTGTGTACTGTTTGAGAACAGATATCCACTCCATCTGACGAAGGAGCTCTGCTCCGAAAGCTTATGGTATTTGCTACCAAATAAACCTGTTGGACTTTAACCTGGTGTTGTGAGACTTCTTACTGTGCTTACCCCAGTCCAACGCCGGCATCTCCACATCATGACTTCTATGGCTAAGCCAGTTCTCCACCCATCTAGCTAGCTCACCTTTTATCCCGTGAGATTTAACCTTTTGCACCAGCCTGCCATGAGGGACCTTGTCAAACGCTTTACTAAAATCCATATAGACGACATCCACAGTGTTGTGGGAAGGGAGGGGAAAGGAGAATTCAGCTGCTTTTGCCTGAGAGATGGTTAAGGAGATTTCTCTGCTGGGTGGGGTTATCACTGAATCCTCCCCTTCCCCACACAATCCATGATGCGTAGTTATATTCATCTTTCCTTTGAAGAGTTGCCTCAGATATTTGACTGATATTTCACAATCCCAGTTCCAGTCCCAGTAAGTGCTGCACTATCCATTCATAAACTGCTCTGAAACACCATGAACTCTGTCCTGATTTTGAGCAGCTGACTTGTACTGGGAAATGAGCAGTGATGTATTTGCTGATGAAATATTCTAACAGTCTAGATTTACATTGTCAGAGTGTAAGCCGGTTCCTGTCTGTGGAAGGACACATTGACATGTTTTGTAACCATGCCCTCCAGCCACAGAGTTCATCATAACCTGTTGATTTATCGGCTGTGAGTTTTGGTATTTTCCAGCAGAAGCAGAGAGTGTTAGGACCACATGTTCATGTTGGGTTAATGAAATTGGCAGTCAGTAGTTGGTTGGATGGGATGGACGTTTCTTTATTGGGATTTGTGGGTGACATCATCGCTGAATGATAAAGCTTTTACCACTACACTTACCTCATTGAAAACAGCTTCATATTCACATTTCACTTTTCTGGTCAAGTGTGTGTAACCTGGGAACAGATGAAGAAATACATTGTTACTCTGCACAATAATAATGACAAGTTTCTTCAGCCCATCTAGGAATTGAATGTCTAATTTATCTTCCTGCAATATAGGATGATAGGAACAGTTACTGCAAAATGATCCAGCTTCATCCCGTTCACCTTCTGCCATCCTGGTAACAACAGTAAAGGAGTTATCAACTAATCATCGTTAGGGGCTGTTCACAATCCAGTGAAATATCTGAGGCATTGCAGCAGCTCCTTGAAGGAAAGATGAATTCAACTACCCCATCATGGATTGTGTTGATTGACAAGGAAGTCACAGGGAGGCGGGAAAGTGGAGATAAAGGACAATCAGATCAGCCACGATCTGACTGAATGGTGGAGCAGAAGAGATGGGCTGAATGGCCTGCCTCTGCTCCTACCTCTTATGATCAATGCGGTTGTAATTGAACAGACAATGGGTGAGGACCCCCCCCCCCCGCCCCCCCCATGGTGGGGAGTTTTGGGAACCCCGAAGTCCAAGTTCACCTGTCTCATCTCCCATACTGTATTCAGCACACCTCCTGTCTCAAATTACTCCTGGACTTTCATAAAAGAAATCTATCTAATCTAAACATGAATGAATTGGTACTATTGGCATCCATTGTGTCTTGAGGATGTCTGTCCATAGACTGTCCCTTCACTCACTGTGAATTTAATCCCTTTGAGTACAGCTCACAGGGTGAGACACCAGCTCATGGCCAAAATTATCCACTTTCTTCAGAATCCGAGAAATCAGCGATCGGAGGAAGCTAGAAATTTTCAGACTCCCACTATCTGCTTCCAAAGGAAAAATCCAGCCAATTGAGCTGGAGGGACATGGTACAGAGAGAATATTCAGTTCTAGGGATACAGAGAGAAGGGGCTTTGGGGATCACAGTGTGGGTGGGATTTGGGGATCATAGTGAAAAGCCCTTAAATGACTGAATGAGATGAGATTCCTGGACAAGTTTGTGTTTCCCTGTCTCATGTATTCATGCTTATAAATCAATGGAAAATGAAGCTAGCATAAAGCTGATTCAGAGTTTTATTAATTAGATTTGCTGAATGTTTAGAATAATCTGTTGGACTAAAATACCCAAGGTAAATATCTCTGTTTCATTTAAAATAAGCTCAATGCTGGAAGAAGAAAGTTAGTGTTTGAATACTAGCAAGGTGGCCTTTGATGGGCTGAATGGTCACCTCCTCTTATTCTCTTTGATTCTTCTGTCTGTTTTATGGTCTTCTTAAGTGAAAAATAAAATCACAAACGATAAACTGACTGAGACTTTGGTAACTATAAAACCATAGAAAAGTTACAGCACAGAAGGAGGCCATTTGGCCCATCTTGTCCATGCTAGTCTGAGACACCCAGGTGGCCTTTTTAATCCCATTTTCCTGCACCTGGCCCATAGCCCTGCAATTTACAGCATTTAAGGTGCCGATCCAGGTACCTTTTAGTGGAGGTAGGGTCTCTACCTCCACCACCATCTCGGGCAGCGAATTCCAGACACCCACCACCCTCTGGGTAAAAATATTCTTCCTCAAGTCTCTTCCACACCTTCTGCCACTTATCTTCAATCTTTGTCCCCTGGTTCTAGAATTCTCCATCAAGGGAAACACTTTTATCCTGTCCATTCTATCTCTTCCCCTCATAATTTGTCCACCTCAAGTCACCTCTCAGCCTTCAAGGACAATAATCCCAGCCTATCCAATCTCTCCTCACAGCTATACTTTTCTAGCCCTGGCAACATTCTTGTAAAGCTAAAATGTTAGAACCATGGGCATTAATTACGATTAGTTACCATTAATAGGGAACTTTGATTCAATCCATGACTTTTCAGATCTATTGAAGGTCACAATTCTAAAACGTTCACTCTGTTTCTCTCTCCACAGAGGCTGCCAGGCCTGCTGAGTATTTCCAGCATTTTTAATTTATATTTCAGATTTCCAACAAACACAGTATTTCGTCTTTCTAATCTCATCTTCCTGCACCTGGCCAAAGCCCTGCAATTTACAGCATTTAAGGTGCGGATCCAGATACTTGTTAACAGATTTTAGGGTTTCTGCCTCCACCACCACCCCAGGCAGCGAATTCCAAACACCCATCACCCTCTGTGTATGTTTTTCCTCATGTCCCCTCTAATCCTTCTGCCACTTGAATCTATGACCTGGATTTTGAACTCTCTGCCAAGGGACACAGGTTCCTCCTGTCCACTCTATCTCTACTCCTCACAATTTATCACAATCATGTCACCCCTCAGCCTCTCTGTTCGAAAGACAACAACTCCAACCTCTCCCCATAGCTACAATTCGTCAGCCCTGGCAACGTTCTAGTGAATCTTCTCTGTACTTTCTTCAGAGCAATTACATACTTCCTGTAATCATAGAATCCTAAGTGCAGGAGGCTATTTGGCCCATCGAGTCTGCATTGACCACAATCTCACACAGGACCTATCCCCATAGCCCCATGTATTTACCCTAGCTAGTCCCCCTGGGGCATTTTAACATAGCCAATCCACCTAACCCACATACCTTTGGACTGTGGGAGGAAACCTGAGCACCCGGAGGAAACCGACGCAGACATGGGGAGAACGTGCAAACTCCACGCGGACAGTGACCCAAGCCGGGAATTGAACCCAGGTCCCTGGCGCTGTGAGGCCATGATGTGGAGATGCCGGCGTTGGACTGGGGTAAACACAGTAAGAAGTCTCACTGTGAGGCAGCAGTGCTAACCACTGTGCCACCGTGCCACCCACGTGTAATGTGGTGACCAGAACTGCACACAATATTCCATTAGTGGCCTCACCAGTGTTTTATACAATTCCAACATTATATTCTTACTTTTATATTCTAAACCTCTGCCAGTCAAGGAAAGCATTCCATATACCTTTACAACCCTGTCTACTTGAACTGCTACCTTTGAGGGAGCTGTGTACTTGTACGCCAAGATCTCTCACTTCACCTACCCCTCTTAGTATATTCCCATTTATTAGTATTGTGTTAGAATAACTCAGGACCCCTGCTGTGGTCAGGGTCAGCCCAGGGGGCTTTTCTTATTCATTCATGGGATGTGGGTATATTTCCCATCCCTAATTGCCCCTGAGGTGATGGTGAGCTGGGCCCTGCTGTCCCTATGGTGTAGGTACATCCACAGTGCAGTGAGGGAGGGAGTTCCAAGATTTTGGCCCAGGGACAGTAGTGTATTTACAAGTCCGGGTGCTGAGTGATGGTGGTTGCTGCTATCCCTGGACAGACTGCTACATATCAAGTTACACATGCAGAATGTTTTGGCAGAGTTACCAGGGCAGCAAAAGCCTCACATATTAATTTAGCTTCACCCTCACACCGAGACCTGAGATAGCTGTCCCGCAACAAACAGCCACAGCCTGAATGCGAACAGAGAGAGAGAGAGCAGCAACCACAGATCCTTACCTCGGAATGTAATGTGAACCTGTCTGTCATACTTTCCACTCAGGTTCGAGATCCTTTTCAGAGTCAGAGTGAGAGACATGGTGACGTTTCAAACTCCGCCGTCAGACTTTTAAAAGTTGTCCTTTCCCCTTCGAGAGTTCGGATCTGTCCCCATTCTGGAGGAGTGCGGAATGCTGCCTGTTTCCAGATCTATCCCACTCGCTGCAGCAGCTGCTGCAAGGATTCTGCCTCGGATAAGTTGCTCAATCGGATTCCAAGTTTATCAGTCAAAACACCCACACCCAAATCACCTTCACAATTAAAATTGTGGTGTCTCCGCCCTCCAGCCACAATGGAGAAATGTTAAGATCAATTATTGAAAACAAATAAGTAAGTATCTCAAACTATTATTTCTTCAAACAGAAAACACAAACTTACACCAATAATTTCCATCTTTCAGCTCCTACACATCAATCATTTTTCATTCAAACTCCTTGCTGCTGTTTGTTTTTGGGTCTCTTTGACAGAATCTTTATTTCCTTGTTCTAAAAAGATCTCCTGAATGTGGCCCAGCCCATCAATCTCTACAGGCACTCCATTGTCCCAAATGCCACCTGTGACTAACTAAATATATTACACTCAGTAAAGGTTATCACATTCCACACACAATTGTTACAGAAATAACACAGAAATAACAACGGGGAGTATTCTTTCTGTAAGTTAATAACAGCCATTTAGGAAAGGATGGCAATGACAGAATGGGCTGAATGGCCTTGTTCAGTGCTGTAAACTTTGTTCCTAGGAGGGGGAAGCTGTGACTTTCCATTCTGGTCCTTTGTACAGTGACAGGAAGATTTAAATTTAACCAGGGTGATAGGACTGGTTTGCTGGGCCAGTCTCTCCCCAGTGGCAACCTGCTGTATCTATGACACAAGCTGGTACATCCAATTAGAGATCAATGAAAAAGAGCGGGCATTGGAATTGGAGGCAACGTATTGGCATGGATAGGAAATTCATCTCCAAATGGGGCAGGCAAATAGATAAAGTGGTCAAGAAAGCACACAGGACACTTTCTTACATTGGCCAACGGTCATGTGCAAGTTAGACCATAGCTAGTGATTTAGAAACATAGAAACTAGAAGCAGGAGTCGGCCATTGGGCCCTTCGAGCCTGCTCCGCCATTCATTTTCATCATGGCTGATCATCGAATTCAATATTCGATCCCCCTTCCTCCCAAATCCCTCGATCCCTTTAGCCCCAAGAGCTATATCTAATTTCTTCTTGACATCAGACAATGTTTTCGCCTCAATTACTTTCTGTGGTAGTGAATTCCACACATTCACCACCCTCTGGGTGAAGGAATTTCTCCTCGCCTCAGTTCTAAAAAGTTTACTCCTTATTCTCAAATAAATGCGAGGTGATGCATTTTGGTAGATTGAACAAGGGCAGGACTTACTCAGTTGATGGTAGGGCATTGGGGAGAGTTACAGAACAAAGAGGTCTAGGGGTACATGTTCATAGCTCCTTGAAAGTGGAGTCACAGGTGGACAGAGTGGTGAAGAAGGCATTTGGCATGCTTGGTTTCATTGATCAGAACATTGAATACAGGACTTGGGATGTCCTGTTGAAGTTGTACAAGACATTGGTAAGGCCACACTTGGAATACTGTGTGCAATTCTGGTCACCCTATTATAGAAAGGATATGATTAAACTAGAAAGCGTGCAGAAGTGAATTACTAGCACGCTACCGGGACTTGATGGTTTGAGTTTGTGATTTATATAAACGATCTGGAAGAAGGTGTAACTGGGGTGATCAGTAAGTTTGCAGATGACACAAAATTGGCAGGACTTGCAGATAGTGAGGAGCATTGGGTGGCACGGTAGCACAGTGGTTAGCACTGCTGCTTCACAGCTCCAGGGACATGGGTTCGATTCCCGGTTTGGGTCACTGTCTGTGTGGAGTTTGCACATTCTCCTCGTGTCTGCGTGGGTTTCCTCCGGGTGCTCCGGTTTCCTCCCACAATCCAAAGATGTGTGGGTTAGGTTGATTGGCTATGCTAAAATTGCCCCTTAGTGTCCTGAGATGCATAGGTTAGAGGGATTAGTGGGTAAAATATGTAGGGACATGGGGGTAGGGCTTGGGTGGGATTGTGGTCGGTGCAGACTCAATGGGCCGAATGGCCTCTTTCTGTACTGTAGGGTTTCTATGATTCTATGATTTCTATGATTGTCAGAGGCTACAGGAGGATATAGATAGGCTGGAAATTTGGGCAAAGAAATGGCAGATGGAGTTCAATCCTGATAAATGCGAAGTGATGCATTTTGGTAGAAATAAAGTAGGGAGGAGCTATACGATAAATGGCAGAACCATAAAGGGTGTAGATACGCAGAGAGACCTGGGTGTGCAAGTCCACAGATCCTTGAAGGTGACATCACAGGTGGAGAAGGTGGTGAAGAAGGCATATGGCATGCTTGCCTTTATAGGACGGGGCATTGAGTATAAAAGTTGGGGTCTGATGTTGCAGATGTATAGAACGTTGGTTCGGCCGCATTTGGAATACTGCGTCCAGTTCTGGTCGCCACACTACCAGAAGGACGTGGAGGCTTTGGAGAGAGTACAGAGGAGGTTTACCAGGATGTTGCCTGGTATGGAGGGGCTTAGTTATGAGGAGAGATTGGGTAAACTGGGGTTGTTCTCCCTGGAAAGACGGAGGATGAGGGGAGACTTAATAGAGGTGTATAAAATTATGAAAGGCATAGATAGGGTGAACGGTGGGAAGCTTTTCCCCAGGTCGGTGGTGACGTTCACGAGGGGTCATAGGTTCAAGGTGAAGGGGGGGAGGTTTAACACAGATATCAGAAGGACATATTTTACACAGAAGGTGGTGGGGGCCTGGAATGCGCTGCCAGGCAAGGTGGTGGAGGCGGGGACACTGGGAACGTTTAAGACTTATCTAGACAGCCATATGAACGGAGTGGGAATGGAGGGATACAAAAGAATGGTCTAGTTTGGACCAGGGAGCGGTGCGGGCTTGGAGGGCCGAAGGGCCTGTTCCTGTGCTGTATTGTTCTTTGTTCTTTGAGTTATAAAGAGAGGCTGGATAGACTGGGACTTTTTTCTCGGGAGCGTAGAAGGCTGAGGGGTGATCTTATAGAGGTCTATAAAATAATGAGGAGCATAGATCAGCGAGATAGTCAATATTTTTTTCCCAAAGGTAGGTGAGTCTAAAATTAGAGGGCATAGGTTTAAGGTGAGAGGGGAGAGATACAAAAGTGTCCAGAGGGGCAATTTTTTCACACAGAGGGTGGTGAGTGTCTGGAACAAGCTGCCAGAGGCAGTAGTAGAGGCGGGGACAATTTTGTCTTTTAAAAAGCATTTGGACAGTTACATGGGTAAGATGGGTATAGAGGGATATGGGCCAAATGCGGGCAATTGGGACTAGCTTTGGGGTTTAAAAAAAAGGGTGGCATGGACAAGTTGGGCCGAAGGACCTGTTTCCATGCTGTAAACTTCTTTGACCCCTAGTTCTGGACTCCCCCACCATTGGGAACATTCTTTCTGAATCTACCCCTCACCCTGTTAGAATGTTATAAGTTTCTATGACATCCCCTCTCACTCTTCTAAACTCCAGTGAATATAATCCTAACCGACTTAATCTCTCCTCATATGACAGACCTGCCATCCCAGGAATCAGCCTGGTAAACCTTCGCTGCGCTCCCTCTATAGGAAGGACATCCCTCCTCAGATAAGGACACCAAAACTGCACACAATACTCCAGGTGTGATCTCACCAATGCCCTGTACAATTGCAGCAAAACATCCTCATTCTTATACTCAAATCCTCTCGCTATGAAGGCCAACCATACCATTTGCCTCCTTCACTGCCTGCTGTACCCACGCGCTCACTTTCAGCAATTGATGCACGAGGACTCCAAGGTCTCGCTGAGTATCCACTTCTCTCAATTTACACCCATTCAAGTAATAATCCGTCTTCCTATTATTGCTACCAAAGTGGATAACCTCACATTTATCCACATTATACTGCATCTTCCATGCAGATACCCACACACTCAGCCTGTCCAAATCACACTGAAGCATCTCTGCATCCTCCTCACAGCTCACCCTCCCACCCAACTTTGTATCATCTGCAAATTTGGAGATAATACGTTCAGTTCCCTCTTCCAAATCATTAATATATAATGTGAACAGTTGGGGTCCCAGCACAGATCCCTGCAGAACCCCACCAGTCACTGACTGCCAATCAGAAAAAGACCCATTTATGCCACCTGCACTATGCATTGCTGAGGTGCAACCACTCCAGACCCTCCAACCGCAGAGAACAGAGACCAAAGAACAAAGAAAATTACAGCACAGGAACAGGCCCTTCGGCCCTCCAAGCCTGCACGGACCATGCTGCCCGACTGAACTAAAACCCCTACCCTTCCGGGGACCATATCCCTCTATTCCCATCCTATTCATGTATTTGTCCAGATGACCCTGAAAACTCATTATCGTATCTGCTTCCACCACCTCCCCCAGCAGCGAGTTCCAGGCACCATCACCTATGTAAAAAACTTGCCTCGTACATCTTCTTTAAACCTTGCATCTCACACCTTAAACCTGTGCCCCCTAGTAATTGACACTCCCACCCTAGGAAAAAGCTTCTGACTATCCACTCTGTCCATGCCCCTCATAATCTTGTAGACCTCTTTCAGGTCGCCCCTCAACCTCCGTCATTCCAGTGAGAACAAACCAAGTTTCTCCAGTCTCTCCTCATAGCTAATGCCCTCCATACCAGGCAACATCCTGGTAAATCTTTTCTGTACCCTCACCAAAGCCTCCACATCCTTCTGGTATTTCAGTAAGGCATTTGACAAAGTCCCACATGGCAGGTTGGTTAAGAAGGTTAAGGCTCATGGGATACAAGGAGAAGTGGCTCGATGGGTGGAGAACTGGCTTGGCCATAGGAGACAGAGGGTAGTGGTCGAAGGGTCTTTTTCCGGCTGGAGGTCTGTGACCAGTGGTGTTCCGCAGGGCTCTGTACTGGGACCTCTGCTATTTGTGATATATATAAATGATTTGGAAGAAGGTGTAACTGGTGTAATCAGCAAGTTTGCGGATGACACAAAGATGGCTGGAATTGCGGATAGCGAAGAGCATTGTCGGGCAATACAGCAGGATATAGATAGGCTGGAAAATTGGGCGGAGAGGTGGCAGATGGAATTTAATCCGGATAAATGCGAAGTGATGCATTTTGGAAGAAATAATGTAGGGAGGAGTTATGCAATAAATGGCAGAGTCATCAGGAGTATAGAAACACAGAGGGACCTAGGTGTGCAAGTCCACAAATCCTTGAAGGTGGCAACACAGGTGGAGAAGGTGGTGAAGAAGGCATATGGTATGCTTGCCTTTATAGGACGGGGTATAGAGTATAAAAGCTGGAGTCTGATGATGCAGCTGTATAGAACGCTGGTTAGGCCGCATTTGGAGTACTGCGTCCAGTTCTGGTCGCCGCACTACCAGAAGGACGTGGAGGCATTGGAGAGAGTGCAGAGAAGGTTTACCAGGATGTTGCCTGGTATGTAGGGTCTTAGCTATGAGGAGAGATTGGGTAGACTGGGGTTGTTCTCCTTGGTAAGACGGAGAATGAGGGGAGATCTAATAGAGGTATACAAGATTATGAAGGGTATAGATAGGGTGAACAGTGGGAAGCTTTTTCCCAGGTCGGAGGTGACGATCACGAGGGGTCACGGGCTCAAGCTGAGAGGGGCGAAGTATAACTCAGACATCAGAGGGACGTTTTTTACACAGAGGGTGGTGGGGGCCTGGAATGCGCTGCCAAGTAGGGTGGTGGAGGCAGGCACGCTGACATCGTTTAAGACTTACCTGGATAGTCACATGAGCAGCCTGGGAATGGAGGGATACAAACGATTGGTCTAGTTGGACCAAGGAGCGGCACAGGCTTGGAGGGCCAAAGGGCCTGTTTCCTGTGCTGTACTGTTCTTTGTTCTTTGTTCTTTGGTAGTGTGGCGACCAGAATTGAACACTATATTCCAAGTATGGCCTAACTAAGGTTCCATAAAGCTGCAACATGACTTGCCAATTTTTAAACTCAATACCCCGGCCGATGAAGGCAAGCATGCCGTATGCCTTCTTGAGTACCTTCTCCACCTGCATTGCCACTTTCAGTAACCTGTGTACCTGTACACCCAGATCCCTCTGCCTATCAATACTCTTAAGGGTTCTGCCATTTACTGTATATTTCCTATCTGTATTAAACCTTCCAAAATGCATTACCTCACATTTGTCCGGATTAAACTCCATCTGCCAGCTCTCCGCCCAAGTCTCCAACTGATCTATATCCTGCTGTATCCTCTGATGGTCCCCATCGCTATCTGCAATCTACCAACCTTTGTGTCATCCGCAAACCTACTAATCAAACCAGTTACATTTTCCTCCAAATCATTTATATATATTACGAACAACAAAGGTCCCAGCACTGATCCCTGAGGAACACCACTTGTCACAGCCCTCCATTCAGAAACGCACCCTTCCACTGCTACCCTCTGTCTTCTTTGACCGAGCCAGTTTTGTATCCACCTTGCCAGCTCACCTCTGATCCCATGCGATTTCACCTTCTGCACCAGTCTGCCATGAGGGACCTTGTCAAAGGCCTTACTGAAGTCCATGTAGACAACATCCACTGCCCTACCCTCATTAATCATCTTTGTCACTTCCTCAAAAAACTCGATCAAGTTAGTGAGACATGACCTCCCTTTCACAAAACCATGTTGCCTCTCACTAATACGTCCACTTATTTCCAAGTGGGAGTAAATCCAGTCTCGAAGAATCCTCTCCAATAATTTCCCAAACACTGACGTAAAGTTCACCGGCCTGTAATTACCTGGATTATTCTTGCTACCCTTCTTAAACAAAGGAACAACATTGGCTATTCTCCAATCCTCTGGGACCTCCCCTCTGCATGAGAACACCATCTACCAGGTACACGGTACCTACTCTTGCAACTCAGCCAACATTGTCTACCTGATACGCTGCAGGAAAGGATGTCCCGAGGCATGGTACATTGGGGAAACCATGCAGACGCTACGACAACGGATGAATGAACACCGCTCGACAATCACCAGGCAAGACTGTTCTCTTCCTGTGGGGGAGCACTTCAGCAGTCACGGGCATTCAGCCTTGGATCTTCAGGTAAGCGTTCTCCAAGGCGGCCTTCACGACACACGACAGCGCAGAGTCGCAGAGCAGAAAGTGATAGCCAAGTTCCGCACACATGAGGACGGCCTAAACCGGGATGTTGGATTTATGTCACATTATCAGTAACCCCCACAGCTTTCCCCCTGGACTTGCAGAATCTCACTAGCTGTTCTGTCTGGAGACAATACACATCTCTTTAACCTGTGTTTAATGCTCCCTCCACCCACATTGTCTGTACCTTTAAGACCTGGCTGGTTGTAGGGATTCGCATTCTAATCAGTATTCTGTAACTTGATTTTGTGTCTCTGTGCACTGTTTGAGAGCACATTTCCACTCCATCTGACGAAGGAGCAGCGCTCCGAAAGCTTATGGTATTTGCTACCAAATAAACCTGTTGGACTTTAACCTGGTGTTGTGAGACTTCTTACTGTGTTCACCCCAGTCCAACGCCGGCATCTCCACATCATGACCTCCCCTCTAGCCAGTGAGGATACTAAGATTTCTCTCAAGGCGCCAGCAATTTCCTCCCTTGCCTCTCTCAGTATTTTGGGGTATATTCCATCAGAACCTGGGGATTTGTCTATCAGTACCTTAAAGCTTACTGAATTATGGTCACTGTTCCTGAACTGCTCCCCTACTGAAACATCGACCACCTGGCCGGGCTCATTCCCCAACACCAGGTCCAGTATGGCCCCTTCCCTAGTTGGACTATCTACATACTGTTTCAGGAAGCCCTCCTGGATGCTCCTTACAAACTCTGCCCCATCCACGCCCCTCGCACTAAGTGAGTCCCAGTCAATATAGGGGAAGTTAAAATCTCCCACCACAACAACCCTGTTACATTTACACCTTGCCAAAATCTGCCTAAATATCTGTTCCTTTATCTCCCACTGGCTATTAGGTGGCCTATAGTAAACCCCCAACACTGTGACTACATCCTTCCTATTCCTGAGCTCTACCTATATTGCCTCGCTGTATGAGCCCTCCGAGGTGTCCTCCCGCAATACAGCTGTGATATTCTCCTTAAGCAGTAGTGTAACTCCCCCACCCCTTTTATATCCCCCTCTATCCCGCGTGAAACATCTGTATCTTGGAATGTTAAGCTGCCAATCCTGTCCTTCCCTTAACCAGGTCTCTGTAATGGCAACAACATCATAGTTCCAAGTACTAATCCAAGCTCTAAGTTCATCTGCCTTACCTGTTACACTTCTCGCATTGAAACAAATGCACTTCAGTCCACCAGACCCTCTCTGATTAGCAATCCCACCCTGCCTGCTGTTTCTCTGAGTCTTACTGACCCTACTCTCTGCTTCCCCTTCAGTTAATTCACCTTTGCTTTGGTTCCCACCCCCCTGCCAAACTAGTTTAAATCCTCCCGTGTGACACCAGCAAACCTCCCGGCCAGAATATTTGTGCCCTTCCAGCAACCCATCCTTCTTGTACAGGTCCCACCTGCCCTGGAAGCGACCTCAATGGTCCAGATATTTGAAACCCTCCCTCCTACAACAGCTGTTTGTATTGAGCTGCACTATCTTCCTATTCCTCGCCTCACTGGCACGTGGCACAGGGAGTAATCCTGAGATTACAAGAGGTCCTACTTTTTAATTTTCGACCTAACTCCCTAAACTGCTGCTGCAGGGCCTCATCATTCTTCCTGCCTATGTCATTAGTACCAATACGTACCAGAGACTCCTATAAGTCTCAGTCCTAGATGGCCTTAGCTTATGTGTGAGAATATGATCTGCCATTTTGTCCTTATTTGGGTAAGGAGACTAAAACTGTACACAATACTCCAGGTGTAGTCTCACCAAGGCCCTGGACAGCTGCAATGTGGAGATGCCGGCGTTGGACTGGGGTAGGGACAGTAAGAAATCTCACAACACCAGGTTAAAGTTCAACTGCTACCAAATAAACCTGTTGGACTTTAACCTGGTGTTGTGAGACTTCTTACTGTACAGCTGCAGTACGACATCATTGCTCCTGTCCTCAAGCCCCCCGCCAATGAAGGCAAACAACCATTTGCCTGAACAACAGAAAATGATGGATAATCTCAGCAGGTTTGACAGCATCTATGGAGAGAGAATCGAGGCAAATTTCGATAACCCTTTGTCAATGCCCTAGAGGTTCCATGGATTGGAAGATTGCAAATGTAACTCCTTTATTCAAAAAAGGAGGAAGACAGAAAGCAGGAAACTACAGGCCAGTTAGCCGAACATCAGTCACATGGAAAATGTCAGAAGCTATTATTAAACAAGTTATAGCAGGGCATTTGGATAAGCTCAAAGTAATCAGGCAGAGTTAATGTGGTTTTGTGAAAGGGAAATCATATTTAACCAACTTATTGGATTTATTTGAGGAAATAACCAGTGTTGTGGATAAAGGGGAACTTACATTTCCAGAAATTGTCCATTTTGGCAGAAAGAATAAAAAGGCATATGATCTAAATGGTGAGAAATTGCAGAGCTCTGAGGTGCAGAGGAATCTGAGTGTCCGAGTGCATGAATTACAAAAGGCTAGTATATGGGCATAGCAAATGACTAGAAAAAGTATCATTTATTGCGAGGGGGAATTGAACAAAAAAGTCGGGAGGTTATGTTTCAGTTATACAGGGCACTGGTGAGACCACATCTGGAGTATTGTGTACCCTATTAGTCTCCTTATTTAAGGAAGGATGTAAATACATTGGAAGCAGTTCAGGGGAGGTTTACTAAATTAATATCAGGAATGGGCAGGTTGTTTCTGAGAAAAGATTGGGCAGGCTAGGCTCGTATGTGCTGGAGTTTAGAAGAATAAGGGGTGACTTGATTGAAATATAGAGGGGACAATTTTACTACTTTGTCCGCCCATTGATGGTAAAATCGGGCGAGGGCCTAGAAACCAGGTTCATATCTGATTTCTTGCCTCTTGCGATCGGCCTTGGGCCCTCAGGATGGCTGGGGTGGGTGTGCTTTGTTGAGGCCGGCTGCAGCAGCAGAGTGCTGGCAGATCTCTCAGACCTGTCAGCTCTCTGCTGGTTGCCATTATGCATGTGCAACCAGAAGTCTGCACATGCGCAATGGCACCCTCTGCTGCTGCAGCAGTCTTCCTGGTGGCTAACCCAGTTTTTCCTTCTCTTAGTGTGGATACTGAATTTGGCCTCACCCGACAAATGAATCTGAAACTCTCCCGTTTTCATGCCAGCTAGGCACTTAGAATTTTTCTCATAAAATCACCCCCATAATATCCTGAGGGGTCTTGACAGGGCGGATGTCGAGAGGATGAGATCCTTAATGAGTACTTTGCATCAGTATTCACAAAGGAGAGGGACACATCGATGGATGGTGTCTCGGAGGGGTGTGTAAATCCTTTGGAACAAGTCATCATTACGAGGGAGGAAATGTTAGGTGAATTAAAAAGCCAAATCCCCAGGGCCAGATGGCATCTATCCCAGATTACTGAGGGAGACAAGAGATAAAATTGCTGGGCCTCTAACAGAAATATTTGTTTCTTCGTTGGCCACTGGTGAGGTGCGAGAGGATTGGAAGATAGCCAATGTTGTCCCATTATTTAAGAAGGGTAGAAAGGATAACCCGGGTAATTATAGGCCAGTGAGCTTTTTTTTATTCATTCGTGGGCCATGGGCATCGTTGGCTGGCCAGCATTTATTGCCCATCCCTAGTTGCTCTTGAGAAGGTGCTGGTGAGCTGCCTTCTTGAATCGCTGCAGTCCATGTTCTGTGGGTTGACCCACAATGCCATTAGGGAGGGAATTCCAGGATTTTGACCCAGCGACTGCGAAGGAACTGCAATACATTTCCAAGTCAGGATGGTGAGTGGCTTGGAGGGGAACTTGCAGGTGGTGGTGTTCCCATTTATTTGCTGCCCTTGTCTTTCTAGATGGAAATGGTCGTGGGTTTGGAAGGTGCTGTCTAAGGATCTTTGGTGAATTGCTGCAGTGCATCTTGTAGATAGTACACACTGCTGCTACTGAGCGTCGGTGGTGGAGGGAGTGGATGTTTGTAGATGTGATGCCAATCAAGCGGGCTGCTTTGTCCTGGATGGTGTCAAGCTTCGTGAGTGTTGTTGGAGCTGCACCCATCCAGGCAAGTGGGGAGTATTTCATCACACTCCTGACTTGTGCCTTGCAGATGGTGGATAAGCTCTGGGGAGTCAGCAGTATTCCTAGCTTCTGACCTGCTCTTGTAGCCACTGTGTTTATGTGGTGAGTCCAGTTGAGTTTCTGGTCAATGGTAACCCCAAGGATGTTGACAGTGGGGGATTTAGTGATGGTAACACCATTGAATGTCAAGGGGTGGTGGTTGGAGTGTGAAGAAGGGAACGGGTTAATGAACTTTGTAACACTTAAGATTTGTGCAAAGCATTGAAACCCGAACTTTGTAGTACTTAGAGATTTGTAAAAAGCATTGTAGAACTTGCTTTCGTGTCTGTAGAACTTGTTTTCGTGTATCCAAAGCAGATAAGAGAAGCAGCTGTCCCTGCTGTTGTACGCATGCTTATGATTTTCCCAGCTAATTGTGTTCAGGAATGTGGCTAACCCGGCTAGTATAAGCTGGAATCCATTTTGTGTTCTTTTATATTATGTACTTCTGTTTAACACGGTGGAGCTTACATGCATGCCTTCTGTGATCGTATAATAATAGATTCATATATATTCATTATATACTATTCATCCTTACCGATATAAATTGTTATATAGGCCCCTGTACTTCAGTTAACTTGTTTGTGCAAACTTATAATCTTGTATGCTGGATAAACAAACCACAGATGTCCGCCACATAGAGGCGACAGAACAGACAGCTTTGAGATGGCTACGATTACATGGACTACACGAAGGACAGAACCACCGAGGCAGCAATAATCGTGAGAAAATGCAGATGTGACCAGGGGCGAAAATATATGTATAAGTATTTGTTCTTAACTTGTATTCAGCGAGAAGTCTGGAGACCGCGTTAGGAATCGGACTTCTCCCACAAGCTTGTGAAAATAAACCACTATACTTTGACTCACGACTAGTCTCAGAGGTATTATTTTACCTACAACAAATTGGTGCCAAAACCCGGGATCTGTTTACGGGTCCGGTTGAATGGCCATGACCGGGACACCGGAATAGAATACCGAACTTAATAGGGTGGGTCAAACTACAGTAGGTGATCATCTGTGATGAGAGAGTGTGAGAGTGAAAGACGTCTGAACTGAGCACATACGGACAAAGAGGCAATTGACTCAAACACGCAGCCTTAGACCAGTTGTTAAGAGGGGAAATCCCCCACGCGATGGTCAAGAATTTGAAGTGGGTGTAGAGTCTGGAAAAAGGTTGCCTGAGGTGTGATGTTCAGACGTGACTGAGAAAGAGACTGTCTGAGTGATCGCCGGAGTAGAAGGAAAAGCCTTCGTGTAAAAGCCGGCTTAATAGTATAAGCGGTGGTACGGAGGGATCTGATCACCCCTGACAGGTATCACTGGACTCTGATAAGAGCAACCCGAGGAGGGGAGAGCGAGAAGGGAGAATAGAAGAACAAAGAACAAAGAACAAAGAACAGTGCAGCACAGGAAACAGGCCCTTCGGCCGTCCAAGCCTGTGCCGCTCATTGATCCAACTAGACCAATCGTTTGTATCCCTCCATTCCCAGGCTGCTCATGTGACTATCCAGGTAAGTCTTAAACGATGCCAGCGTATCTGCCTCCACCACCCTACTTGGCAGCGCATTCCAGGCCCCCACCACTCTCTGTGTAGAAAACGTCCCTCTGATATCTGAGTTATACTTCGCCCCTCTCACCTTGAGCCCGTGATCCCTCGTGATCGGCACCTCCGACCTGGGAAAAAGCTTCCCACTGTTCACCCTATCTATACCCTTCATAATTTTGTACACCTCTATTAGGTCTCCCCTCATTCTCCGTCTTTCCAGGGAGAACAAGCCTAGTTTGCCCAATCGCTCCTCATAGCTATGACCCTCCATACCAGGCAACATCCTGGTAAACCTTCTCTGCCCTCTCTCTAACGCCTCCACGTCCTTCTCGTAGTGCGGCGACCAGAACTGGACGCAGTACTCCAAATGTGGCCTAACCAGCGTTCTATACAGCTGCAACATCAGACTCCAGCTTTTATACTCTATACCCTGTCCTATAAAGGCAAGCATACCATATGCCTTCTTCACCACCTTCTCCACCTGTGCTGCCACCTTCAAGGATTTGTGGACTTGCACACCTAGGTCCCTCTGTGTTTCTATACTCCTGATGACTCTGCCATTTATTGTATAACTCCCCCCGACATTAGTTCTTCCAAAATGCATCACTTCGCATTTATCTGGATTAAATTCCATCTGTCATTTCTCCGCCTAATTTTCCAGCCTATCTATATCCTGCTGTATTGTCCGATAATGTTCATCGCTATCCGCAAGTCCAGCCATCTTCGTGTCATCCGCAAACTTGCTGATAACACCAGTTACACCTTCTTCCAAATCATTTATATATATCACAAATAGCAGAAGTCCCAGTACAGAGCCCTGCGGAACACCACTGGTCACAGACCTCCAGCCGGAAAAAGACCCTTCGACTGCTACCCTCTGTCTCCTGTGGCCAAGCCAGTTCTCCACCCATCTAGCCACCTCTCCTTGTATCCCATGAGCCTTTACCTTCTTAACCAACCTGCCATGAGGGACTTTGTCAAATGCCTTACTGAAATCCATATAGACTCCAGGTGGTGAGTATAAACTTATCGGTGTTATGGGAGGATCACAAAGACAGTGGGGACCGGGATTCCTGAAAAACGAATATATGCTTGAAAGGGAGAAACTCATTAAACAGATGATAAAAGGGGGGTGGGATTCATCCCACCCGCTAGACCAACAACGGAAATGGTTGGAAAAGGAAAAGAAAGACAGAACTAAGAAAATTGGAGTTCTGTTAGTTCACCAATTGGCCGCTAAATCAAAAAGTACCTGTTACAATTGCGGGAAACCAGGCCACTTCACCCGGGATTGTAGGGCTCCAAAGGGAGGCAAAAGAAAGGCGCCTACCTGCCAATTTTGTAATAAGGAGGGCCACACAGAGGCCACCTGTTGGAGCAAACACGGACTTCCTCCGCCACCACAGGAGGGGGCAAACTGACGAGGGGCAGCCCCCGCGAGTTTGGGTAAGAAGGAGGGTAGAATCTACGTGTCTGCACTAGTAGGGGGCCGACAATGTGAGATGCTGGTGGACACGGGAGCCTCCATATCCATCACTGACCTACCCTTACCCATAACGAATAAAATGATCTATGTAAAAGAAATTAACGGACAGAAGACCCCTGGCTTAAGAGAAACAAGACAAAGAAGATAGAAGTATTGTTAATACATCAGTTAGCTGGACTAATTGAGCAAGTAGTCGCCTCTACTAAAAGGTGGAGTGAAGATAAAGAAAAGATTAGAGAGTTAGAATCCAGAGTAAGGGAACTGGAGAAACAAAACCATGTGTTAGCAGAAAAGCAATGGAGAGGGGAAACTGTTCCTCTACCTCCTTATGAGTCCACACAACAGGGACCAACCGCTCCTCCAGAGGAGTGGGAAGCGCTCGAACACAACTTAGCGCCAGTAACCCGAGGGGGAACAGATGCGCAGCCAAAGGCAAATTATAAAACCTTCACCCCAGGTGAGAGACAGCAAATAATGGCTTCCCTGGGTAAATTACAACCTCGAAGCGGAAACACTAAATTCTGGGAATAATTAGACACAATCTGGGTAGGACACCAAATACACCTGAGAGACGTACACGAGCTGGTCAGGGCAGCCTGTCCAGTGGATAAGTGGAGGCAGGTAACAGGTGGGCCCACCACTCCTCCAGCACAGGATTATAGTGGGGGACGGTGGACACATGTAGTCGCCCGAACATTGGAGATAGATGCCCAACAGGCACCCTTCACCCAGTTTAAAGCAGAGATTCAGAGGGTATTAGGGAATGCTCCCACTTACTAGAGCAGAATTACCACAACAAAACAGTTAAGAGGGGGAATAATGCTCGTAGAAGAGGGATCAGTGAATGTGATAATGAGGGAAACCCTAAGACTTGGGAAATGTTGAAGTGGGAATGTGAGAAGTATGAGAAGGACAAAAGAGATAGAGCAGAACAAGAGAGACTGCAAAGGAAAGACGAGACCGAGAAAAAGGATTAGAACGGTAAGCCGAACAAAGGAAAGATAAAAAACCGGAGGTATCTGGCTTGCCAATGTTGTTCCAAAATATCGATACGGATGAACAGGAGGGGGATTGGTGGAATCGACCCAGTGCCCCGCTCTGTAGATAATCACCAGAAATCTAAGGTAGCCGTCATTGCCGCGATGAATATAACAGACACCAGCGCCAGTACCGCTGCAAAGACAGAAGGGACTCAAATCA
Organism: Mustelus asterias; assembly: GCF_964213995.1. NCBI lineage: Eukaryota > Metazoa > Chordata > Chondrichthyes > Carcharhiniformes > Triakidae > Mustelus > Mustelus asterias. Next base: position 82,517,509 of record NC_135820.1, on the reverse strand, counting down.
GTTTAAATTGGTTGGTCTGAAGCCTGATAGACCAAAGAGGGGAGTAAAGGGTTAAAAGAAACAAGCAGGCACCGACTCTGTATGGCACGGAGAGAGAGTGAGGATGTAATTGTGCGATCGAGAGCTTCATGTGGTGGAATAGGGTATAGCAGATCAAAGTGAATTGCTTCTCTGTGTGCGGGTTTAATAAATTACTTTCCCCCAGTTGAAATTTTACGATAGTGCAATTGAGAGCAGGAGCTGTTGAAGGAGTTATGCTGCAACTGTACAGGACCTTGGTGAGACCACATTTGGAATATTGTGTGCCGTTCTGGTCACCTCACTATAAGAAGGATGTGGAAGCGCTGGAAAGAGTGCAGAGGAGATTTACCAGGATGCTGCCTGGTTTGGAGGGTAGGTCTTATGAGGAAAGGTTGAGGGAGCTAGGGCTGTTCTCTCTGGAGCGGAGGAGGCTGAGGGGAGACTTAATAGAGGTTTATAAAATGGTGAAGGGGATAGATAGAGTGAACGTTCAAAAACTATTTCCTCGGGTGGATGGAGCTATTACAAGGGGGCATAACTATAGGGTTCGTGGTGGGAGATACAGGAAGGATATCAGAGGTAGGTTCTTTATGCAGAGAGTGGTTGGAGTGTGGAATGGACTGCCTGCAGTGATAGTGGAGTCAGACACTTTAGGAACATTTCAGCGGTTATTGGATAGGCACATGGAGCACACCAGGATGATAGGGAGTGGGATAGCTTGATCTTGGTTTCAGATAAAGCTCGGCACAACATCGTGGGCCGAAGGGCCTGTTCTGTGCTGTACTGTTCTATGTTCTATGTTCTATGTAAGCCTGCTTGTTCTTGTGGAGTGTTTGTTACAGACAGTGGATGCAGTGCTTTGCACCTTTGTTTAGCCTCGGGGGGTTGGGGAAGTGTTAAAACTGTTAAAGATTAAAGTGATAAGATTTCTTGAATTTACTTCTGTTTTGAGTTTAATTACAGTTTGGAAGAAAGAAGAATAAAAGCGACTGTCTTAATCAACGTTCTGTATTCTCTTTAAGTGTTTTACTTTCATCCCAGTTTAAGATGTTAAGTTTGAATGAATGTTGGAAGCTTTCATGTGTGTCTGTGTGTGTTTAACAAAGTGGTTGCGTGGATGTTTTGTTGTTGTTTGCTTTAATGTTTTAATGTTAAGTAAAAATTTAAACCTTGGAAGGAAGCATGTGCTCTTTCCTTTGTCTCAAAGTGAAAATAAGAGTTAGTTGAGAAGTTAGGAGAAGAAAATAAGTAATTTTGTGGAGAAGTAGGGAAAGCAGGAAGAAAAGAATGAACTAAATATATTGTCTATGAGTCAGTTTAAAGTATACCAAGTTAGTGAAATGAATCGTAGTTCTGATTACTCCAAGTTCCAGCAGGAGATTAATCAATTAAAACCTCAGTTGTCAATGCAGATAAGGATGTTGTCATTGAGTATTTTTAATCTGCATTCATTGCCAAACATTGCTAAACTTTGTAACACCATGAATTGTTGGAACTTGTGTTGCCATCAACTGGCCATCAGTCCTTTTACTAGTTCTAAATAACATTTGGACCAATATGAAATTCAAGGCTTGTATTGTGTTGTTTTGTTAACATGCAACAAATTACATCGTCTAACATTGATGATAGTTCTGACTAGCCCATCCAATGGAAAACCTGACTCCAGTACTAACTTCTGGAGACCAACACCAATGCAAATTGCCCAGTTAGAATGCAGTATTAAGGTCCACAGAATATAGTGATTTACGAACGTCTAATAGTTTGGTATTCTGTAAATTATGTACTGCCGTTGGAATTTCATGTGCCATCTATTGTTCAAGATTTGTCAAATATAAAAACACTGCAAAGCTTAAAACCTAGCCAGTTAAGAATCAAACCAAAACGTTTCTAATCAATTAACTAGTATGTATTGTACCTACTTTGATTTTGATTTGGTTATTTTCTAGAGTGGTGGGGGTTTTGATCTGGAGCTCAGTTTAAAAATGGAAATGGCTTAAATTAAAAGGGTTTGGATATCATAGTCATGATGTGTAAAGTGGCATGATACAACTGTCGCTTGATTATTATACAGTATAAGTACTGCCATATAGACCCGAGAACAAAATCAAATCCTGAAAAGCCTTAACCAATTTTATATAATCTATATGGTGTATTGATAAAAACATACTTCTGTAGGAGAAAAGGCTATTTATTCCAAGCTAAATGTTGGTGCTAGGCATCTGAATGCACTTCTTTGTAGGTAGGGTAGTGGCATTTTATGAAGTAGTGGAATACAGCGCTTGCACGCAAATAAATGATCAAATTAGAGATAATGTAAGAGTACATCATATAAAGATCAGAGCTGTATGGCATGTGATTTTAATGGGGAAAGTGATATCTTTTGATAGGATTATATACAAATGAATGGATGTCCAGCTGCAGCCAAAAGGCCAGTGCAAAGTGTTATTTGATTCACACTAAGCTTTCTATGGAAGGGGGATAGGTAATTAAATGTATAATGCACTAGCTAAAGCCATACAAACATCGGGGAAAATGTGGACAGAGGTATTGCCCACTATACTAATGCGATTAAGAGCTAGCACAAACCGGACAACTGGATTAACCCCTTATGAACGAATGACAGGACGGGCGATGCAATTACCAGAAAGCATCATAACAGGTGGGACCGATGTAGGTCCATTAAAATATCCTGATAAAATCAGGAGATATGTTTTGGAACTAAGCACCCAACTCAAGGGGATGCGCAAATTGGTAAAAGACAATCAGGAAATAAAAGACGCAGAGAGAGATCTTGAAATGCTCCCTGACGTCCCAACAGCGGGAAGTCGCGCCCGAGTGAAAACACTGGCTGACAAACCAGGGTTTGCACCAAAATGGAATGGGCCGTATGAAGTTATAATTAGTGGAGACACCTGTGCCTGTCTAGACATAAGAGAACAAAGAACAAAGAACAGTACAGCACAGGAAACAGGCCCTTCGGCCCTCTAAGCCTGTGCCGCTCCTTGGTCCAACTAGACCAATCGTTTGTATCCCTCCATTCCCAGGCTGCTCATGTGACTATCCAGGTAAGTCTTAAACGATGTCAGCGTGCCTGCCTCCACCACCCTACTTGGCAGCGCATTCCAGGCCCCCACCACCCTCTGTGTAAAAAACATCCCTCTAATGTCTGAGTTATACTTCGCCCCTCTCACCTTGAGCCCGTGACCCCTCGTGATCGTCACTTTTGATCTGGGAAAAAGCTTCCCACCATTTTCTTAAAAGTGGCAGCACAGGTGGAAAAGGTGGTGAAGAAAGCATACGGCACGCTCGCCTTCATCGGACGGGGCTTCGAGTATAAAAGTTGGCAAGTTATGTTACAGTTGTATAAAACATTGGTGAGGCCACATTTGGAATACTGTGTCCAATTCTGGTCACCGCACTATCAGAAGGATGTGGAGGCTTTGAAGAGAATACAGAAAAGGTTTACCAGGATGTTGCCTGGTATGGAGGGCATTAGCTATGAGCAGAGATTGAATAAACTGGGATTGTTCTCCCTGGAAAGATGAAGGCTCAGGGGTGACCTGATAGAAGTTTATAAAATTATGAGAGGTATGGATGGGGTGAACAGTTGGAAGCTTTTTCCCAGTGCAGAAATGACAATTACAAGGGGGCACAAGTTCAAGATAAGGGGGGAAAGGTTCAGTGGAGATGTGCGGGGGAAGTTTTTTTACACAGAGGGTGGTGGGGGCCTGGAATGCACTGCCTAGTGAGGTGGTTGAGGCAGATACATTAGCCACATTTAAGACTTATCTTGATAGGCAAATAAACAAATGGGGAATAGAGGGATATAAGCGGTTGGTCGAGATAGGACAACATGATTGGCGTATTTTCGGAGGGCTGAAGAGCCTGTTCCTGTGCTGTACTGTTCTTTGATGTTTTACCTCGTGTGGGAGAATCTAAAACTGGGGGATTCCTGTTTAGAAATAAAAGGTCACCTATTTAAGAGAGATGAGGAGATTTATTTTTCTCTCAGAGAGTTGAGAGCCTTTGGAACTCCTCCTGAGAAGGCAGTGGAAGCAAAGTCTTTGAATATTTTTAAGGAAGATGTGGCTAGATTCTTAGTAAGCAAGGGGATGATAGGTTATCTGGGGTAGGCAGAGTGCAGGTTTGAGGTTACTGTCAGATCAGCCATGATCTTATTAAATAGTGGAACAGGCTCGAGGGGCTAAATGGCCTACTCCAGCTCCTAATTTGTATGTTTGTGTGTGTGTGTTTGTAACCAACAAAGATATGGACCAGGAGTTGCAAAGTGGGATTAGACGAGATATTGTCAGGCCATTCAAAGGGGATATCAGGAACCACTTCTTCACACAAAAGGAAATGGAAATCTGGAAATCAGGAAAAGATGCAGAGCCTGATACTGAAAATTCCAACACTGGTATTTTCAAGATTAGAATTTTGTTGGGTGAGGGTTAAAGAAACCAGGCAGAAAGACAGAACTTATGATGCACATCAGCTATGATCTAACTAAATGGCAGAACAGACTTAAGGGGCTGAATGGCCTCCTCCTCTTCCTAAGGCAGAGGCTCCTACAAGGCTAGCCTAACGCAGAGTGGATAACCACAGGGTCAAACCCGCCCTACCAGTAATGGGGGAGTGGTGTAACATTCTTTTCATAAACCACACAAATATCATTAATAGAGGTGGGTGAAAGAATTTCATCAGCATGGGTGGATTCTTCAGTTTAACTGTCTGGAGCAACACTAGTGAATATGTATGTCTGTGTATGAACATAGAACATAGAACATAGAACAGTACAGCACAGAACAGGCCCTTCGGCCCACGATGTTGTGCCGAGCTTTATCTGAAACCAAGATCAAGCTATCCCACTCCCTATCATCCTGGTGTGCTCCATGTGCCTATCCAATAACCGCTTAAATGTTTCTAAAGTGTCTGACTCCACTATCACTGCAGGCAGTCCATTCCACACCCCAACCACTCTCTGCGTAAAGAACCTACCTCTGATATCCGTCCTGTATCTCCCACCACGAACCCTATAGTTATGCCCCCTTGTAATAGCTCCATCCACCCGAGGAAATAGTCTTTGAACGTTCACTCTATCTATCCCCTTCATCATTTTATACACCTCTATTAAGTCTCCCCTCAGCCTCCTCCGCTCCAGAGAGAACAGCCCTAGCTCCCTCAACCTTTCCTCATATGACCTACCCTCCAAACCAGGCAGCATCCTGGTAAATCTCCTCTGCACTCTTTCCAGCGCTTCCACATCCTTCTTATAGTGAGGTGACCAGAACTGCACACAATATTCCAAATGTGGTCTCACCAAGGTCCTGTACAGTTGCAGCATAACCCCACGGCTCTTAAACTCCAACCCCCTGTTAATAAAAGCTAACACACTATAGGCCTTCTTCACAGCTCTATCCACTTGAGTGGCAACCTTTAGAGATCTGTGGATATGGACCCCAAGATCTCTCTGTTCCTCCACAGTCTTCAGAACCCTACCTTTGACCCTGTAATCCACATTTAAATTTGTCCTACCAAAATGAATCACCTCACATTTATCAGGGTTAAACTCCATTTGCCATTTTTCAGCCCAGCTTTGCATCCTATCTATGTCTCTTTGCAGCCTACAACAGCCCTCCACCTCATCCACTACTCCACCAATCTTGGTGTCATCAGCAAATTTACTGATCCACCCTTCAGCCCCCTCCTCTAAGTCATTAATAAAAATCACAAAGAGCAGAGGACCAAGCACTGATCCCTGCGGCACACCGCTAGCAACCTGCCTCCAATCCGAAAATTTTCCATCGACCACCACCCTCTGTCTTCGGTCAGACAGCCAGTTACCTATCCAATCGGCCAACTTTCCCTCTATCCCACACCTCCTCACTTTCATCATAAGCCGACCATGGGGGACCATGGTCGGCTTATGCACGCATGTGTGTGCACGCATGTGTGTGTGTATTTGTGTTTGTATTTCTATGTGCCTTTGTGTTTGTGCGCCCATGTGTGTCTGTATGCGTGTGAGGGGTGGTAGGTAGGCTGACCTAGTTTGGGAGGGTGGTGCATCAGGAGGTCCTGGGATAGGTGTGGGTGTGTTTAGGCAGCGGGGTGCAGTTGGGTTAGGCAGTGCTTCAGTGCTTCGGGGGAGGGGATGCTAGTCAGCAGTTGGGGGTAGTCAGGGGTCCTGTGGGTGCTCGGGATCATTGTTGTGTATTTATGTTGTTCTTAGTTGGAACAAGAGCACATTAAGGGATGTCCTAATGACATCATCAGCTGTTTGCATGGGCAAATGGGAAAATGGGCAGGCTATCCTAACAGCCTGTTGGGTAAACTCCTTTGCAATAAAGCTTTTGTTTGTGCCTTCATGGTCTGTAAGTCTATCCTTTAAAAATACAATAAAGAAAACTGGCAACGAGGAGGTCAGAATCACACTGACAGACTCCCTGGAGAACTAAAAAAAATTGAAAAATCATTGATCCATGTTGCAGACATCCAAAAAAGGGTTAAAAAGATAAAAACATAGCTGTACCAGAGCTGGTGATGGAGGGGGTACCAAATATCGGTAGCTGCCATCGAAGGAACCAAAAATTAAACAAAGATTTCAGAGAAAACAACATGGGAAAGAAGATTGCCATGTGCTCTGCCCAGAAAGATCTGGAACAGTACAGGGAGCACTGTGAGTAAAAAAAAATCCTGAAGCTGGAGATGTTGCAAAAGTCAGGAGGAAATAGGCTGAACTCAGTGTTACCTTGTGTGAAAGAAAAAGAAGCGAGGCAGTGCTAAAATCTTTGTGGCACGTTGTGCTTATGGAAGCCCTTCCCATAGCAAAAATGGCGGGTGTGTGTCACCATGGGACCACACGATGAGAACACTGAGCGGTGGAGCTTACACACTGAAAGATTCAAATACTTTATCCAAACAAACAAAACTGTAGCAGACATACTTTTCCAACTTTCCTGAGTATCATGGTGGGGGGCGGGGGACAGGGGGAATCATTCAAGTTCCTGCAGAGTCTAGTGCGGCCAGAGAAACCAAGCACGAAAGCCTATGATGAGATTGTAGAGATATTGCCAAACCACTTCTCACCGAGACCTTTGGCCATCACCAAGAGGTTCAGCTTCCATTAACGTAGCCGACAGGAAAGTGAATCAATCACACCATTTGTAGCTACTTTAAATAAATTAGCTGAATACTGTACATCTGGAGATGTCTTGAACACCATTATAGACAGACTAGCGTGTGAGTTAAGAAGCAAAGCTACCCAGAAAAGGCTGTTATCAGAAATCAACCAAGACCTTAGAAATTGCGATCTCTATGGAGCCAACAGCTAAGGAAGCCCAACTATTAACTGAAGCACTAAAGTCCACAAGGTATTGGCTGAAACCCAAACACAGATGCAGGCTCAGAATTACCACTGATGTGTAAAAAACTGGGCACACAGTGACTGGGGATGGCACAGTGACACAGTGGTTAGCACTGCTGCCTCACAGCGTCAGGGATGTGTTCAATTCCCGGCTTGGGTCACTGTCGGTGTGGAGTTTGCACATTCTCCCTGTGTCTGCGTGGGTTTCCTCCGGGTGCTCCAGTTACCTGGTTAGGTGCATTGACCATGCTAAATTCTCCCTCCATGTACCCAAACAGGTGCCGGAGTGTGGCGACTCGGGGATTTTCACAGTAACTTCATTGCAGTGTTAATGTAAGCCGACTTGTGACACTAATACAGCATCTTTAACTTTTAACTTTAAAAAGGGTGCGAAAAAAGACCAGAGTCAGAGTCAGCTAATGAACTGTCATTGAGCGTACTGTCCCTTGCGGGTACAACAAATTATTACTGGGTCATTTCCTTACTGGACAGACAACTGATGACAGTGGAGGTGGATACTGGAGCAGCAGTTTCATCAGTACCAGAAACCGTTTACCAAGAAAAACTACAACATATTGCCTTGAAACCCTCAAATACTAAAAAGCTACACTGGGGATGTGGTTCCATTGAGGGGCTGTATCGATGTAAATGTACAGTGAAATGGACAGATCGCAGGCTTGTTCCTGCAATCATTAAGGGTAAGTACCCAGTCCTGGCTGGAGAGAATCAAGCTCAACTGGGTCGAAATAAACCTCATGTTGCAGTCCAAATCAAGTCTATTGAAGGTTTTAAAGAAACGTGCCACTGATATTAATGGGGAGCTGGGAAGCATGAAGGAGATCTCAGTCAAGCTAAAGATTAAGGATGAAAGCCAAGCAGAATGCTTAAAGGTTAGGTCAGTACCATATGTTATCAGGCCGAAGGTTAAAGCAGAATAGAGAGGCTGGTCAAGTTGGCATCCCTCAAAATCTTTAATGTAAGTGATTTGGGCCACACTAATCGTATCCGTGATGAAGGAAGACGGTTCCCTATTCATATGTGGCAATTTTAAAGTCACTATCAACCTGGTACTGTGTGCAGAGCAGGACCCTCTGCCTTTAATTGATTATTTCCTGGGTTGGCTGGAGGCCAGAATTTCAGTAAAGTTTACTTTATTCAAGTGTATCTCCAGATAAATGTGGATCCAGATTCACAACAATATTTGACAATTGTGACACACAAAGGACTATTCAAATATACAAGGCTTCCGTTTGGCATTACGTCCACATCTGTATTATTCCAACATGTAATAGATCAAATTCTAAGCAGAGTAGAAGGAGTTTAGTGCTACTTGGACAATATCTTAGTTACTGGAAAGAATGAAGAAGAGCATCTTCAAAATGCTCTTTTTAGGGGGCGGCACAGTGTTTAGCACCATTGCCTCACAGTGCCAGGGACCCAGGTTCAATTCCTGCCTCCACTGTCCGTATGGAGTTTGCACGTTCTTCCCGTGTCTGCTTGGGTTTCCTGTGGGTGCTCTGGTTTCCTCCCAAAGATGTGCGGGTTAGGCGAATTGGCTATGCTAAACTGCACATTAGTGTCAGGGGGATTAGCGGATAAATACGTGGATTATGGGGATGGGCCTGGGTGGGATTGTTGTCGGTGCAGGCTCAATGGGCCGAATGGCCTGTTTCTGCACCGTAGGGATTTTATGATTCTATGAAAATTTAGATTCTACACTCTAGAAACTAGAAAATTACGGACTACGAATATGGAAGGATAAATGTGAATTCTTCAAATCTTCTATTGAATACCTGGAGCATGTCATAGATACAAAGAGTCTACACAAATTGCCTTTAAAAGTAAAAACCATAATGGAGGCACCTGCACCTCAAAATGTAAATCAGTTTGACTGTTTTGGGGTTATTATAGTGCCTGGAAGGTTTGTCCCTAATCTAACAACTATTCTCAAGGTTTAATGCAACTTATTGTGTCAAAACAGGGAATAGAAATGGGTGGGTCAGTGCAAGAAGACCTTATGCCATGGGGAAACGATTCTTACGCTCTACCCGATCTACACCTCTCATAATTTTGTACACCTCTACAAGATTCCCCCCTCAGCCTCCTCTGCTCCAGGGAAAACAAACCCAGCCTACCCAGTCTCTCCTCATAGCTGAAACTTTCCATCCCAGGCAACATCCTGGTGAATCTCCACTGCACCCTCTCCAGTGCAATCACATCCTTCCTATAGTGTGGCAACCAGAAATGCACACAATATTCCATCTGTGGCCTAACCAATGTTTTAGAAAGTTGTATCAAGGCCTCCCTGTTCGTATATTCTATGCCTCGGCTACTACAGCCAAGAAATCCAAATGTCTTCTTCATCACCCTACTTGCGCTGCCACTTTCAGGGATCTATGGACTTGTACACCAAGGTCCCTTTGCTCTTCAATACTCCCTAGGGACCAACCGTTCATTGTGTATCTCCTACTATCCTATCGCCAAGGGAATGTTGATGGACTCTCTAGATTACCATCATCTATCGAGTCGTCAATGACTGGTTTGAGTGGTAATATTTTCTATTTCAAAGAAGTTGATAACACTCCTGTAACTGCAGGACAAGTTAACAGAAATGATCCACTGCTGTCAGAAGTTATGGACATGGTGCTTCGTGACAAGACCACAGGAACCAACATGGAGTTGGACAAGGATCACTGTAGTGATGATTGTCCCTTTAAGGATCAATCTAGAGTAAGGGTCACATGATCTGAGGAGCCAATCAGGCATCAGAGTGAGGGATCTCCTGGTAAGTGTGGGCCTCTGTACTCAGAATCGTCTCGGGAGCTGATTGCAGCCACTAGGCTGTGAGTCTCTGTAACGTTTTAATCTGTAAATAAACGAGTTTGATTTGATTTATTATTGTCACGTATATTAACATAGTGAAAAGTATTATTTCTTGTGCGCTATACAGACAAAACATACCGTTCATGGAGAAGGAAATGAGGAAGTGCAGAATGTAGTGTTACAGTCATAGCTAGGGTGTAGAGAAAGATCAACTCAATGCAAGGTAAGTCCATTCAAAAGTCTGGCAGCAGCAGGGAAGAAGCTGTTCTTGAGTCGGTTCGTACGTGACCTCAGACTTTTGTACCTTTTTCCCGACGGAAGAAGGTGGAAGAGAGAATGTCCAGGGTGCATGGGGTCCTTAATTATGCTGGCTGCTTTGCCGAGGCAGCAGGAAGTGTAGACAGAGTCAATGGATGGGAGGCTGGTTTGCGTGATGGATTGGGCTACATTCATCACCTTTTGTAGTTCCTTGCGGTCTTGGGCAGAGCAGGAGTCATACCAAGCTGTGATACAACCAGAAAGAATGCTTTCTATGGTGCATCTGTAAAAGTTGGTGAGAGTCGTAGCTGACATGCCAAATTTCCTTAGTCTTCTGAGAAAGTAGAAGCATTGGTGGGCTTTCTTAACTATAGTGTCGGCATGTCAGGACCAGGACGGGTTGTTGGTGATCTGGGCACCTAAAAACTTGAAGCTCTCGACCCTTCCTACTTCATCCCCATTGATGTAGACAGGGGCATGTTCTCCTCTACGCTTCCTGAAGTCGATGACAATCTCCTTCGTTTTGTTGACATTGAGGGAGAGATTATTGTTGCTGCACCAGTTCACCAGATTCTCTGTCTCATTCCTGTACTCTGTCTCATCATTGTTTGAGATCCGACCCACTATGGTGGTGTCGTCAGCAAATTTGAAAATCGAATTGGAGGGGAATTTGGCCACAGTCATAGGTGTATAAGGAGTATAGTAGGGGGCTGAGAACACAGCCTTGTAGGGCACTGGTGTTGAGGATGATCGTGGAGGAGGTGTTGTTGCCTATCCTTACTGATTGTGGTTTATGAGTTAGGAAGTTCAGGATTCAGTCGCAGAGGGAGGTGCCGAGGCCCAGGCCACGGAGTTTGGAGATGAGTTTCATGGGAATAATAGTGTTGAAGCTGAGCTGTAGTCAATAATTAGGAGTCTGACATAGGTGTCTTTGTTATCTAGGTGTCCCAGGGTTGAGTGCAGGGCTAGGGAGACTTATTGCGGCGATAGCAAACTGTAGTGAATCCAGGTAGTCCGGGCAGCTGGAATTGGTTCAAAGAACAAAGAAAATTACAGCACAGGAACAGGCCCTTCACCCCTCCAAGCCTACACCGACTATGCTGCCCGACTGAACTAAAACCCCCTATCCTTCCGGGGACCATATCCCTCTATTCCCATCCTGTTTATGTATTTGTCCAGATGCCCCTTAAAAGTCACAACCGTATCTGCTTCCACTACCTCCCCTGGCAGCGAGTTCCAGGCACCCACCACCCTCTGTGTAAAAAACTTGCCTCGTACATCTCCTTTAAACCTTGCCCCTCACACCTTAAACCTGTGCCCCCTAGTAATTGACACTTCCACCCTGGGAAAAAGCTTCTGACTATCCATTCTGTCCATGCCCCTCATAATCTTGTAGACTTCTACCAAGACGCCTTTCAACCTCTCCTCATAGTTAATGCCCTCCATACCAGGCAACATCCTGGTAAATCTTTTCTGTACCCTCTCCAAAGCCTCCACATCTTTCTGGTTGTGTGGTGACCAGAATTGAACGCTATATTTCAAGTGCAGCCTAACTAAGATTCTATAAAGCTGCAACATGACTTGCCAATGTTTAAACTCAATGCCCCAGCCGATGAAGGCAAAAGCATGCCGTGTGCCTTCTTGACTACCTTCTCCACCTGCGTTGCCACTTTCAGTGACCTGTGTACCTGTACACCCAGATCCCTTTGCCAATGAAGAAGGGAAAGGGTTAATGCCTTTTTTTGTACTCGATGTATTTTGTACCTAAAAGGTTGAACTTTGTACCTGGAATGTATCACAAACATAACCCTTCCTTATGGCTCGTCTCCCCTTTGTTTATCTTGCTCCTGGTAGTCGTATAAGCCATTTGTTCATGGTTCCCTCGCTTGTTTATATCATTCTGATAAAACAGACAGTTAAATGTAGATGTTGGGTTGTAAGTCTTGCTTTTCCCGTAGGCTTGTGTATGATTTAAACAAAGGAAGCAGCTACCAAATGGTAGAGTGCGAGAATGGCCGTTTGAAGGACTCCCCCCACTGGGACAGCTGCAATCGCACACAGTCACTTCAAAGGAAAAGCCGCGGGAAGAGCAGGGGGACCAGAGGTTGCATCTTGACTACAACTACCAGGAGAATTGTGCTTTCTGACCCAAGGATAGTCAGAAGCTGTTCAAGGAACTATAATTTATGATCAAGGACTGTTAACTGGACTTTGCTTCATGACTTGTATTAGGAACCCTGATGTATAAAGGTCCACGCTTCTTGTGTTCAGGGAGAACTTTGGGCTTCCGCTTTCAAGGGGTCAGGTTCTCCCGCAAGCTTGTGAGAATAAAGCCTTACTCTATTTTGACTCATACCAGCCTCAGAGGTATTTTTACCGACTACAGCCTATCAATACTCTTAAGGGTTCTGCCATTTACTGTGGGTTAAACTCCATCTGCCATCTCTCCGCCCAAGCCTCCAACTGATATATATCCTGCTGTATCCTCTGATGATCCTCAGCGCTATCCGCAAATCCACCAACCTTTGTGTCGTCCGCAAACTTACTAATCAATCCAGTTACATTTTCCTCCAAATCATTTATATATATATTATAAACAGCAAAGGTCCCAGCACTGATCCCTGAGGAACGCCACTCGTCACAGCCCTCCATTCAGAAACGCACCCTTCCACTGCTACCCTCTGTCTTCTATGACCGAGCCAGTTCTGTATCCACCTTGCTAGCTCACCTCTGATCCCATGCGACTTCATCTTCTGCACCAGTCTGCCATGAGGGACCTTGTCAAAGGCCTTACTGAAATCCATGTAGACAACATCCACTGTCCTACCCTCTATCATCTTTGTCACTTCCTCGAGGTCGTGAGTCATGATCTCCCCTTCACAAAACCATGTTGCCTCTCGCTAATACGTCCACTTATTTCCATGTGGGAGTAAATCCTGTCTCGAAGAATCCTCTCCAATAATTTCCCTAACAATGACCATAAGGCTCACCGGCCTGTAATTACCTGGATTATTCTTGCTACCCTTCTTAAACAAAGGAACAACATTGCCTATTCTCCAATCCTCTGGGACCTCCCCTGTAGCTAGGAGACACTCCCCACCTCCCCATGCCTGAGGCCGCTGTGCGGTCCATTCGATGGATTGAGAAGCCCTCTGGTTGTAGGGCACTGTCCGGTGAAGCAGGAGTGAGCCATGTCTCCGTGAAACAGAGTTCACAGCAGTCCCTCGGTTTTCTTTGAAAAGTGAGTCTGACTCTAAGTTCGTCTTGCGATTTCCCTAAACTGGTGAATGAGCATCTTTACAATGTTCTAAACAACTAGCCAATCCCTGATGCTATTCAGGAATACAACACATTCAACAACCCAAAGTTCTCACAATACTCATGATAAAACGTCAGTTATGCTCAGCATTTGATTTGCTGAAACTACCTAGGACGAGAAGTTGTCAAGAGGAAACAGCAAGGCCAGGTTTTGTGATGCAAGGACGGGGCTAAATGCTGTGCTTTTCAGGAAAGTCTGTTATTGGCAAAGAATTATACCATCAGTGAGAAGTGGATATCTGCCATTGTCTGAGCAGACATGATCGGTCTCCGACACCATTCAAGCTCAGGACGATGTAATGTGGCGATGACACGCTGACCAACTTTTAGCAACTAGAACCAGTTTGCCAGAGACAGAGTTAACCAAATGTCCACAACAAACTGTCAAGTGAAGACCTGAACATACGCGAGAACCTGACAATGCCAGAAACAACTGTGGAAGACAGTACTCCAGCTGAGGACATTTCAACACCAAGTCAACCTCCAAATCCTACGTCGACTCCGGGTGAAACAACTATGGACGATATCCAAAAATGCCAGAGGTTGTAGTCAATATGAAAAAACAGAGATCTGAGGTTCGCCGACAACCACCCAGAAATTGACATCCTCCGAAACATCTAACTTATTGAGTTATGTTTATTAATTGTTCATATTGAGAATTGTGATTGTTAATATTATATTGTGTTTCATTGCAGGGACCTTTGTTCTAAAGAGGAGGAAAGTGTTGTGTATTCACATTGTTCCTAATTGGAACAAGGGCACTTTAAGGGACTGATCACGTGATGTCATCAGCCATTTGATAGAGGGTTCAAAATTAAGAATGGTTTTGCCAGAATAAATGAGAAATTGTTGGCTGCACCTCCAAGCTATTTCATTGACTGTAAAGCACTTTGGGAAAGGCACTATATAAATACAAGTTTCCTTTCTCATTAATGACCATTTCTCCATTTGTGACACCGCCTGATGAGATAAAAAAAACCCACAGCACCTAATGTTTTGCATTGTTCTCAAAAAGTCATTGGACAGATTTAATTTCAAACATAAGATCTCTGACTCCCTCAAGCCCCAGAGGATTCTGGAATGAGCTTCTCCCAGTTTCTAATGGGCATTCTGCAAAATGAGAGGAACAAAGAACAAAATTACAGCACAGGAACAGGCCCTTCAGCCCTCCAAGCCTGCACCGAACATGTTGCCCGACTGAACTAAAGCCTCCTATCCTTCCGGGAACCATATCCCCCTCTATTCCCATCCTATTCATGTATTTGTCCGGGAAGAGGTGCTCAAAAGAAAATAACAGCCTCCCAATAATGCCATAGCGCCAGTCAGGTTTCTTCTGCTTCTTTCCCCTCTTTTTTGTTAAGGTTTGACTTCACCTGGAAAATGCTTGCACAGAGATCTCCCTTAACAACACAGTGAGGGTCAACAGGCAACATAGAATCCATCATCAGTACCCTGCCAAACTGAAGCTTGATATTTAGCAGATGAGTGTCAAGATTTGGAACAAAGTCACTGGAAGACATCATCTAACACTGGGTTTGTGAACAAAACCATCAATCTAGAATCACCATATTGTGGCTCAAGGGTCACTGGATGGTGAAGAGAACAGAGAAGAAATAGTAGGTATAGATCGGGAGTGTGATGGAATACTGTCCAATTGCTTGGATGAGTTCAGCTCCAACAATGCTCAAGAAACCAGACACCATCTAGGACAAAACAGCCCATTTGAACATAGAACATAGAACAGTACAGCACAGAACAGGCCCTTCGGCCCACGATGTTGTGCCGAGCTTTATCTGAAACCAAGATCAAGCTATCCCACTCCCTATCATCCTGGTGTGCTCCATGTGCCTATCCAATAACCGCTTAAATGTTCCTAAAGTGTCTGACTCCACTATCACTGCAGGCAGTCCATTCCACACCCCAACCACTCTCTGCGTAAAGAACCTACCTCGGATATCCTTCCTATATCACCCACCACGAACCCTATAGTTATGCCCCCTTGTAATAGCTCCATCCACCCGAGGAAATAGTCTTTGAACGTTCACTCTATCTATCCCCTTCATCATTTTATAAACCCCTATTAAGTCTCCCCTCAGCCTCCTTCGCTCCAGAGAGAACAGCCCTAGCTCCCTCAACCTTTCCTCATAAGACCTACCCTCCAAACCAGGCAGCATCCTGGTAAATCTCCTCTGCACTCTTTCCAGCGCTTCCACATCCTTCTTATAGTGAGGTGACCAGAACTGCACACAATATTCCAAATGTGGTCTCACCAAGGTCCTGTACAGTTGCAGCATAACCCCACGGCTCTTAAACTCCAACACCCTGTTAATAAAAGCTAACACACTATAGGCCTTCTTCACAGCTCTATCCACTTGAGTGGCAACCTTTAGAGATCTGTGGATATGGACCCCAAGATCTCTCTGTTCCTCCACAGTCTTCAGAACCCTACCTTTGACCCTGTAATCCACATTTAAATTTGTCCTACCAAATGAATCACCTCACATTTATCAGGGTTAAACTCCATTTGCCATTTTTCAGCCCAGCTGTGCATCCTATCTATGTCTCTTTGCAGCCTACAACAGCCCTCCACCTCATCCACTACTCCACCAATCTTGGTGTCATCAGCAAATTTACTGATCCACCCTTCAGCCCCCTCCTCTAAGTCATTAATAAAAATCACAACGAGCAGAGGACCAAGCGCTGATCCCTGTGGCACTCCGCTAGCAACCTGCCTCCAATCTGAAAATTTTCCATCCACCACCACCCTCTGTCTTCGATCAGATAGCCAGTTACCTATCCAATCGGCCAACTTTCCCTCTATCCCACACCTCCTCACTTTCATCATAAGCCGACCATGGGGGACCTTATCAAACGCCGTACTAAAATCCATGTATATGACATCAACTGTCCTACCTTCATCAACACACTTAGTTACCTCCTCAAAAAATTCTATCAAATTTGTGAGGCACGACTTGCCCTTCACGAATCCGTGCTGACTATCCCGGATTAATCCGCATCTTTCTAAATGGTCGTAAATCCCATCCCTAAGGACCTTTTCCATCAATTTACCAACCACCGAAGTAAGACTAACCGGTCTATAATTACCAGGGTCATTTCTATTCCCTTTCTTAAACAGAGGAACAACATTCGCCACTCTCCAGTCCTCTGGCAGCATCCCCGTGGACAGTGAGGACCCAAAGATCAAAGCCAAAGGCTCAGCAATCTCATCCCTTGCCTCCCAAAGAATCCTAGCATATATTTAATCAGGTCCAGGGGACTTATCGACCTTCAGTTTATTCAAAACTGCCAGTACATCCTCCCTCCGAACATCTATTTCCTCCAGCCTATTAGCTTGTAACACCTTCTCTTCCTCAAAAACATGGCCCCTCGCCTTGGTGAACACTGAAGAAAAGTATTCATTCATCACCTTGCCTATCTCTACTGACTCCATACACAAGTTCCCACTACTGTCCTTGACCGGCCCTAACCTCACCCTGGTCATTCTTTTATTCCTCACATAAGAGTAAAAAGCCTTGGGGTTTTCCTTGATCCGACCCGCCAAGGACTTCTCATGTCCCCTCCTAGCTCTCCTAAGCCCCTTTTTCAGCTTGTTCCTTGCTAACTTGTAGCCCTCAATCGAGCCATCTGAACCTTGTTTCCTCATCCCTACATAAGCTTCCCTCTTCCTTTTCACAAGACATTCCACCTCTTTTGTGAACGATGGTTCCCTCATTCGGCCATTTCCTCCCTGCCTGACAGGGACATACCTATCAAGGACACCCAGTATTTGTTCCTTGAAAAAGTTCCACTTTTCATTAGTGCCTTTCCCTGACAGTTTCTGTTCCCAACTTATGCCCCCTAATTCTTGCCTAATCGCATCATAATTACCTTTGATTGTTAAATTTGAAATAAAACAGAAAATGCTGGAAATACTCAGGTCAGGCAGCATCTGTGGAGAGAGAGAAACAGGTGTAATATTTCAGAACTGTAATAATGGAAGAGCATTGACCTGAAACATAACTCTGTTTCTCGCTTGGCAGATGCTGTCCATTTCCTGCTCTTGTTTTATAATACCAAAGATTCACAATTGCCCCATTTCAGTCATAAATGATCAACTGTTTATCTTGAAACTATGCCTGTGTCATGGGTTCTTCAGAAAGGGAGAAAATACGTTTGTGTCTACCCTACCCTCAGAATGTGTGTTTCAATGAGATAATCTCTCATTCTTGTCTTCTCCATAAAACATAGGCCCATTTACTCAGCCTCTCATCCCAAGGACCAACCTAGTGAACCTTTGCTGTACTTGTATCCAATGCAAATATGTCCTTAAATATGGAAACCAGAACTCCACACAGTATTCCAGGTCTGGAGTCAAAGCTTGTACAATTATAGCAAGACTTCCATATTCTTGCACTTCAGTTGCCTTGTAATAAAGACTAATATCTCATTGCCTTCCTAATTGCTTGCTGCATCTGCATGCTAACTCCATGTTCCTTGTACAAGTACACAAGAACATCAATATTTCCATGATTTTGCCTCCCCTAAACATTAGATCACATTCTGCTAATGTTCACATAACTGCAATAACATGTTCAAGTACAGGTCTCCAGTGCTCTTGCTCCTTTCTATTCTGTTCCTTCAGATGTGAACCCAAGATTAACCCATGTTGCTTTATCAGATATGTAAGCAAAGCTTTTCTATGATCCTTCGCCAGTCATTAGACCCATCACTAGGCAGTGCTGTCAATGATGTTGAGAAGAGTTTGCAGGCACAACCAGTTGTTGGTGTTTACTAGCCATGCTCAGTTATATTTTTCACTAACTTTAATTGAGTGAACTAGACCCTTTGAAAGATATCTAATTTGCTTTTGAATGACAGCTTTGATTTAACAAATGGGCCATTCCAATGTTGACACTGAGGGACCTTTCTGTGTCCAGGATGAAATATCATCCTCAGTCAAGACACCACAGAGACCAAGGTCATTGGACTTTGTGTATTTAGTTTCTTCAGCTGAGATTTCAGACTCTGCAATATTCTCAGTCACATTAATATATCATTAGAGGTGGATGCTTGTGGTTGTTGTGGACCCAGCTGACTCTCGAGTACGAGGTGCCCCTTTTTTGCAGTGAAATAACTGCCAACATTTGGTAATTGTTTTAGCAGGCTCTTCAAGCTGCTGCTACTTTCTCTTCTGACAACCATTTTCAAAGATTATTTCCATTTTTTAACATCTCAAAAATGATACAATTAAACCCAAGACAAATTCTTTGAACTCAATCCTTATATTTACAAGTACAAAACAATATATATATTTTAATAACATATTTAAATACACAATTAAATTACATTTGTATTTATTGTCTTGGAAAAGCAACATAAGGCACTTTAATGATCAGGCATCTCAATGGATCACGAGACTGCTGGAGGTCAGGGCCACAGATATGAATGAATTATTTCTGCCTAGATTTATAAACTCAATAAGACAAATAATTGTATAGCTGGACAAGTATATTTCTGTCACATCAGGACCAAAATTTCTGTTTTCCCCATCTCCTTTATTTCTCAGCCAATGATGTAAAACTTAAAACTTGGTCTTGATTTTTGGAGGCCTCTCATGTGAGGCCCTAAACTGTAGTTTACTGAGCTTGTGTAAATCCAGCACTGCTCCGAGAATAGAACAGAGACGGTGTTGCTACAGATGTTATACAGTTGTGAAGAGCAGAGTGCCAAAGACAGGAAGGGCTCGGTATTATGGATTTGACAAGGCCAATTGCTGCTCTATACATCATTGCGAGAGCCCAGCAGATCATTTAATGGAGAGGGAGAATGGAGTCTCTGGGAATTCCGTGCCTGAGTGAGTGTGTTCGTAGTCATGTGCTTTGTCAACAGTGACTGTGGAGATTGGATCCAGTATGACTGGTGACAAATGCAACTCAAGGGCTGAAACAATTGTGTGGGAAGTGGATGATCCTCCATAATGGAAACAGCACTGGAATGACTTCAAGATTGTACGTGGTCCTGTATTTGTGCAGGAGGTAATGGAAGTGTTTTAATTACCTGAGGTATATCTTTCTTTTTATCAACTAAAAAATTTAAAATTAAATTTACCTGTTTGAAGTATCCTTCATCTGTTACCTAACATTTGAAATAAGTTGATTTTAGTTAGTCCTGGCATTTAAAGTTTTAAAAGGTGATATCTTGTTCAGCGGTTTATAAGAACATAAGAAATAGGAGCAGGAATAGGCCATCTAGCCCCTCGAGCCTGCCCCACCATTCAATAAGATCATGGCTGATCTGAAGTGGATCAGTTCCACTTACCCGCCTGATGCCTATAACCCCTAATTCCCTTACCGATCAGGAATCCATCTGTCCGTGATTTAAACATATTCAACAAGGAAGCCTCCACCACTTCAGTGGGCAGAGAATTCCAGAGATTCACCACCCTCTGAGAGAAGAAGTTCCTCCTCAACTCTGTCCTAAACTGACCCCCCTTTATTTTGAGGCTGTGCCCTCTAGTTCTAGTTTCCTTTCTAAGTGGAAAGAATCTCTCCACCTCTACCCTATCCAGCCCCTTCATTATCTTATAGGTCTCTATAAGATCCCCCCTCAGCCTTCTAAATTCCAACGAGTACAAACCCAATCTGCTCAGTCTTTCCTCATAATCAACACCCCTCATCTCTGGTATCAACCTGGTGAACCTTCTCTGCACTCCCTCCAAGGCCAATATATTCTTCCGCAAATAAGGGGACCAATACTGCACACAGTATTCCAGCTGCGGCCTCACCAATGCCCTGTACAGATGCAGCAAGACATCTCTGCTTTTATATTCTATCCCCCTTGCGATATAGACCAACATCCCATTTGCCTTCTTGATCACCTGTTGCACCTGCAGACTGGGTTTTTGCGTCTCATGCACAAGGACCCCCAGGTCCCTCTGCACAGCAGCATGTTGTAATTTCTTTCCATTTAGATAATAATCCAATTTGCTATTATTTCTTCCAAAGTGAATAACCTCGCATTTGTTAACGTTATACTGCATCTGCCAGATCCTCACCCACCCACTCAGCCTGTCCAAATCTCTCTGCAGACCTTCTACACCCTCCACACGATTCACTTTCCACTTATCTTTGTTTCATTGGTGCATGGGGATTCCTTTCTTTTTAAAAAAGTTATTCATCTCAATAGTGATCGTAACATCGCTTACAACAGGAATGCACTGGAGAGACAAAGGTTGAAATTCTTTATATTACAATATGGCCTTTTTAAGGTAAGTACAACATTTAATTACAAATAAAGGCCAACTCAAAAGCTACAAGGTTTTTTAACCAATGGGAACTGAAGCAACAATGAGTTTGAAGTGAGTCAAACTATTCTGGAATCCTCTATTTTGTCACGAGGAGCAGTCATATAATTTACATATTACACGCATTTTACACCAAGGATTGAGAGCCTGTAAGGTCTCTTTTATATTCCAAGGTTAGAATAACTTGCAATAATTTGTTCAATGGTTGTAAAACAGTCCAGAAAGTCCTCTTCTGAGATTCCATGCTTCACGTATTGATGCACGTATGCCCTAAAAAACAATGTCACAATCATCACAACATGAATAAACTAAAGCAAAGATCTGCTAAATAAAAATGTCATTTTGGCTAAAACTTCTTCCAAGGCCAGAATGTTATGCTCCATCCCAGCAGGTTTTTAGCTGAGGGAGTGGGGAGGAGCCGGAATTGCAGGGGCAGGACACCCTTGAATTTGCAGCAATTTACAATGGGCGGGAAAGGCCTCAGTTGGGAAGCCCACCCCTCTCCCAATTGAAGCCCTTTCAGTGGTCAATTAAAAGCCACTTAAGGGCCATTTCTCACCAGCTTTGAGATAGAACATAGAACATAGAAAGCCACAGCACAAACAGGCCCTTCGGCCCACAAGTTGCGCCGATCACATCCCCACCTCTAGGCCTATCTATAGCCCTCAATCCCATTAAATCCCATGTACTCATCCAGAAGTCTCTTAAAAGACCCCAACGAGTTTGCCTCCACCACCACCGACGTCAGCCGATTCCACTCACCCACCACCCTCTGAGTGAAAAACTTACCCCTGACATCTCCTCTGTACCTACCCCCCAGCACCTTAAACCTGTGTCCTCTCGTAGCAACCATTTCAGCCCTTGGAAATAGCCTCTGAGAGTCTACTCTATCCAGACCTCTCAACATCTTGTAAACCTCTATCAGGTCACCTCTCATCCTTCGTCTCTCCAGGGAGAAGAGACCAAGCTCCCTCAACCTATCCTCATAAGGCATGCCCCCCAATCCAGGCAACATCCTTGTAAATCTCCTCTGCACCCTTTCAATGGCTTCAACATCTTTCCTGTAATGAGGTGACCAGAACTGCGCGCAGTACTCCAAGTGGGGTCTAACCAGGGTCCTATAAAGCTGCAGCATTATCTCCCGACTCCTAAACTCAATCCCTCGATTAATGAAGGCTAGTACGCCGTACGCCTTCTTGACCGCATCCTCCACCTGCAAGGCCGATTTAAGAGTCCTATGGACCCGGACCCCAAGGTCCTTCTGATCCTCTACACTGCTAAGAATGGTACCCTTCATATTATACTGCTGCTTCATCCCATTGGATCTGCCAAAATGGATCACTACACACTTATCCGGGTTGAAGTCCATCTGCCACTTCTCCGCCCAGTCTTGCATTCTATCTATGTCTCGCTGCAACTTCTGACATCCCTCCAAACTATCCACAACACCACCTACCTTGGTGTCGTCAGCAAACTTACCAACCCATCCCTCCACTTCCTCATCCAGGTCATTTATGAAAATGACAAACAGCAAGGGTCCCAGAACAGATCCCTGGGGCACTCCACTGGTCACTGACCTCCATGCAGAGAAAGACCCCTCCACAGCCACTCTCTGCCTTCTGCAGGCAAGCAGAAGGCAGAGGGTGAGGGATGAGCTGAATTTCTGTGGGGGTAGGCTGGAAATAATACAAGTTAGATCCGGAGTGGAAAGGATTGCCATGCAGAAGATTATAAACCAGAGATTGAGTTAACCTTAATTTGTAACAGTGTACTATCTTTACCTGTAATTTATTTAATCTAGAATTAATATATATTTTATATACGTATATTATATATATATAGATAGATACAATTGTATATTTTCAGGCCAATTGTGTCATAATAAATAACCTTTATTTGAAAACACAAAATCTCACTGAAATTATTTAATTGGGATCCACACTCGAAAAAACACACACCGCTTTCATACAAAACATACTGATCACAGGCAGTAAAGGGAACACACAAATTCTATCCTTGACAAAACTAAGGGAAAAGGAGAGTAGAAAGTAAATATTCTCAAATCAAAAGGAAAGATATTGTAACGTGGACAATACAGGTTCACACATTCCATCCAGTGAGTGTGTGCAGAGCCTGCAAATTAACCAAGGATGAGATATAGCTGAACTGTAGTCTCTAGTAACATGGGGTATTAGCAACAACCTAGTGTATGCGGTGAAGTGCTCGAGTCAGAGAACTGACAGGCCAAGTGGACACAGGAAATAAGGTTACAAGAATAAATTAGCTATTTAAAATATAAATAAAAGTCATTCCAAAGTAATCAAACCCTATTCTGAGAACTTGACATCTTAAACTGATACTAACCGGGAGGCAAACATATCCCAAGCTTTTGTCACAGTGCTGTCCAGGGGGTTCAGGAGGCACTGGCTATTGCTGACAACAGTGGCTGATTTTTCATACTTGTTGAAGGCTGTGGAGGTGCTCCATATGCTGAGGGCAGAATCTGCAGGCATCCAGCTGGTGTATAATGCCTGCTCTTTAAAACCACCTGATAAAGAACATCATAGAAGCAAGTTAATATTAAGTGCTAGACTGGTGCCAGGAGAAGATTGCTAATCAGTAGATTAGATCGCAAATTTAAATTGGAAGCAAAAGCTTAGAACTAGAGCCCCAAGCTTTTGTTTTTTCTGTAGGGCAAGTTTAAATTCTGGCATTCCAACCATCCGAAATACATAAAGATGTGCTTCATGATTGGGAGAGAGCAGGAGTTGCCATATTGCTTGTAGGCTGTAGGTAGGAGGAGGAAGGAGAAAGAGGAAGAGGAGAATTTATAGATCACAGCTTGAATTACTTTTTAAACATAGACATTGAGTAAATGCAGTAGCCAACATGTTCTCTGCGAGGTCTCAATAGCAGATGAGAGGAATGAGCAGTTGTCGGTAGTGTCTGTAAAACTTTATGCCATGAGTTCTTTAACATTCACCGGAACCACCAAAGTAAGCACAGAGGAGTTGAATTTCACATTGCAGCAGGAAGCTAGCACCAACAATGATGGTGCAAATCTCTCTGCCCTGCATGTGGTATCAACCTGGGTTACATACTCCACTTCTTCAATCCATAGCTACCTGACTCGGGTGAGAAGGTTAGCCATTACTCACAAATAAATCTACATAAATGCTGTACTCACCTACGTCAGCTTTCGATACCTCCTTCCCTCGCAACACAAGTAGATTGGCCACAGAGGTATTGAAATGCAGCTCCCTGCTTGAGGAAGGTTTAGCAGCTGAAGGGAGGCCTGTTGGGGACAGCTTTACTCGCCAGTCAATACCTAACAACAGAAGGAGATCCCTGCATTTTCTTCATAACATTTTCATAAGAACATTGAAACAATTTGTCAGTTTGGGCATTAACACTTCCAGATAGAAACATAGAAAACAGCAGGAGGCCATTCGGCCCTTCCAGCCTGCTCTACCATTCATTTTGATATCATAGTTGATCATCAAATTGAGTATCCTGATCCCCCTTCCCCACCCCAATTTCCCTTGAGCTCTTTAGCCCCAAGAGCTGTATCTAATTTCTTCCTGAAATCACACCACGTTTTGGCCTCAACTACTTCCCATGGTAGTGAATTCCACAGATTCGCAACTCTGGGTGAAAACAAATTCTCCTCACCTCAGTCCTAAAAGGTTTGCCCCACAGACCTGAGGGGCAGAATGGCCTGCTTCAGTTACTGGGTTCAACACATTACATGGTCAAAGTTATTGTGAAAATGCATTGATTTTTAAACGCAGATGCAGCGCTCATATGGCAGCGGAATGGTGTTATTTCATCAAAAGGTTAAGCAAGTAACATTCTTACTCAGTCACATTATCATTAAGCATTGCATTCAGCAGTCCGTGAACCCTAACCCACCCCCCCCACTGCAGCGCGGCATTCCCTTGGTACTGCCGCTCCAGCAGTGTGGCACTCCCTCAGTACTGCCTCTTCTGGCAGTATGGCGCTCCCTCAGTACTGCCTCCTGACATTGACCTGCCAAAAGTGCAGTGCTGCCTCACTAAATAACATGAAAATAATAAGGTTGAAACTTAAGTGGTGTTAAAAATTATTAAATTCCTTCAATGTATCTCCATGTAAATTAGTCTCATTCATTACCCATCTCTATCTGAGTAGCCTTCATTTCCATATTTGCAAAATGAGAGAAATTTACTTACTGTGGCTTGAAAATCCAAATTTACTGACAATTCACTCAATTGCATAGTTAACAGTGAAAATGATCAATTATCTAGTTAATTTTTTTTCATCATTGTGAAACTGTACACCGCCAAGAATTACATTTAATCAAGGGGGGTGGGGGACAGTATTTGGGGAGTGAATGCAACCTCCTAATAGTTCTGTGCACGCAGGCCCATGTGACCTGGTTGGGGACAGCAGACTTTGGTCAAAACTTCTTCAAAGTCAGATACAGGTGTAAACACCTTGACTCAAAGGAAAAGGCAGCTGGTCTTATTGCAGCCTCAGAGCCTGGGTAAGTGGGCCCACAGTAAGTGCTGCTCTGCCAAGTAGAACAAAAAGACTAGATTCGGGTTAACCACCAAACCAAGAGTTGAAGACGGAACCCACAATTGAGGACATGAGGGTTACGAGACGTTAGAGACTATGACATCCTCAGAAGGAACCGGACAATGGAGAGTCTATTTGATTATGCTTAAAGGGTTCAGAGCATGAAGGGGGTTTGTTCAAAAGAGAAGACACCCTCCGTCTTTGTGTGAAGGCTAGTGTCCAGGTGAGGGCAGCAGAGCGGCAAAGGTGAGTGGCTGGTGCAGGTAAGATTTGCATAGGCGCAGTCACTGCTATCAGAAGGTAGTTTTGGAGGAGTGATTGTAAAGGGACAGTTAAACCCCAAGCACTACTTCAATGTTTCCCTCCCTACCTCCTCCTCTAACCAAAACAAAAGTTATCAGAAGGACCACAAGCAAGGGAAAGGTGGGTTGAGATTATTTTATCCTTTTACCTGCATTGTCGGGCAATACAGCAGGATATAGGTAGGCTGGAAAATTGGGCGGAGAGGTGGCAGATGGAGTTTAATCCGGATAAATGCGAAGTGATGCATTTTGGAAGAAATAATGTAGGGAGGAGTTATACAATAAATGGCAGAGTCATCAGGAGTATAGAAACACAGAGGGACCTAGGTGTGCAAGTCCACAAATCCTTGAAGGTGGCAACACAGGTGGAGAAGGTGGTGAAGAAGGCATATGGTATGCTTGCCTTTATAGGACGGGGTATAGAGTATAAAAGCTGGAGTCTGATGATGCAGCTGTATAGAACGCTGGTTTGGCCACATTTGGAATACTGCGTCCAGTTCTGGTCGCCGCACTACCAGAAGGACGTGGAGGCGTTAGAGAGAGTGCAGAGAAGGTTTACCAGGATGTTGCCTGGTATGGAGGGTCTGAGCTACGAGGAGAGATTGGGTAAACTGGGGTTGTTCTCCCTGGAAAGACAGAGAATGAGGGGAGATCTAATAGAGGTGTACAAAAGTATGAAGGGGATAGATAGGGTGAACGGTGGGAAGCTTTTTCCCAGATCAGAAGTGACGTTCACGAGGGGTCACGGGCTCAAGGTGAGAGGGGCGAAGTATAACTCAGATCTTAGAAGGATGTTTTTTACACAGAGGGTGGTGGGGGCCTGGAATGTGCTGCCAAGTAGGGTAGTGGAGGCAGGCACGCTGACATCGTTTAAGACTTACCTGGATAGTCACATGAGCAGCCTGGGAATGGAGGGATACAAACGATTGGTCTAGTTGGACCAAGGAGAGGCACAGGCTTGGAGGGCCGAAGGGCCTGTTTCCTGTGCTGTACTGTTCTTTGTTCTTTGTAAAGGCAGAATGGCATTAGGGCAGTTGTATGGTCCTCCTGCCAGATGTGGGCAATTAGGGAGCAATCTAGTCTCCCTGATAACTTTGTCTGCAGGAAGTGTGTCCAGTTGCAGCTCCTCACAAACCGCATTGTTCGGTTGGAGCGGCAGGTGGATGCACTGCGGAGCATACAGGAGGCAGAGAGTGTGGTAGACACCAGTGACAGGGAGGTTGTCACACCACAGGTCCAGACCGGTAGATGGGTGACTGCCAGGAGAGGCAGGCAGGTAGTGCAGGAGTCTCCTGTGGCTATTCCCCTTTCAAACACGTATACCGTTTTGGATACTGTTGAGGGGGAGAGCCTGTCAGGGGGAGATACCAGCAGCAGCCAGGCCTGTGGCACCACAGCTGGTTCTGCTGTGGGACAGGGTCAGGCAAAGAGCAAGCGAGCAGTAGTAACAAGGGACTCGCTAGTTAGAGGCACAGACAGGCGTTTCTGTGGCCGCAATCGAGACTCCAGGATGGTGTGTTGCCTCCCTGGTGCCAGGGCCAAGGACGTCTCTGAGCGGTTACAGGACATTCTTAAGGGGGGAGGGTGAGCTGCCAGAGGTCGTTGTCCATATTGGTACCAACAACATAGGTAGGAAAAGGGATGAGGCCCTGAAGTCTGAATATAAAGAGTTAGGCAGAAGGCTAAAACGCAGAACCTCGAAGGTAATAATTTCTGGACTACTACTGGTGCCACGTGCTAGTGAGAGTAGGAATAGGAGGATTAGGCAGATGAATGCCTGGCTTGAGAGCTGATGCAGAGGGCAGGGATTTAGATTTTTGGATCATTGGGATCTTTTCTGGGGAAGGGGTGACGTGTTCAAGAGGCATGGGTTACATCTGAACTGGAGGGGGACTAACATCCTGGCGGGGAGATTTGCTGGAGCCACTCGGGAGGGTTTAAACTAGTTTGGCAGGGGGGTGGGACCCAAAGCAGTAGGGAGACAGAAGAGAAGGTTGAGGACAGCACAGAGAGCACATTTAGTAAAGGCAGTGTCAGTAATCCCAGTACCAGACAGATCAGGCAAAAGCAAGACAGAGAGCAAGAGAAGTCCAGATTAAACTGCACTTATTTCAATGCAAGAGGCCTGACGGGCACGGATGGGCACGTGGGACTGGGATATTATACTGAATATTATTACTGAAACATGGCTAAGGGAGGGACAGGACTGGCAGCTCAATGTTCCAGGGTACAGATGCTATGGGACAGAAAGAACAGGTGGCAAGAGAGATGGGGGAGTTGCACTTTTGATTAGGGAAAATATCACAATAGTACTGAGAGGGCATAAGAACATAAGAAATAGGAGCAGGAGTAGGCCATCTGGCCCTTCGAGCCTGCCCCGCCATTCAACAAGATCATGGCTGATCTGAAGCGAATCAGTTCCACTTACCTGCCTGCTCCCCATATCCCCTAATTCCCTTATCGATTAGAAAACTATCTACCCGTGATTTAAACATATTCAATGAGGAAGCCTCCACCACTTCAATGGGCAGAGAATTCCAGAGATTCACTACCCTCTGAGAGAAGAAGTTCCCCCTCAACTCTGTTCTGAACCGGCCCCCCCTTATTTTGAGGCTGTGCCCTCTAGTTCTGGTTTCCCTTCTAAGTGGAAAGAATCTCTCCACCTCTACCCTATCCAGCCCCTTCATTATCTTATATGTCTCTATAAGATCACCCCTCATCCTTCTAAACTCCAACGAGTACAGACCCAATCTGTTTAATCTCTCCTCATAAGCTACACCCTTCATCTCCGGTATTAACCTGGTGAACCTTCTCTGCACTCCCTCCAAGGCCAATATATCCTTTCGCAAATAAGGGGACCAAAACTGCACACAAGTACTCCAGTTGCGGCCTCACCAGTGCCTTGTACAGTTGCAGCAAGACCTCCCTGCTTTTATATTCTATCCCCCTCGCGATAAAGGCCAACATTCCATTCGCCTTCTTGATCACCTGCTGCACCTGCAGACTGAGTTTTTGCGATTTGTGCACAAGGACCCCCAGGTCCCTCTGCACAGTCGCACGATGTAATTTTTCTCCATTTAAATAATACTCCAATTTACTATTATTTCTTCCAAAGTGGATAACCTCACATTTGCCAACGTTATATTCCATCTGCCAGATCCTCGCCCACTCGCTCAGCCTATCCCACAGACTTGGGATATATCCAAGGGTTTGGCCACTGTGTCTATATGGGTAGAACTGAGAAATAAGAAGGGGGAATCACTTTGATAGGGTTGTACTCTCGACCCCCAAATAGTCAGCGGGAAATTGAGGAGCAAATATGTGAGGAGATGTGGCCAAAAAGTTAAAATTCTAAATTGGGGCAAGGCCAATTTTGATGGTATCAGGCAGGAACTTTCAACAGTTAATTGGGGGAGTCTGTGGGAAGGCAAAGGGACGTCTGGTAAGTGGAAGGCTTTCAAAAGTGTGTTAACCAGGGTTCAGGGTAAGCACATTCCTCAGAGTGAAGGACAAGGCTGGTAGAAGTAGGGAACCCTGGATGACTCGGGATATTGAGGCCCTGGTCAAGAAGAAGGAGGCACATGACATGCATAGGCAGCAGGGATCAAGTGGATCCCTTGAAGAGTGTAGGAGTAGAGTTGAGAGAAATCAGGAGGGCAAAAGGGGGACACGAGATTGTTTTGGCAGATAAGGCAAAGGAGAATCCAAAGAGCTTCTACAAATACATAAAAGCCAAAAGGGTAACTAGGGAGAGAGTAGGGCCTCTTAAGGATTAACAAGGTCATCTATGTGCAGATCCACAAGAGATGGGTGAGATCCTAAATGAATATTTCTCATCAGTATTTACTTTTGAGAAAAGCATGGATGTTAGGGAACTTGAGGAAATAAATAGTGATGGCTTGAGGAGTGTACGTATAACTGGGAAGGAGGTGCTGGAAGTCTTAAAGCGCATCAAGGTAGATAAATCCCCGGGACCTGATGAAGTGTATCCCAAGACATTGTGGGAGGCTAGGAAGGAAATTGCGGGTTCCCTCGCAGAGATATTTGGATCATCGATAGTCACAGGTGAGGTGCCTGAAGATTGGAGCGTGGCAAATGTTGTGCCTTTGCTTAAAAGGGGCTGCAGGGAAATGCCTGGGACCTACAGGCCAGTGAGCCTCACACCTGCGATGGGTAAGTTGTTGGAAGATATTTTGACAGACAGGATCTACAGGCATTTAGAGATGCAAGGACTGATTAGGGACAGTCAGCGTGGCTTTGAGTGGAAAATAATGTCTCACAAATTTGATTTGAGTTTTGTGAAGGGGTACCGAAGAAGGTAGATGAGGGCAGTACAGTCAATGTTGTCTACATGGACTTTAGCAAGGCCATTGACAAGGTACCACCGCATGGTAGGCTGTTGCATAAGGTTAAATCTCATGGGATCCAGTGTGAGGTAGTCAAATGGATACCAAATTGGCTTGATGACAGAAGCCAGAGGGTGGTTGTAGAGGGTGGTTTTTCAAACTGGAGGCCTGTGACCAGTGGTGTGCCTCAGGGATCAGTGGTGCGTCCACTTTTATTTGTCATTTATATTAATGATTTGGATGGGAATATAGGAGGCATGGTTAGTAAGCTTGCAGATGACACCAAGATTGGTGGCATAGTGAACAGTGAAGGTTATCTCGGATTGCAACGGGATCTTGATCAATTGGGTCAGTGGGCTGACGAGTGGCAGATGGAGTTTAATTTAGACAAATGCGAGGTGATGCATTTTGGTAGGTTGAACCAGGGCAGGACTTACTTTGTTTACGTTGGGGAGAGTTGCAGAACAAAGAGATCGAGGGGTACAGGTTCATAGCTCCTTGAAAGTGGAATCACAGGTGGACAGAGTGGTGAAGAAGGCATTCATCATGCTTGGTTTCATTGGTCAGAACTTGAATACAGGAGTTGGGATGTCTTGTTGAAGATATACAAGACATTGGTAAGGCCACACTAGGAATACTGTGTACAGTTCTGGTCGTCCTATTATAGAAAAGAAAATTAAACTAGAAAGAGTGCAGAAGAGATTTATTAAGATGCTACCTGGGCTTGGTGGTTTAAGGAGAGGCTGGATAGACTAGGACTTTTTTCTCTGGAGCATAGGAGGCTTAGGGGTAATTTTATAGAAGTCTATAAAATAATGAGGGGCATAGATCTGCTAGATAGTCAATATCTTTTCCCAAAGGTAGGGGAGTCTAAAACTAGAGGGCATAGGTTTAAGGTGAGAGAGGAGAGATACAGAAGTGTCCAGAGGGGCAATTTTTTCACACAGAGGGTGGTGAGTGTCTGGAACAAGCTGCCAGAGGTAGTAGTAGAGGCGGGTACAATTTTACCTTTTAAAAAGACAAAGACGGGAGGTGATGGCCTCGTGGTGTTATCACTAGATTATTAATCCAGAAACTCAGCTAATGTTCTGGGGACCCGGATTCGAATCCTGCCACAGCAGATGGAGGAGTTTGAATTCAATTAAAAAATATCTGGAATTAAGAATCTACCAATAACCATGAAGCCATTGTCGATTGTCGGAAAAACCCATCTGGTTCACTAATGTCCTTTAGGGAAGGAAATCTGCCATCCTTACCTGGTCTGGCCTACATGTGACTCCAGAGCCACAGCAATGTGATTGACTCTCAGCTGCTCTCTCAACAAGGGCAACTAGGGATGGGCGTTAAATGCTGGCCAGCCAGCGACGCCCATGTCCCACTAATAAAAAAAACATTTGGACAGTTACATGGGTACAATGGGTATAGAGAGATATGGGCCAAATGCGGGCAATTGGGACTAACTTAGGAGTTTTAAAAAAAAAGGGTGGCATGGACAAGTTGGGCTGAAGGGCCTATTTCCATGCTGTAAACCTCTATGACTCTGACTCTAACTCTAAATGAGGCAACCCACCTCAACCACCCTCTGACCGTCACCACCCTCTGGGTAAAAACATCTTTCCTCATATCCCCCCTAGACCTCCTGCCCCTCACCTTGAACCTATGTCCCCTTTAACTAAGGGGAACAGCTGCTCTTTATCCATTCTATCCATGTCCCTCAATGTTGTACACCTCGATCAGGTTGCCTCTCGATCTTCTCTGCTCCAACGAAAACAATCCAAGCCTATCCAACCTTCCTTCACAACTTAAATGTTCCATCCCAGGCAGCATCTTGGTGAATCTCCTCCAGTGCAATCGCATCCTTCCTATAATGTGGCAACCAGAACAGCACACAGTACTCCAGCTGTGGCCTCAAAAAAGTTCTGTACAACTCCAACATGGCTTCCCTGCTTTTGTAATCTATGCCTCAATTGATAAAGGCAAGTGTCCCATCTGCCATTTTCACCACCCTACTAACATACCCTTCTGTTTTCAGAGATCTGTGGACAAACACACCAAGGTTCCTTTGTTCCACAGAACTTCCTGGGGTCCTACAATTCATTGAATACTTTCTTGTCAAATTATTCCTTCCAAAGTGTTTCACCTCTCACTTTTCAGGGTTAAATTCCATCTGCCACTTATCTGCCCATTTGACCACTGTCTATATCTCCTTGTAGCCCAAGACACTCAACCTCACTGGAGGTCTGGAGTGCTCATACTTCAATGCAAGGAGCGTAGCAGGTAAGACAGACAAACTTAGGGCCTTAATGCTCACGAGGAATTTGGATGTGGTTGCGGTGACAGAGACTTGATTGAAAGAGGGACAGGACTGGCAGCTGAATATTCCGGGGTACAAGTGTTTTAGGCGAGACAGAGGAGGGGCCAAAAGAGGTGGGGGAGTAGCAGTATTAGTTGGAGAGCATATTACAGCGGTGCAGAGGGAGGACAATTCAGAGGGGTCGCGTAACGAGTCACTCTGGGTGGAGCTTAGAAACAGGAAGGGCGCAATCACTATGTTGGGGGTGTACTACAGGCCCCCCAACAGCCCAAGGGAAGTGGAAGAACGGATATGTCAGAAGATACTGGATAGGTGCAGGAAAAATAGGGTTGTTGTAGTGGGAGACTTCAATTTCCCTGGTATAGACTGGAAATCGCTGAGAGCAGGGACTCTGAATGGGGAGGAATTTGTAAAATGCGTACAGGAGGGTTCTTTGGAACAATATGTAGATAGCCCGACCAGAGAGGGGGCTATACTGGACCTCGTACTGGGGAATGAGCCCGGTCAGGTCTTCAAAGTTTCGGTAGGGGAACATGTGGCAAATAGTGACCACAATTCTGTTAGCTTTAGGATAGTGATGGAAAAGGATGAGTGGTGTCCCAAGGGTAAGGTGTTGGATTGGGGGAAGGCTAACTTTAGTGGGAATCGGCAAAATTGGCAGCTGTTGATTGGGAGAGGCTGTTTGAGGGTAAATCCACATCTGGCATGTGGGAGTCTTTTAAGGAACAGTTGTTAGGGCTACAGGACAGGCATGTGCCTGTAAAAAAGGATAGGAAGGGTAGGATTCGAGAACCGTGGATAACCAGGGAAATTGAGGGACTGGTCAAAAAGAAAAGAGAGGCGTATGTTAGGTCCAGGCAGCTAAAAACGGAGGGAGCTCTGGAGGAGTACAAAGAAAGTAGGAAAGAACTCAAACGGGGAATTTAAAGGGCAAAAAGGGGTCACGAAATGTCCTTGGCAGACAGGATTAAGGAGAATCCCAAGGCATTTTATTTATATGTTAGGAACAAAAGGGTTGTCAGGGAAAAACTCGGACCTCTCAGGGACAAAAGTGGGGAATTATGCTTGGAGCCCAAAGAAGTGGGGAGATCCTAAATGAATACTTTGCGTCGGTATTCACAAAGGAGAGGGATGTGTTGACTGGGAGTGTCTCGGAGGGGAGTGTTGAACCGTTGGAGAAAATCTCCATTACAAAGGAGGAAGTGTTAGGTTTGTTAGAGAATATAAAGACTGACAAATCCCCAGGGCCTGATGGAATCTATCCCAGGCTGCTCAGGGAGACGAGAGATGAAATCGCTGGGCCTCTGACGCAAATCTTTGTCTCGTCACTGGACGCAGGTGAGGTCCCAGAAGATTGGAGGATAGCTAATGTGGTCCCGTTATTTAAGAAGGGGAGGAAGGATAACCCGGGTAATTATAGGCCGGTGAGCCTGACGTCCGTGGTGGGGAAGTTGTTGGAGAAGATTCTTAGAGACAGGATGTATGCGCATTTAGAAAGGAATAAACTCATTAACGATAGTCAGCATGGTTTTGTGAGAGGGAGGTCATGCCTCACTAACCTGGTGGAGTTTTTTGAAGAAGTGACCAGAATGGTTGACGAGGGAAGGGCCGTGGATGTCGTCTATATGGACTTTAGTAAAGCGTTTGACAAAGTCCCTCATGGTAGGCTGGTGAAAAAGGTTGGATCTCATGGGATAAAGGGGGAGGTGGCTAGATGGGTGGAGAACTGGCTTGGTCACAGAAGACAGGGTCTTTTTCCGGCTGGAGGCCTGTGACTAGTGGTGTTCCGCAGGGCTCTGTATTGGGACCTCTGCTGTTTGTGATTTATATAAATGATCTGGAAGAAGGTGTAACTGGGGTGATCAGTAAGTTTGCGGACGACACAAAATTGGCAGGACTTGCAGATAGTGAGGAGCATTGTCAGAAGCTACAGAAGGATTATAGATAGGCTGGAAATTTGGGCAAAGAAATGGCAGATGGAGTTCAATCCTGATAAATGCGAAGTGATGCATTTTGGTAGAAATAATGTAGGGAGGAGCTATACGATAAATGGCAGAACCATAAAGGGTGTAGATACGCAGAGGGACCTGGGTGTGCAAGTCCACAGATCCTTGAAGGTGACGTCACAGGTGGAGAAGAAGGCATATGGCATGCTTGCCTTTATAGGACGGGGCATAGAGTATAAAAGTTGGGGTCTGATGTTGCAGATGTATAGAACGTTGGTTCGGCCGCATTTGGAATACTGCGTCCAGTTCTGGTCGCCACACTACCAGAAGGACGTGGAGGCTTTGGAGAGAGTACAGAGGAGGTTTACCAGGATGCTGCCTGGTATGGAGGGGCTTAGTTATGAGGAGAGATTGGGTAAACTGGGGTTGTTCTCCCTGGAAAGACGGAGGATGAGGGGAGACTTAATAGAGGTGTATAAAATTATGAAAGGCATAGATAGGGTGAACGGTGGGAAGCTTTTCCCCAGGTCAGTGGTGACGTTCACGAGGGGTCATAGGTTCAAGGTGAAGGGGGGGAGGTTTAACACAGATATCAGAAGGACATATTTTACACAGAGGGTGGTGGGGGCCTGGAATGCGCTGCCAGGCAAGGTGGTGGAGGCGGACACACTGGGAACGTTTAAGACTTATCTAGACAGCCATATGAACGGAGTGGGAATGGAGGGATACAAAAGAATGGTCTAGTTTGGACCAGGGAGTGGCGCAGGCTTGGAGGGCCGAAGGGCCTGTTCCTGTGCTGTATTGTTCTTTGTTGTTCACTGTTAATCACCCGGCCAATCTTTGTGTCATCGGCAAACTTACTAATCCTACACCTGACATAGTCATCAATGTCATTTATATAAATGACGAATGTACGCCATTGTACGTTGGTTCCCAGTCAATAAAGCAGCCATCTGTCATCATCCTCTGTCTCCTAGAGGGTAACATCAGCTGGAATCGTAACAGAATTTCTTGGGACTTTTTTTTTGCAATAAAGGTGCGAGATAACATGTTGTGTTTCAATCTCTTTTTATCCTCCTGTGCCCTACAATTCTCTCCCACCTCAACTCTCCCAATTCCTCTGACTCTTGAGCACTTTGTGAACACCTCCACTGGCAGTTACACTATTGGTGACCACGCCACCAGTTGTCCAAGCCCTACATTCAGAAATCCCTTCCCCAAAACCCTTTACCTCGCTAATACCCTCACCTTCTGTACGGTTCTCCTTAAATCCTACCGTTTGGACCAAGCCCTTGGTAACCCCTCCCAGAAAACTATCCTGTGTTTCAGCATTCGTGTTTTCCTTACTCCCCTGTGTAGCATTTAGGGTGTTTTTTCCAAGTTAAAGGTACTGTATAAATACAAGTTGTTGCTGATTGCCTCGGTGAAGACGCGACTAACCTGCTTCCAGTTTAGTGTTGGCAATCAGCATTTGTCGCAGATGTTTTATAAGAGCCGGCCAGGTAAATGTGCTGAATTGCAGAGATGTGTCAGACATTTGGGGGATGTTCATCAGACTTAGCAATTTATACTCTGGATGCGTCACCAAACTTTCCAGCAGTTCACCTACAGATGGCAAAAAGCAAACATCAGCCGCGAGCTTGAATCTGCTACTGAGTGTGAAGATTCAGTGTTTTACATAGAAACAAAGAAGATGGGAGCAGGAGACCATTTGGCCCTTTGAGCCTGCTCCGTCATTCTTTATCATGGCTGATCATCCAACTCAATCGCCTCATCCTGCTTTTTCCCCATAACCTTTGATCCCATTTGCCCCAAGTGCTATATCCAGCCGCCTCTTGAATATATTCAATGTTTTGGTATCAACTACTTCCTGTGGTAATGAATTCCAGAGGCTTACCACTCTTTGGGTGAAGAAATGTCTTCTCACCTCCGTCCTAAATGGTCTACCCTGAATCCTCAGACTGTGACCCCTGGTTCTGAACTCCCCCACCATTGCGAATATTCTCCCTGCGTCGACCCTGTCTAGTCCTGTTAGAATTTTATAAGTCTCTATGAGATCCCCCCTCATTCATCTGAACTCCAGCGAAAACAATCCTAACCTAGTTAATCTCTCCTCATACATCAGTCCCGCCATCCCCGGAATCAGCCTGGTAAACCTTCGCTGCACTCCCTCGAGAGCAAGAACATCCTTCCTCAGAAGAGGAGACCAAAACTGCACACAATACTCTAGGGGTGGCCTCACAAAGGCCCTGTATAATTGTTTTCTGTGGGATTCAGCAGTTTAGGTAAGAAGACATAGCAAGAAGCCCAGAGGGTGAACTAACAGCAAAGAGTGGAGGCAGGAAATGAGAGTTAATCATTAATGATTAGACAGAGCCAAACTTGGCTTTAAAAACCTGTACATTGGAGAAGGAGCTAAGGGAGATATAGAATTTATTGGGGAAGAGAGAGATACAATAACAGGATTTTAGTGAGTCCAACACGAAGTAACATCATGCAGAATTGAGCTGATCACTAAAAATGCAACCTCCTGTGGCACTGTTCACAAGTGTCTCATGTATTAAGCAGCTGGCATTTCTTTTCCCAGAATTTCCAGAGTATTCTATTCCCTGTGCTGACATTATCCATCTCAAACACACCACCTCTATCTCACCAAGAGCTTCCTGCTGTTGGACTGCTTGATCAAAAGTTGGCAAATGGAATATACTGCGGGAAAATGTGAAGTTCTTAATTTTGGAAGGAAAGAACAAAGAAAGAGAGTATTATTTAAATGGAGAAAAACTGCAGAAAGCTGCATCACAAAGGGACTTGGGGGCACTTGTGCACAAAGTACAGAAAGCTAGCACCCAGGTACAGCAGGTAATCGGGAGGCTAATGGAATGTTAGCCCTTATTTCAAGGGGGTTGGTGTATGAGTCGGAAAGTCTTGCTGCAACTGTACAGGGTACTGGTGACACCACATCTGGAGTACTGAGAACACTCAGTCCTCGTATTTAAGGAAAGATATTATTTCATTGGAGGCAGTTCATAGAACATAGAACAGTACAGCATAGAACAGGCCCTTCGGCCCACGATGTTGTGCCGAGCTTTATCTGAAACCAAGATCAAGCTATCCCACTCCCTATCATCCTGGTGTGCTCCATGTGCCTATCCAATAACCGCTTAAATGTTCCTAAAGTGTTTGACTCCACTATCACTGCAGGCAGTCCATTCCACACCCCAACCACTCTCTGCGTAAAGAACCTACCTCTGATATCCTTCCTATATCTCCCACCATGAACCCAAGTTCGGACAAGGTTCACTAGGATGATCCCCTGTATGGGGAAGGATTGTCTTGACTCTACTCATTGAAACATATAGGATTAAGGGGTTTGACAGGGTAAATGCTGAGAGGATGTTTCCCCTCATGGGAGAATCTAGGACCAGAGGGCAGAGTCTCAGAATAAAGGGGGGCCAATTTAAGACCCACAATAATGTCAAATCATCTCCAGAAGTACTAACTTCTTTATTCCCTAGTGTGAATATTACAACGGAAGACTTGAATCCGAGTTGCCCGATGATTGTGTATTCCCTGCTGTACTGTGCGAGATCGATGAAGAATCAGTTCCAAGAGAAGTGTCCACTGAAGTTCCAGGGTCAAGGACAGCCAAATTCCAGTACGTCACATCTCACCAAAGAGGAATAAACATCCTCCTGATTGACTTCCTTATTGACTGTATATAATGATTAGAAACATAGAAAAACTACAGCACAAAACAGGCCCTTCGGCCCCACAAGTTGTGCCAAACATACCCCTACCTATAACCCTCCATCCTATTAAGTCCCATGTACTCATCCAGGAGAAGAAACATAGAAAAACTACAGCACAATGGCGCATAATACTGTGTCTAGAGTATTATTGATCCTGTGTATAACATTGTAGTAATTTATGACTACAGAAGTAAAAGGGGAAGGATGTTAGATGTTTAAGCAGAAACATGATTGCTTTAAGAGCTGATCACATGATTTGATGGTGATGTCATTAGATGTTTTTATTCCAATTCAATCAAATCAAGTCCAATTCAGAGTCTCAACAAGTTGAGACATTCCCGATCCAAGCTGACAAGACAGGGCTCTCACCTCCTGTCTTGGGCTTGATCTACATGATCCAAGCTGATTGCAGTAGGCATGGCTCCTCCTCCAAGGCTTGATCTCATTTGCATCTTAGCCAAAAGGCTAAGATGCCGCTTTTAAAAATTGCTTCAAATGAAGCTAAAATGTAACCTAATGACTTCATCCAAGCACAGCATGTCGATACTACACTTGATCTTAGCCAAAAGGCCGAGAAGCTGCACAGGTTGCTGTTTTACTTTGTTTGTACTCTGTACAGGCAGAAAACATCTTTCAATAGAAATCATAGAAACCCTACAGTACAGGAAGAGGCCATTCGGCCCATCGAGTCTGCACCGACCACAATCCCACCCAGGCCCTACCCCCATATCCCTACATATTTTACCCACTAATCCCTCTAACCTACGCATCTCAGGACACTAAGGGCAATTTAGCATGGTCAATTAACCTAACCCGCACATCTTTGGACTGTGGGTGGAAACCGGAGCACCCGGAGGAAACCCACGCAGACACAAGGAGAATGTGCAAACTCCACAGACAGTGACCCAAGCCGGGAAAGAATAAACCTTGTTGTTGTTAGTTTATATCTACGTGTGCAAACCACATAATTTTATTTTTGTTTAAAACCTGCAACCCCTAACATAGGCCATTCAGTCCATCAAGCCTTTCCTGTTATTCAATGTGATCATGGCAATTCCTCGATCTCAATGCCATTCTCCTAATCTCTGCCCACATCCCTTGACACTTTTAGTGTCTAGAAATCGATGTTTCTTTCTGAAATATATTCAGTGACTTGGCCTCCACAGCCTCACATGGAGAATTCAACAGATTCACCACCCTCAGTGAATAATTCTCTCATCTCAGTCCTAAATGGCCTATCCTGTATCCTGAGACCATGACCCCTTGTCCTAGACCACCCAGCCTAGGGAAACATCATCTCAGCATTCAGTATGTTCAGTCTTGTCAGACTTTTAGACATTTTAATGAGATTTCTTCTCATTCTTCTAAACTCCAGGTCCACTTGTTCTCCCTTATCTACTCTGCTAGTTATTGTGAATGCTCTGTGCATTCAGATACTGTGCCTTTAGACTTGCCTTTTTAACATTACACATTTTTGTCCTATAGCCCTATTTGCTGCTTGCCCTTGTTTCCTCTGCCTTCCACTTTTGCTTTTACTTTTCTTTCTTTCATTTCTTTGTTTCCCATTTGTCACCTTCTGATTAGGTTCCTAGGCCCCTACAAACTCTTCCCCATTGCACTAGCGAATACCCGTGTGAGGACATTACTCCTGATCCTGCTGGGGTGCAACCCGTCCAGCTAGTACAGGTCTCAATTTCCTCAGAATTGGTCCCAATGTCTCAGGAATCTATTTCCTTCCTTCCCATACCATCTGCCCAGCCATGCATTCAACTCGTCTATTCTCCTATTCCTGATCTCGCTAGCACGTGGCATTGGGAGTAATTCTGAGATTGCTATCTTTGAGGTCCTGCATTTTATTTCTTGGCTTCCTATATTCTGTTTTCATGACCTCATCACTCTTTTTGCCTATGTTGTTTGTACAATGTGGACCACAACTTCTAGCTGTTTACCCTTCAGAATGTCCTGCAGACGTTCAGCAACTTCCTGGGCTCTGACACCAGAGAGGCAACATACTACCCTGCTGTCACGTCTGTGGCACAGAAATGTGCCCCTGACAAGAGACCATAAGGCATCGGAACAGAGGTAGGCCATTTGGCCTATCAAATCTACCCTGCAGAGAATTCCCAATCTCGATTTCTCTTCCTCTTTTTCTCCACCTCTCCCCACCACATGCAACCGAATCGCTGGCGGTGCCATGGACCTGGCCGGTGCTGCATTACCTGAGAAACCATCTCCTCCAACAGTATACAAAATGGACAATTACAGGGTGATCGGATCAAGGTTTACAAGAAGACATCAGGAATAGGTGCTATTCAAGTTGACTGCTTGATCCAACATATTGTGGAGTTTTAAGTTAAGTTTGGGTCGAAATTAGATAGCAGGAGGTTGTTTTTTTCCCAGAGGATAGTGAGGCCTCTCGGTTAGTCAGTCAATAAGAAGTCTCACAACACCAGGTTAAAGTCCAACAGGTTTATTTGGTAGCACAAGCCACAAGCTTTCTGAGCGCTGCTCCTTCATCAGGTGAGTGGGAGTTGTCAGAAGCTGAATGCCCGTGACTGCTGAAGTGTTCCCCAACAGAAAGAGAACACTCCCGCCTGGTGATTGTTGAGCGGTGTTCATTCAGCCTCTGATCTTCGGGTAAGCGTTCTTCAAGGCAGCCTTCACGACACATGACAACACAGAGTCGCTGAGCAGAGACTGATAGCCAGGTCCCGCACACGAGGACGGCCTCAACCGGGATCTTGGGTTCATGTCACACTATCTGTAACCCCCACAACTTGCCTGGGCTTGCAAAATCTCACTAACTGTCCTGTCTGGAGACAATACACATCTCTTTAACCTGAGCTTAACCCTCTCTCCACTCACATTGTCTGTACCTTTAAGACTTGATTACCTGTAAAGACTCGCATTCCAACCATTATCTTGTAAATTGAGTTTGTGTCTTTATATACCCTGTTTGTGGACACAATTCCCACTCACCTGATGAAGGAGCAGCGCTCCGAAAGCTTGTGGCTTGTGCTACCAAATAAACCTGTTGGACTTTAACCTGGTGTTGAGGCTTCTTACTGTGCTTACCCCAGTCCAACGCCGGCATCTCCACATCTTAGTCAGTCAGTGCAGGGGACTGACTCACTGAATTCCTTCAAGCTGAAGATTGTTTCAGCCCAAGGCTAAAATCACCTTTTGAAAAGGGCATGACAGCCGGGTATTAATCAGAGGCTGGGTGGTCTTTTAGTTTTGATTGCCTAAATGGAGTGGAAAGGAATGGTGCAGACATCCCCCTGCACCTCAGATGGAGTTTTTTACCTGATTGTTTTTTGTCTCTCTCAGGATATGCTAACGGTGAGTTGGGAAACGTTATAGAAACTGGAAGCAGGAGTAGGCCATTCGGCCCTTTGAGACTGCTCCACCATTCATTTTGATCATGGCTGATCACTGAATTCAATATGTCTGCCTGCAGTGTGAGCAAAACCATGTAAGGCAGGTTGGGTAGACCAGGAGGACTTTTCTTGTCTCAATTTTAGACTGGAGAAATCAGGCACCAATAACACCCAGCTGTTAGAAAGAGTGTCACGATTTGAAATATCCATTGATACACAAAGTAATTGAATAGAAAGTTGCAATAGTTGTGGCTGCTTTTGGTGACTGGGCCTGAGGAAATCCCAAAGAGTCTTCAGCCACACAAATAAACCAATTCAAGTAAGAGAACCAACTAGAAGCAGTGTTCTTGTGCCCACAGGTAAGGCAGAGACCATTCATGCAAGGGAGAGTACAAGAGAATGTACAAGAGAAGGAGTGTGAGTGACAATGAGCCCCTACACAAAGGGAAAGTGTGTGTCTGTGCAACCAAGAGTGAGCACATTAGCTAGAGAGAGACACGTAGGCATGTTATGGGGCTTGGGGTGATTAACTCTGATATTCCACATTAGTAATTAGACTGTGCAATGTGTTTAAAGGCTACAGAAACTGGTTGAAATGTTTATCAATGTACAGGAATGATAAGAGGGGAGGCAATGGAGTAGTTGTACAGTCACAGGTTGAGTAATCCAGAGGCCCAGGGTAATGTTTGGGGAACGGGGTTTGAATTATAAATCTAATGGTGATCATGAAACCATTGTCAATTGTCATAAAAGCCTATCTGATTCACTAATGTCCTTGAGGGAAGGAAATCTACTGTCCTTACCTGATCTGACTCCAGAAGCACAACAATGTGGTTGACTCTTAAATGCCCTCTGAAATGGTCTAGCAAGCCACTTAAGTCAAGGGTAATTGGGATGGTTAATAAATGCTGGCCCAGCCAACATGCCCATGTTCCATGAATGAATAGAAAAAAATTCATATAATGAAACACCTGCCTCAGTGACAAAACAATCCCTTTTCCTTCAGTAAATACAGACAGATTACATCTTACCGTGAGCAACTGGAATTAACTAGAGTATAAAGCTTGAGAAAGGAATGAAAGTCAATAAAGCTGATTTTCTTCTTACCAAGAGGATTTGAAGCATATTGTGAAACATTGCACTTGGTGTACGCTGGCTGTAAGACACTGCCGAGCTGGTGAGCAATGACTTCATTGATGTCTGCAAAGGAAATCTGCTTCACATTCATCAGCTGGGAGCAGATCTTGTGAACAGTGTCATTCTCATGAATCAGGAGCGCATCCGAAGACTGATACAAGTGAGCCAGCGTCAGCACTGTGTTATAATTCTGCACAATGACCTGACCAAGAACAAAATGCTCTTTCAGTAGGAAATTAAAGCAAATGGTTCCCTTACTGCCTCACCCAACCGTGCAGCCCTGCGGCCCCCTGCCTCACCCAACCGTGCAGCCCTGTGGCCCACTGCCTCACCCAACCATGCAGCCCTGCAGCCCCCTGCCCCACCCAACCGCGCAGCCCTGCGGCCCACTGCCCCACCCAACCGTGCAGCCCTGCGGCCCACTGCCCCACCCAACCGTGCAGCCCTGCGGCCCACTGCCTCACCCAACCGCGCAGCCCTGCGGCCCACTGCCCCACCCAACCGCGCAGCCTTGCGGCCCACTGCCCACCCAACCGCGCAGCCCTGCAGCCCCCTGCCCCACCCAACCGCGCAGCCCTGCGGCCCACTGCCTCAGCCAACTGTGCAGCCCTGCGGCCCACTGCCTCACCCAACTGTGCAGCCTTGCGGCCCACTGCCCACACAACCGCGCAACCCTGCGGCCCACTGCCTCACCCAACCGCGCAGCCCTGCG
Organism: Mustelus asterias; assembly: GCF_964213995.1. NCBI lineage: Eukaryota > Metazoa > Chordata > Chondrichthyes > Carcharhiniformes > Triakidae > Mustelus > Mustelus asterias. Next base: position 82,473,977 of record NC_135820.1, on the reverse strand, counting down.
GCCCACTGCCCCACCAAACCGCGCAGCCCTGCGGCCCACTGCCCCACCCAACCGCGCAGCCTTGCGGCCCACTGCCCACCCAACCGCGCAGCCCTGCGGCCCACTGCCTCACCCAACCGCGCAGCACTGCGGCCCACTGCCCCACCCAACCGTGCAGCCCTGTGGCCCACTGCCTCACCGAACCGCGCAGCCCTGCGGCCCACTGCCCCACCCAACCGTGCAGCCCTGCGGCCCACTGCCCCACCCAACCGCGCAGCCCTGCGGCCCCCTGCCCCACCCAACCGCGCAGCCCTGCGGCCCACTGCCTCAGCCAACTGTGCAGCCCTGCGGCCCACTGCCTCACCCAACCGTGCAGCCCTGCGGCCCACTGCCTCACCCAACCGTGCAGCCCTGTGGCCCACTGCCTCACCCAACCGTGCAGCCCTGTGGCCCACTGCCTCACCCAACCGTGCAGCCCTGTGGCCCACTGCCTCACCCAACCGTGCAGCCCTGCGGCCCACTGCCTCACCCAACCGCGCAGCCCTGTGGCCCACTGCCCCACCCAACCGCGCAGCCCTGCGGCCCACTGCCTCACCCAACCGCGCAGCCCTGTGGCCCACTTTGACAAGGTCCCTCATGGGAGGTTAGTTAGGAAGGTTCAGTCGCTGGGTATACATGGGGAGGTAGTAAATTGGATTAGACACTGGCTCAATGGAAGAAGCCAGAGAGTGGTTGTGGAGGATTGCTTCTCTGAGGGGAGGCCTGTGACTAGTGGTGTGCCGCAGGGATCGGTGTTGGGTCCATTGTTGTTTGTCATCTATATCAATGATCTGGATGATAATGTGGTAAATTGGATCAGCAAGTTTGCTGATGATACAAAGATTGGAGGTGTAGTGGACAGTGAGGAAGGTTTTCAAAGCTTGCAGAGGGATTTGGCCCAACTAGAAAAATGGGCTGAAAAATGGCAAATGGAATTTAACGCAAACAAGTGTGAGATATTGCACTTTGGAAGGACAAACCAAAGAAGAACGTACAGGGTAAATGGTAGGACTCTGAAGAGTGCAGTTGAACAGAGGGATCTGGGAATACAGGTACAGAATTCCCTAAAAGTGACGTCGCAGGTGGATAGGGTCGTAAAGAGTGCCTTTGGCACATTGGCCTTTATAAATCGGAGTATCGAGTATAAAAGTTGGAGTGTTATGGTAAGGTTATATAAAAGTGTTATGGTAAGGTTATATAAAAGTTGGAGTGTTATGGCAAGACTGTTCTCTTCCTGTTGGGGAGCACTTCAGCGGTCACGGGCATTCGGCCTCTGATATTCGGGTAAGCGTTCTCCAAGGCGGCCTTCGCGACACACGACAGCGCAGAGTCGCTAAGCAGAAACTGATAGCCAAGTTCCGCACACACGAGGATGGCCTCAACCGGGATATTGGGTTCATGTCACACTATTTGTAACTCCCACAGTTGCGTGGACCTGCAGAGTTTCACTGGCTGTCTTGTCTGGAGACAATACACATCTTTTTAGCCTGTCTTGATGCTCTCTCCATTCACATTGTTTTGTTTCTTAAAGACTTGATTAGTTGTAAGTATTCGCATTCCAACCATTATTCATGTAAATTGAGTCTGTGTCTTTATAAGCTCTGTTTGTGAACAGAATTCCCACTCACCTGAAGAAGGGGCTTAGAGCTCCGAAAGCTTGTGTGGCTTTTGCTACCAAATAAACCTGTTGGACTTTAACCTGGTGTTGTTAAACTTCTTACTGTGTTTACCCCAGTCCAACGCCGGCATCTCCACATCAAGGTTATATAAGGCATTGGTGAGGCCGAATTTGGAGTATTGTGTACAGTTTTGGTCACCTAGTTACAGGAAGGATGTAAATAAGATTGAAAGAGTGCAGAGAAGGTTCACAAGGATGTTGCCGGGACTTGAGAAGCTGAGTTACAGAGAGAGATTGAATAGGTTGGGACTTTATTCCCTGGAGCGTAGAAGATTGAGGGGAGATTTGATAGAGGTGTATAAGATTTTGATGGGTATAGAGTGAATGCAAGCAGGCTTTTTCCGCTGAGGCTAGGGGAGAAAAAAACCAGAGGGCATGGGTTAAGGGTGAAAGGAGAAAAGTTTAAAGGGAATATTAGGGGGGGCTTCTTCACGCAGAGAGTGGTGGGAGTGTGGAATGAGCTGCCGGATAAAGTGGTAAATGCGGGGTCACTTTTAACATTTAAGAAAAACTTGGACGGGTTCATGGATGAGAGGGGTGTGGAGGGATATGGTCCAAGTGCAGGTCAGTGGGACTAGGCATAAAATGGTTCGGCACAGACAAGAAGGGCCAAAAGGCCTGTTTCTGAGCTGTAATTTTCTATGGTTCTCACCGCGCAGCCCTGCGGCCCACTGCCCCACCCAACCGCGCAGCCTTGCGGCCCACTGCCCACCCAACCGCGCAGCCCTGCGGCCCACTGCCCCACCCAACCGTGCAGCCCTGTGGCCCACTGCCCCACCCAACCGCGCAGCCTTGCGGCCCACTGCCCCACCCAACCACGCAGCCCTGCGGCCCACTGCCCCACCCAACCGTGCACCCCTGCGGCCCACTGCCCCACCCAACAGTGCAGCCCTGCGGCCCACTGCCCCACCCAACCGCGCAGCCTTGCGGCCCACTGCCCACCCAACCGCGCAGCCCTGCGGCCCACTGCCTCACCCAACCGTGCAGCCCTGCGGTCCACTGCCCCACCCAACCGCGCAGCCCCGCAGCTCTCAGCCTGACCCACAGGCGCCCTGGTGGTTACGCAGAATAGCAAGTGGTCAGAAGTGGTGTTCCTCGGGAATCAGGCTGGGATCATTGCTGTTTACCAATTACAGAAGCAAATTGGATTCGGGAATCTGAAGCTGGATCCAAATCCTGGAACTCCCTCCCTAACAGCACTTTGAGTGTACCGACATTTCAGGGACTGCAACTGTTCAAGAAATCAGATCACTACCACCTTCTGAAGGGCACTAAGAATGGGCAATAAATGCTGGCCAGCCAGCAACGTCCACATCCTGTTAATTAATTTTCAATATTTTCCAGTGCAAAAATGTGCAGGTTCGGTGTTTTGGCCATGGTAAATGTACGGAATTATGGGGATAAGTTAGGGGGGAGGGCCTGGCTGGGATGCACTATCGGCTTTCCTCACCGCCTGCTGTACCTACATGCCAACCTTCAGCGACTGTTCCACCATGACACTCAGGTCATATTGCACTTTCCCCTTTCCTAAACTGCCACCATTCAGATAATCTTCCTTCCTGTTTTTGTCAAAGTGGATAACCTCACATTTATCCACATTATATTGTATTTGCCACTCAGCCAGCCTGTCCAAATCACCCTGCAGCCTCTTATCATCCTCCTCACAGCACACACTGCCACCCAGCCTAGTGTCATCTGCAAATGCGGAGATATTGTATTCAATTCCTTCATCCAAATCATTAATGTATATTGTGAATAGCTGGGGTCCCCGCACTGAACCCTGCGATACCCCACTAGACACTACCTGCCACTCTGAAAAGGACCCGTTTATTCTTACTCTCTGCTTCCTGTTTGCCAACCAGTTCTTTATCCACGTCAATACATTACCCCCAATACCATGAGCTTTAATTTTGCTCCCTAATCTCTTGTGTGGGACCTTGTCAAAAGCCTTTTGAAAGTCCAGATACACAACATCTACTGGTTCATCCTTGTCCACTCTACTGGTCACAGCCTCAAAAATTCCATAAGATTTGTCCAGCACGATTTCCCTTTAGTGAATCCATGTTGACTTGGACCAATCCTGTCACCGCTTTCCAAATGCTCAGTTATTACATCCTTAATAATTGACTCCAGCATTTTCCCCGCCACCGATGTCAGGCTATAGTCCCAGTTTTCTCTCTCCCCCCTTTTTTTTTTACAAATGGAATTTCATTAGCTACCCTCCAATCCATTGGAAATCTTCCAAAGTCAATAGAATGCTGGAAAATGATCACCAATGTGTCCATTATTTCTAGGGCCACTTCCTTGAGTACTCTGGGATGCAGAGCATCAGGCCCTGCGGATTTATCGGGTTTTAATCCCAGCAATTTCCCCAATACAATTTCCTGACTAATAAGGATTGCCTTCAGTTCCTCCTACATGCTAGACCCTCTGTCCCCTAGTATTTCTGGAAGGTTATTTGTGCCCTCCTTAGTGAAGACAGATCCAAAGTATTTGTGCAGCTGGTCTGCCATCTCATTGCCCATTATGAATTCACCTGATTCTAATTGTAAGGGACCTACATTTGTCTTCATCAGTCTTTTTCTCTTCACATTTATATATAGATTTTGCAGTCAGTTTTTATATTTTCTGCAAGCCTACTCTTGTATTGTATTTTCTCCTTCCGAATTAAACCCTTTGTCCTCCTCTGCTGGATTTTAAATTTCTCCCAGTCCTCAGGTTTGCTGCTTTTTCGGGCCAATTTATAAGCCTCCTCTTTAGCTTTAACACTATCCCTGATTTCCCTCGTTAGCCACGGATGAGCCACCTTCCCCGTTTTACTCTTACACCGGACAGAGATGTACAGTTGTTGAAGTTCATCTATGTGTTCTTTAAATGTCTGCCATTGCCTATCCACTGTCAATCCCTTAAGTATCCTTTGCCAGCTTATCCTAGCCAATGCACGGCTCATATCAAAGTTAGCTTCCCTCAAGTTCAGGACCCTAGTCTCAGATTTAACTGTCTCACTCTCCACCTTAATGACGAATTCTACCATATTATGGTCACACTTCCCCAAAGGATCTCGCACCACAAGGTTGCTAATTAATCCTCTCTCATTACACAATATCCAGTCTAGGATGGCCTGCTCTCTAGTTGGTTCCTTGACATATTGGTCGAGAAAACCATCCCTTATATATTCCAAGAAATCCTCCTCCATCGCATTACTACCAGATTGGTGAGCCCAATCAATATGCAGATTGAAGTCACCCATAATAACTACTGTATCCTTCCTGCACGCATCTCTAATTTCCTGTTTGATGCCATCCCCAACCTCACCAATACTGTTTGGTGGTCTCTACATAACTCCCAGTAACGTTTTAATCCTTTGATGTTCCGCAGCTCCACCCATACAGATTCCACATCGTCCAGGCTAATGTCCTTCCGTACTATTGCATTAATCTTCTCTTTAACCAGCAATGCTGCCCCACTGCCCTTTCCTTTCCATCTATCTTTCCTGAATATCGAATACCCCTGAATGTTGAGTTCCCATCCCTGGTCACCCTGGAGCCAGGTCTCCGTGATCCCAATTACATCATATCCGTTAATGACTGCGCAGTTAATTCATCTGCCTTATTACAAACGCTCCTCGCAATGAGACACAGAGCCTTCAGGCTTGGTTCTTTTTGGCATTTTTGCCCTCTTAGAATTATCATGTAATGTGGCCCTTTTTGATTTTTGTCTTTGGTTTCTCTGCCTTCCACTTTTCCCTTCCTGCCTTGTTTCTGTCCCCTCCTTATTTCCCTCTGACTTCCTGCATCGTTCCCATCCCCCTGCCACATTCGTTTAACCCCCTCCCCAACAGCACTAGCAAACACTCGCCCTAGGACACTGGTTCCAGTCCTGCGCAGGTGCAGACCGTCTGATTTTTACTTGTCCCACCTCCCCCAGAACCGCTCCAATGTCCCAGAAATTTGAATCCTTCCCTCTTGCACCATCTCTCAAGCCGCGTATTCATCTCAGCTATCCTGACATTCCTACTCTGACTAGCACGTGGCACTGGGAGCAATCCTGAGATTACTACCTTTGAGGTCCTACTTTTTGGTGCAACTCCTAACTCCCTAAATTCAGCTTGTTGGACCTCATCCTTTTTTTTAAACCTATATGCACCACGACACCTGGCTGTTCACCCTCCCCCTCCAGAATGTCCTGCAGCCACTCCAAGACATCCTTGACCTTTGCATCAGGGAGGCAACATACCATCCTGGAGTCTCGTTTGCGTCCGCAGAAACGCCTGTCTATTCCCCTTACAATTGAGTCCTCTATCACTATAGCTCTGCCACTCTTTATCCTGCGCTCCTGTGCAGCAGAGCCAGCCACGGTGCCATGAACCTGGCAGCTGCCACCTTCCCCTGGTGAACCATCTCCCCCAACAGTATCCAAAATGGTATATCAGCTTTAGAGGGAGATGACTGCAGGGGCCCCCTGCACTGCCTCCCTACTCTTCCCGTCTGGTGGCCACCCATTCCCTATCTCCCTCAGTAATGTTTATCTGCGGTGTGACCAATTTGCTGAACGTGCAATCCATGAATTCCTCAGCATCGTGGATGCTCCAAAGTGAATCCATCCACAGCTCCAGAGCCGTCAAGCGGTCTAACAGGAGCTACAATTGGACACACTTCCTGCACGTAAAGGAGCCAGGGACACTGGAAGGGTCCCTGAATTCCCACATCACACAAGAGGAGCATGACATGGGTCTGGGATCTCCTGCTATGAATTAACCCTCAAGTTAATTGGCTGTGATGGCACGGTTCGATTTTTTTCTATTTCTCACTGGCCCTCGAGTCTCCCCCGCAGGTCTGCCTCTCCGCTCCTCTCAAAGGTGAGCACATCTTTCCCCTCAGCACCGAATTCCCACTCAGTTCCAAATTTGCCCGGCCCCTCATTCTGGCTGAGTCTCACTCCGGCTGCAGTCTCTCTCTCACCGGCGTGCGCAGGCTCACTGCTCCAGAGCTTTCCCTTGCTTATGGTCCTCTCACTGATGTTTTTCTTGGTTAGAGGGAGGGAAACACTGAAGTAGCGTTTGAAGTTTAACTATCTCTTGACAACAGCTCCTCCACAAACCAGAGTCCCGCTCAGGTCCTCCTTCTGGAAGTGGTGACTACGCCAAAGATGCAAATCTTCACCCCAACAGACAATCAGCGTTGCCGCTCTGCTGGATGCTTGTCTTCAGTTGAACTCGGAGCGTGTCTTGCGCAATAATATATAACGGACTTTAACATTTTCCCAATAGAAATCTTTCATGTCCATCTGAGAGACTGACAGGGTTTCATTTCCAGTCACATTTAAAAGACATCCTGCAGGTGCTGCAGCACTGAGGGTGTCAGCTTGACTGTGTTCAAATCTCTGGGTGGGACTAGAACCAGTGACGACTCAGAAGCAAGTGAGTTACCAGCTAAAGCACAGAAGCCCCGTGCTGTGAAATGCTGATTTTACGGAATAGGATTAAAAGGCAGCATGATCCCATCATCTGCCAATAGCTCCGTTAATAACCGACACTGCAGAATCATTCCTTCCTGTACAAACCCAGATCCCATTAAGACACAATACACTCATTACAGCAATGTAGAGTGTAACTCCCCGAGCAGTTTGTTTGTAATTATGGCTGTGATAAGCGAGTTACTCACACACTCAATACTAAGAACAAAGAAAAGTACAGCACAGGAATTGGCCCTTTGGCCCTCCAAGGCTGTGCCAATCATGATGCCCTTACTAAACTAAAAACCTACTGCCCTTACTCGGTCCATATCCCTCCAATCCCTCCCTACTCATGGACCCATCCAGATGCCTCTTAAATGTCACTAATGTGCCTGCTTCCACCACCTCCTCTGGCAGCGCGTTCCAGGCACCCACCACTCTGTGAAAAACTTCCTCCTCACATCTCCATTAAACTTTCCCCCTCTCACCTTGAACCTGTGCCCCCCTGTAATTGACACTTCCACCCTTGGAAAAAGCCTCTGACTATCCACCCTGTCTGTGCCTCTCATAATTTTGTAGACCTCTATCAGGTCTCGCCTCAGCCTCCGTCTTCCCAGTGAAAACAATCCTAGTTTATTCAACCTCTCCTCATAGCAACACCCTCGAGACCAGGCAACATCCTGGTGAACCTTCTTTACACTCTCTCCAAAGCTTCCACATCCTTCTGGTAGTGTGGTGACCAGAACTGCTCACAATATTCCAAATGCGGCCTGACCAAGGTTTTATATAGCTGCAACATGATTTCCCAACTCCTGCACTCAATGTCCAGACTGATGAAGGCAAGCATGCCATATGCCTTCTTAATCACCTTGGCCGCATGTGTTGCTACTTTTAGGGAGCTGTGGACCTGCACGCCCAGATCCCTCTGTATGTTAATGTTCCTGAGGGTTCTGCCATTTACAGTATAATTCACACCTAAATTTGATCATTCAAAATGCATCACCTCACATTTGTCCGGGTTAAACTCCATCTGCCATTTCTGTGCCCAAGTCTCCAATCTATCTCTATCCTGCTGTATCCTCTGACAATCCCCGGCACTATCAGCAACTCCATCAATCTTCAGGTCATCCAGGGCAGCAGAGTGGTTAGCACTGCTGCCTCACAGCTCCAGGGACCCGGACTCGATTCCGGTCTCAGGTGACTGTCTGCGTGGAGTTTGCACATTCTCCGTGTCTGCGTGGGTTTCCTCCAGGTGCTCCGGTTTCCTCCCAAAAGATGTGCGGGTTAGGTGGATTGACCATTCTGGATTGGCTGCTGGTGTTGGGGGGACTGGCGTGGGGTTGCGGGGGTGGGGCCTGGTTGGGATTATTGTTGGTGCTGGCTCGGTGGACCGGGTGGCCTCCTTCTGCACTGTGGAGATTCTACACTTACTATTCAGACCACCCACGTTTTCCTCCTGATCATTTACATATACACTACAAACATCAGAAGTCCCAGCACTGATCCCTGCGGAACACCACTAGCTACAGAACTCCATTCGGAAAAACACCCTTCCACCATTACTCTGTCTTCTATAACCAAGTAAGAAGTCTCACAACACCAGGTTAAAGTCCAATAAGTTTATTTGGTAGCAAATACCATAAGCTTTCAGAGCGCTGCTCCTTCGTCAGATGGAGTGGAAATGTGCTCTCAAACAGTGCACAGACACACAAAATCAAGTTACAGAATACTGATTAGAATGCGAATCCCTACAGCCAGCCAGGTCTTAAAGGTACAGACAATGTGGATGGAGGGAACATTAAACACAGGTTAAAGAGATGTGTATTGTCTCCAGACAGGACAGCCTGCAAGTCCAGGAGGCAAGCTGTGGGGGTTACTGATAATGTGACATAAATCCAACATCCCGATTTAAGCCGTCCTCATGTGTGCGGAACTTGGCTATCAGTTTCTGCTCAGCGACTCTGCACTGTCGTGTGTCATGAAGGCTGCCTTGGAGAACGCTTACCTGAAGATCCTCTTCAGTCAAGGGCATTCAGCCTTGGATCTTCAGGTAAGCGTTCTCCAAGGCGGCCTTCACGACACACGACAGCGCAGAGTTGCTGAGCAGAAACTGATAGCCAAGTTCCACACACATGAGGACGGCCTCAACCGGGATGTTGGATTTATGTCACATTATCAGTAACCCCCACAGCTTGCCTCCAGGACTTGCAGAATATCACTAGCTGTTCTGTCTGGAGACAATACACATCTCTTTAACCTGTGTTTAATGCTCCCTCCACCCACATTGTCTGTACCTTTAAGACCTGGCTGGCTGTAGGGATTCGCATTCTAATCAGTATTCTGTAACTTGATTTTGTGTCGCTGTGCCCTGTTTGAGAGCACATTTCCACTCCATCTGACGAAGGAGCAGCGCTCCGAAAGCTTATGGTATTTGCTACCAAATAAATCTGTTGGACTTTAACCTGGTGTTGAGAGACTTCTTACTGTGTTCACCCCAGTCCAACGCCGGCATCTCCACATCATGACTACCATCTATAACCAAGCCAGTTCTGTATCCATCGAGCCAGCCCACATGATTTTAATTTTTGTACCAGTCTGCCATGTGGGACCTTGTCAAACTCCTTACTAAAGTCCACATTAACTACATCCACAGCCCTTACCTCGTCAATTATCTTTGTCACCTCTTCAAAAAACTCAAGTCAGGTTGGTGAGACATGACCTTCCCCGTACAAAACCATGCTGCCCATCACTAACTGGATCATTTTCCTCCTAATGTGCATATACCCTGTCTCTCAGTATCTTCTCCAAAAGCTCCCCCACCACTGATGTCAGGCTCACCAGCCTATAATTTCCTGGATTATCTCTGCTTCCTTTCTTAAAGAAGGGAACAACATTGTCTATTCTCCAGTCCTCTGGAACCTTGCCTGTGGTCAAAGAGGATGTGAAGATGTCTGTTAAGGCCCCAGCTATATCTCCCCTTGCCTCCCACAGTAACCTGGGATAGGTCTCATTCAGCCCGGGGACTTGTCTACCTTAATGCAATTTAGTATACTCAACACTTGCTCCTTCGATACACTGACATTCTCTAGAGCGTTCACACACTCATCCCTGACCTCAACATCCATCATGTCCTTCTCCTTGGTGAATACCGATACAAAGTACTCATTAAGGATCTCACCCACTTCCTCTGGCTCCACGCGTAACTTCCCTCCCTTGTCCTCGAGTGGGCCTCCTCTTTCTCTTGTTACCCTCTTGCTTCGAATACATGCATAAAAGCCTTGGGATTTGTGTTGACCCTGTTTGCTAAAGACATTTCATGGCCCCTTTTAGCCCCCCTAATTCTGCATTTAAGTTCCTTCCTACTTTCTCTATATTCCTCAAGGGTTTTTTTCAGTTTTCAGTTGCCTGGACCTATTGGATGCTTCCTTTTTCCTTTAGACTAAACTTACAATTTCCCTTGTCATCCATGGTTTAATGGACAGCAAAATTAGATACTGAAAATGAACTGGAAGGGGATAATTGACACTGATTTATAAGCCATTCATGTACCTCTGGGCACTTGTGGGATAGAATTATTTTGTCAGTATTTTATCTGCATCTATCCCAACTTAAGAGGGTAAATGGGACAGCACACGCAGCACAATAGCACCAGGGATTGGTGCAGGGACCTAATGTTGTCGAGGAGAATACTAAGATGCAGGCTATTAGACTAGACGGGATTGAGGTTCATAAGGAGGAGGTGTGAGCAATTCTGGAAAGTGTGAAAATAGATAAGTCCCCTGGGCCGGATGGATTTTATCCGGGGATTCTCTGGGAGGCTAGGGAGGAGATTGCAGAGCCTTTGGCTTTGATCTTTATGTCGTCATTGTCTACAGGAATAGTGCCAGAAGAATGGAGGATAGCAAATGTTGTCCCCTTGTTCAAGAAGGGGAGTAGGGACAACCCTGGTAATTATAGACCAGTGAGCCTTACTTCTGTTGTGGGCAAAGTATTGGAAAGGATTATAAGAGATAGGATTTATAATCACCTAGAAAGGAATAATTTGATTAGGGATAGTCAACACAGTTTTGTGAAGGGTAGGTCGTGCCTCACAAACCTTATTGAGTTCTTTGAGAAGGTGACCCAAGAGGTGGATAAGGGTAAAGCAGTTGATGTGGTGTATATGGATTTCAGTAAAGCGTTTGATAAGGTTCCCCACGGTAAGCTATTGCAGAAGATACGGAGGCATGGGATTGAGGGTGATTTAGTGGTTTGGATCAGGAATTGGCGAGCTGTAAGAAGACGGAGGGTGGTGGTTGATGGGAAATGTTCATCCTGGAGTTCAGTTACTAGTGGTGTACCGCAAGGATCTGTTTTGGGGCCACTGCTGTTTGTCATTTTTATAAATGACCTGGATGAGGGCGTAGAAGGATAGGTTAGTAAATTTGCGGATGACACTAAAGTCGGTGGAGTTGTGGACAGTGCAGAAGGATGTTGCAGGTTACAGAGGGACATAGATAAGCTGCAGAGCTGGGCTGAGAGGTGGCAAATGGAGTTTAATGTGGAAAAGTGTGAGGTGATTCACTTTGGAAAGAGTAACAGGAATACAGAGTACTGGGCTAATGGTAAGATAATTGGTAGTGTGGATGAGCAGAGAGATCTCGGTGTCCATGTGCATAGATCCCTGAAAGTTGGCACCCAGGTTGATAGGGTTGCTAAGAAGGCGTGCAGTATGTTAGCTTTTATTGGTAGAGGGGTTGAGTTTCGGAGCCATGATGTCATGTTGCAGCTGTACAAAACTCTGGTGCGGCCGCACTTGGAGTATTGCGTACAGTTCTGGTCGCCACATTATAGGGAGGATGTGGAAGCATTGGAAAGGGTGCAGAGGAGATTTACCAGGATGTTGCCTGGTATGGTGGGAAGGTCTTGTGAGGAAAGGCTGAGGGACTTGAGGTTGTTTTCGTTAGAGAGAAGAAGGTTAAGAGGTGACTTAATAGAGGCATATAAGATGATCAGAGGATAGGGTGGACAGTGAGAGCCTTTTTCCTTGGATGGTGATGGCTAGCACGAGGGGACATAGCTTTAAATTGAGGGGTGATAGAATAAGACAGATGTCAGAGGTAGGTTCTTTACTCAGAGAGTAGTAAGGACGTGGAATGCCCTGCCTGCAACAGTAGTGGACTCGCCAACATTAAGGGCATTTAAATGGTCATTGGATAAACATATGGATGATATTGGAATAGTGTAGGTTAGATGGGCTTTAGATTGATTTCACAGGTCGGCGCAACATCGAGGGCCGAAGGGCCTGTACTGCGCTGTAATGTTCTATGTTCTATCTTACCTCTCCAGTTCCATATGGCCAGGTCAGCTGGTTCAATATGAATGAGTTTGGGTATATGTCCCGCAAACACTGAGTGACATAGGTTCCCAGGCCAGAGCCAGTACCTCCAGCCAAGCTCATCATTGTGAAAAAGCCACTTAGTCGTTCACACTTCTCAACCTCCCGCCGGACCAAGTCCATCACAGCTTCTTCATGTTGAGGACCATGAACACAGAACCTGACCAACAGAACACACACAAACATTGGTGCATAGGTAAAGAAAAAATGAAAACCAAAGACTTGTTATTTCTACAGTTCCATTCACGGCCACCAGATGTCTTCAAGCACTTTATAGGCAATGGAACGCTTTTGAATTATACTCACTATTGTAAGGGAGGAAACACAGGAGGCAATCTGTACACAGCAAGCTCCCACAAACAACAGTCTAAACAGATCTCCTAAAATGTTGCTTGAAGGATAAATATTGGCTGAGAGAAATGGGGAGAACTCCCCTGCTCTTTTTCAAAATAGTGAAGAAACAGACAGGGCTTTAGCTTTCAGTTTCATTTGGCGCACGGCACTCCCTGCGCACGGCACTCCCTGCGCACGGAACTCCCTGCGCACGGCACTCCCTGCGCACGGAACTCCCTGCGCACGGCACTCCCTGCGCACGGAACTCCCTGCGCACGGAACTCCCTGCGCACGGCACAAGATCAATTGACTGGGACTTGGCCTTCTGATGACTGTTCAATAATAGAAAAGTACAATAAGTAGATGCTGGAAATTGGAAATATCATGGGTGGCACGGTGGCACAGTGGTTAGCACTACTGCCTTACAGCACCAGGGACCCGGGTTCTATTCCGGAGTTTGCACGTTCTCCCTGTGTCTGCGTGGGTTTCTTCCGGGTGCTCCGGTTTCCTCCCACAGTCCAAAGATGTGTGGGTTAGGTTAATAGGCCATTCTAAATGCACCCTAGTATCAGGGGATTAGCAGGGTAAATGTGGGTTACAGGAATAAGGTCTGGGTGGGATTGTGGTCGGTGCAGACTTGATGGGCCAAAATGGCCTCCTTCTGCACTGTAGGGATTCTATGTACAATATGTTGAGTTAGGGTTGGGACTGGACATGCCAGATTGGCTTAGTTTAGTTGTCACATCAGAGTTCAAGCTTATATATTCTAACTATTGAATGAAGGAAGTGAGCAGCATAAAATAATCCCAAACATAAGCACCTTCAGGAGAGGAAGGAACTGGGGAACAGGAAAGAATTGTTGCTGAGACAATGCCCATTTCTAATCACCTTTGCAAAGCATTGCAACAATGGATAACGTTTGGCCATCCACTCAAAAATACAGAAGATTGACGACAGATTTGTAAATTACCTGCATGGTGCGTTAGTGGTTACAACAGAGATGAGTATTTTTGTCAGACATTTGGAGTCAATTTGATTTCTTCTACAAGCATTTCTATCAAGGAATATGGGGAGGAGGGGGGGGGGAAGGGGGGGGAAGGGGGAGGAAAGGGGGGGGGAGGAAAGGGGGGGGAGGAAAGGGGGAGGAGGAAAGGGGGGGGAGGAAAGGGGGGGGGAGGAAAGGGGGGGGAGGAAAGGGGGGGGAGGAAAGGGGGGGGGGGGGAGGAAAGGGGGGGAGAAAGGGGGGGGAGGAAAGGGGGGGGGAGGAAAGGGGGGGGAGGAAAGGGGGGGGAGGAAAGGGGGGGGGAGGAAAGGGGGGGGAGGAAAGGGGGGGGAGGAAAGGGGGGGGGAGGAAAGGGGGGGGGGGAAGGGGGGGGGAGGAAAGGGGGGGGGAGGAAAGGGGGGGGGAGGAAAGGGGGGGGGAGGAAAGGGGGGGGGAGGAAAGGGGGGGGAGGAAAGGGGGGAGGGGAAAAGGGTGGGGGAGGAAAGGGGGGGGGAGGAAAGGGGGGGGGAGGAAAGGGGGGGGGGAGGAAAGGGGGGGGGGAGGAAAGGGGGGGGAGGAAAGGGGGGGGGAGGAA